>NC_084811.1:21173814-21511864 GCF_963583255.1 Pyrus communis
TTTGTGTGGTAGTTGGAAATCTTAGTTTAATTAAGTGTGTGGTGTAGCTTTCATTTGGTTTGCTATAAATACCCAAGTCCTCAAGCATTGTAGATCATCCAAGGAAAAACAAAGCCTAGAGCTAAATAAGAAAAGTTTTGCTAATTAGCTTGTTTTGTGAGCTTTCTTTAAGAGTGTGCTCTATTTTCTTCTTCTTGGGATCATTAGAGTTATCTTGGATACTCTTCTTATTCAACAATTCTTTTATAGGAACAGGATGTCATGATGGCAATGAACATATGTTTCATGTTACTTATTTGAAAAATTTTGTGTGTGCTTTATGTTTTATTCTCTTACAACTTGTTTTCTATATTTCATACCATAAAACTTATTTGAACTTTAAATTTATTTTATGAGATGAAAACAATAAAAATAACTGAGCAACCTACCTTGATATGCATTCTGTATGAATATATATCCAACAATTTCAAAAGTCAAACATTACATGGGCAAAAGCATCCAATTAATAATCCTCCACCATTTCAAAATTAAAAAGTACTTGAGCAAAAGCATCTAACAATTCGTAACTTTTCCAATGTTTTAAAGTTTTAAAAGTACATGATCAAAAGCATCCATTAGTAGGGATGATAACGGTTCGGTTTGAGAACGGAAATGCTACATCTATCCCCATAACCTAAAAAATTAATCATATTCATAACCACAAATTAATCATCAGGTATAATCCATAACCATATCCACCAGGTAACGGATTCTCCATATCAATCTTCGTCAATACAAAAAATATATTCGCTCAATTGAGACATTATAAGTTAGTAGATATTAATTTCGTTATTAAACATTTGATGTATAAAATGATCCAATGAATGGATCTTGTTGAGTATAAAAATTAAAACACTGATGTTGTTGGCTTGTCTTTGATATCTTCCATAAGCACCATTGAGTTCGCATTGATTTTGATTCAAAACTTTACTTTCCTACAAAATGCGACTTTTGTATTCTTAAGGTAATGGTTCGGAGAATAATGGATATACAAATACATACATACATATACATATATACATACATACATACATATATATATTATACTATTATATTATATATAAGTTAGATTGTTTACTACTCGGGTTGGATTCGGTTACGAATATAGTTTGGGGATCCTTATAACCATATCTAAAACCATACCTGAATAACATAGACGGTTTTTCCCCATATCCAAAATATACCCAAACATCCATACCCAAATCCGTTCCATTCGGACGATTATCCACGATTATCGGGTTTAACAGTTAGAATTGTCATCCCTATCCATCAGTTAACTATCACTCTATTTCTATCTTCCACTTGGAGTCTATGCCTGAAAATTATAGCAAGAACAATCACTAGACATGCTAAATTTTCCACAATATTGTATAGCTATTATTAATATATCTCTTAATACCGTATCTCGTGGAGATCTTTGAGCATTTTGAATGATATCAAAAGTTTCATAAGTCGATATGGCATGTCCCTATATCTCTTATTCATATTCATTTGTGCTTCGAAATTAAAGGTGATGGAGACTTCAAAACAGATTCTTCATCTCATGTTTTAAAACCAGTTTGAGGTTCTGTTTTCTTGCATATCAGTTTAATCACCTACATGTATCTTGGTGATTTATAACTGCATATAGGTGATTTCAATCATCTACACATCCATTTTTTGTATATATGATCTTTAGATGATGATAAAAATTATGATCGGTTCTGATTATGAAGTTCATATGATGAATATACATTAATCATAAGTAGAGGCACAAGTAGGAAGAAAGTTGAGGTTCCACAAAATAAACCAATTGGTAATATGGGAAGTAGTCATACTTACTTATAAGCTTAGGTTAAGTCTCTTTTTCCCATCAAAGTGGGATTGTTTCTAAACATGCTCCTCACTATGGTGAATTTTTAAGCCTAACATGTGCACAACACAAACGAGCCGGGTAACGCGAAGTGCGTGTGACTGTTTGGCTTCTAGGTAACTGATCTCCCGTTTCAAACCTAATCTTCGGCCCCGCGTTTTTTCAAAATTTATCCAAACAAGGCCTTCTCAAAATTTAAACAAACAAGTTAGACAGGTTTTGGGATTTCCAAAACTCATTTTCTAATATAAACCTCTCTTTAGACCTTCAACTAAACGGACCCTAAGTCCGTCTCCAGTCAAGGTGTGCTAAACATAGCCGTTAGTTATGTATTAGTTCTCAAAAATTGATATTTTAAAGAGTACTTTAGAGCTAAATTTTTGCGTCTCCAACGGTGCAGTCCAGTGTATCTGTTCATTCTGTCTCAAGGGGTTGCTGGCTATGTAGTAGCGGAACCAATAAAAGAAGCACTCAAAGCCCTCCCGTGTGCAGTTGATGGAAGTGGTAGAGCTACCGAAATTGAAGCAAAATTAACTATTCTTCAATTTGGGGATATCAGGTTTCAAGGGGAAGTCATGAGGAAAACCAGGCTATCTTCTGTGAAAAGGAAGCAGTGCTTGCTGTCTGCGGCGTCAGAGCCATTTGGGTCCAGTTGGAGAACAATTAAACGCTAGCCTAGTGGAGGGTTTATCAAAGTATTGTAGGGTTCCAAGACCTATGATTCGGAAAATTGAGGGAATGCATAAGAGTTATGAGTTGACTAAAGTATGGCAGATCCAAAACTTGTGGTGTAGTCAAACTCGGATTTGAGAGGATTTTAAAAGATTTTAAAATTCTAGTGTAGTCAATTAAAAGATTTTAGAATTCATTCAAATCTAGGTGTAGTCAATTAAAATATTTTAAAATATTTTAAAATATTTTAAAATCCATCCAAATCTAAGTATTCAAAAAATTAAGATTTTGGAGGATTTTAATAAGTTGTGGATTTTGTGGGATTTGAGAGTAAAAAGTATAAATAACCAAGGTAAAAAGAATCCAACCCCACCCTCAAGGATTTCAAATCCTTCCACCACAATCCACCACAATTTATTCAAATTCTTTAAAATCCGTATGAATTTTGTAGGAGTTTTTAATTCTCTTAAATCCTATCAAATCTATCACTTTTAAAATCCTTTAAAATCCTATCAAATCTATCAGCCAATCAACCTCCTACGACTCACAAAAAAAAACTCATTTTTTTAGAAAAAAAGGGGGAGCTACAGTGGTTTGTGGAGAAAATCATCGTTCTTATCCTTCAGCGGGACTGAGGACAAACGTAATCACGTACAGAGAGGTTTGTACGCTATCATGTTGTCCATCGTCTTTTTGGATGGCGTGGTCTTTGTGGCATTAAGAGAGAACAAGTTTCCCATAGTTTGGTTGTCTGCATGAAATACTCGGCCTAGGAGATAATGTTTTGGTCTCGGTCTTACCATTATCTGGAATAGTTCATACCCTAAAGAACAAGCGTTTCATGTATCATGACATTATTTGACCCAAAAAAAAGGGTATCATGACATTGAAGAAGTGTCGTTAATGTTTAAACAAGCCACCCTGTTTATTTTTATTTCCAAATGTTCTTCTTTAAGGACATAGAAAACGTCATGTATGTCACTACAAGCGTCATTGTTCAAGTATAATGACGCAAAAACTATCAATTGTTTGTGATTTTGTATGGGCCTATAAGTCGTGTCGCTCAAATACACTTTTATGTCTATATAGAGTGTGAAAATTATGTATATCATGTTATTGACTCTGTATGGGCATATAAAACGTCTTGTTTCATATTTTTAACAACATACCAAAGTTTTTTCTTTATATCATGAGAAAATTGAAAGTAAGACAAATTTTGAACCAAAGTCTTATACGATCACCTGTATCTTACATGTATAACTCTCGGTATGCAAGATAATATGAAAACATAGAACAAGTTTGTGCTTCCGTCTCCGCTTATTCGGATCAGAAACGGCAATCCCCATGGGTGCGCGGACAACTTCCGGCCAAGATGTTAACAGTAAATAAGTATAGGATGAGAAGAAGATTAAGGTCCTTCCATTTGGACAAAATTGGCAAAACTGGAGTACAACGTTCAGAGCACCTGGCTTTCTGTATCGAACCGGATGCTGTTATACGATGAGCTTCTCGTTTGAATGACAATTTGTCGCCATGCTTGCTTCCTCTTACGCGATGAGCTCTTCAGATGCAGCAATGATCATCTCTACAAATTGGTTTAGCAGTAAGTAAGCTTGTTTCTTCAGTTGCTTTTAAACAAACACTCTTGAGGTAACCCGAACTCCTTTTTGACATGAACATTTTGCCTCCACGGGTCATTATGCAACTTGTAATGCAAAACCTGATTAAGATCCATGAGAGCAAGCAGTCAGCGATTCCATCTTGAAACGTTTCAGAAAAGTAATTCCATGAACTTTATATCAGCTAACAACAAATGTTGAAGGAGAATGGAATCACGATACAGAAACCTCTGCCAAGTTTTCTGGACATTAGCCAGCCTGAACTTTATTTCTGTCTCATTAAATGCCTGCAGAATTCAGGATTCCGAAAATCAGTCAGCTTAACGCCTTCAAACTTCCAATCAGAAGCATCTTTGTACCAATCATAAAAGTAATAACTTACCCGAAGAATATTTATCAAATTTGGAATTTCATCTTCGTGTATCCGGACAGCAAAACTTTCATAGTTGAGCACATTTTCATATGGCAGGAAAATCCCATCCTAAACATGAAGAAACAAAATAGAAGAACCACGAATGTAAGTTATCATCATTTGGATATCATGGTTCGTGATAAAGCATCTAAACACGACAAGGAAAGACAAAAATGCTTAATAACTTGAGAAGGTAAATAACAAAAGAGGGTTACGCGTTCCATAATATGAGAAGATGCGAACAATCACTGTCTAACTAGCATTTTAAAGTAAGTGATGAACTAACAGAATGTTCCGAGACTCCAATAAGACGGCCAAGAAACGAAATAGAGAATTAACAACCTGAATGACAACAGGAATGCACCCTTGCAAAACACAGTCTTCCATACGACCACTCCAACCATCTCCAGGAAATACCCCGCAAAAAATAGAACTGGCGATATCCAAGTGATAGTTTTCAGATCTTAGTGGTGTAACAATCACATCTTCTGCATGTTGTTTTCCGAGTTTCCCTTCCTTGTTAGGACTTGACCCAAATTCTTCTGCCAGTTTTTGTCTGATACCCATGCTATATCTGCATAAATACCCCAAAATCTTATATCAGATCTTCTGTAAGTTGTGCAATATAGTATCGGTAGTTTCTCAGGAAATTGAAAGTCCAAACTACCAAAGAAAATTGCTTTCCACTTTCCAAACAATTTAAGCTTATAAATGTTCTCCAAATGTATAAGAGAAAAATCGAAACAAGTGTTGGCAAGGCACATTCTTAACAGTTTGACAGGTTGTCCACAGAAAAATTAAATTCAACCCACCCACAGTTAGATAAATGAATAGCTCTTTCGTTAACTTACGAAGCTTCTGGTCTTCCATTTGGGTAAGCTGGTCCCAGATTTCCATTGAAGTAGAACAGTGTTTTCCGGTTCTCTCGTGATCTGAAAATAAAGTGTTGAACTGTCATTGATTAATTATCATGGTTGACTAGATCAACAAAACATGGAAAACAAAGGGGAAAGTTCGAAGAATAAAAAATCATGGCAATATGAGTATGCTTTCCATCGGATGTGCACCTGGACCAAAGTTTTGAGCTTAAGGAGTTGACATCCGGACTTTTCCAAGCAGGAAGTACGAGATCTTTATCAGGATCAAAGCAGGGATGGTTACCCCTTTTATCAGAAGAAATATCATTCCAGTTGTCCGCCCAATAAGCTGTCGTTGAATTCTTGTGCTTCGAGTTTGTGTTTCCCCAGTGAACCAGCATCATGCTGCTCCATATCTCCTTGGGAGCATAGCATGCACCTTCATCCCATGAAAAAAACTGCCTTCAGATATGGAGACAACATCATCAGCATGTACACTTTACAAAATGATCTAAACTACGAGAAGATGGAAAAATCTCATTCTGTTCAATTTTTCTCACACTGGCCTTAAGTAATTCTCTCAGTTACATCATACCCAAATATGGTCTCTTCCAGATGAGCGGTTCCAGAAGGGATACTGTTCAACGATGTGATCGTAAGCCTTCCTATAATATTCCAGAGTGAGAGAGCTCCTCAAGCCCTTGTGTTCCTAAAAGTTTCAGTAAGCACATTAGAACAAAAGCCAAATCCGGAAACATTGACTTGGCAAACCCAGGCGTGAAATTGCAATTTCACCAATATATTAATAGTTTGATAAAGCATACCTGCATACTCAAATGAGGAGCATCGTCAGCACGAGTTATAATGCATGAATCAAGTACAGGAACAAAGAAGAAATCTGCTTCTTCACCATTTAAGGTACGATACGGACTAGCTAAGATACTTTCATAAAGTGCCATCTGCAAACAAGCAACAAGACTGATGAATAATCCTAAACATGCTTCGAATTTACAAGTCGACTACCAGTTTCAGTTCAAGTAATACCTGGGCACCGTACAGCTGATCGGTCCACAATGTTGAATTTCGGTCATCATAGATTCTGTTTACACACTCTAACCTAAAGTGACGCCCCTACACCAGAAATTGAGAAAATAAGAAACGTGCTTTGAGGATGAATCAAACAATCATAGTTTAACTAATTGACCTCAAGAAGTAGGCTGTTGAAATCTGGAGGCAAATCATAAACATATATAAGGGGCCTTTTCTTTTTCACCACAGCATTGAGGTTGTCAACTTTCCCTGGGAGATGTGAACTATCAGGAACATCAACCTGAGCAGGCCGAAGCCATTGAGGCCACTCTCTAACTGATGATGCAACGGATGGAATGCTGCAATCAGTTCCGTACCATCCATTGTTACACTGGAAGGTACACTCAGTTAAGTCAGTACATATTGACAAAAGAGCAAATATTATGACATAGTAGTATAGTACACATCTATTGATTAATTACAAGGAATTTGCAAGGAAAAAAATGCAAAGTTTTGGAATATAGTGTCACCAAAATACGTCAACTGGTTTCTTTTTTTGAGTGCCTGCGCAACTTACAAACATGCACCCGCCCCCACTTCTTGTATATCAAGCTTATAGCCTACAGTTTGGTTCCATATGCTGGTAGCATCTTAACCCTAAAGTTGTTGTTCCTCATTGTCCACAACTACGTGTATATGATTACAAGAAGGCTAGCAACAATTTTCCCCCTTTCAAACAAACAACACTTAGCATTCATGCATAAGCAACCAATTGTTACCTGACAAAATCCACCACGGCAATGCCCACGACCAGAGCATTGATTAATACAAGTACATACTGTAGGCACTTCACAAAACCGTCCCCAGAAACCATCATATTTACAATCACATTCCTCTTTGAATTTCACCTTAAGAGCATACGCTTCAGCAGGGTCCACATTACACCATCCTGGTTTGCTACTATTTGTTGTGAAAACATTATCCAGGTCGGCTTTTGCCCAATCAGTCAGTTTCGGTGCACCAGGTTCAGAAGGTAACCTGAAACAGATGTCAGGGATCAGCGGCATGTACAGTGTTTAGTAATTGATTTATTGCTGACGGAAGCCTAGTTTAGATCTGATAAACTTACTTCACTTGAAAGCCACATGACTCTGCCATAGGTCGATTTGGATATTTAGTGCCCTCCCCACAGAAGCACATTGCTTTTGTTGTGTCACAATGTGCGGAGCAAATTGAGACAACCCATCTCCCATATGGTAGATCTGGCGTTGCTGGGTGGTTGCATTCCAGCTGCTGTCTCTCAGAGCATCCTTCCCCTGAAAAATTAGTTCATGTTATAATCACAGAAATGACTCATCCGACAAGAGCAACTAGTTCTGTTTTTCCCGCAACATAACAGACTGTTTAGAAAGAGAAAACCAGAATCTTTGTTCGCTAATCCTTCTTTTTTTTTTTTTTAATCTTGGCGGGCAGGGAGTCTAAATTCTCAGCTAGAATAAGGGAGACGATTGGGAAAACTCTTTGAAAGTGATACAGTGACAAGCTTGTTTCGTTTGTAGTGATGCCACAATTAGAGCCAAACAACAGAAATGGTGAAACTGCAACCTACGGAAATGCTCAATAGCCGGGATAGGGGAGAAAGTAAAGGGAGCTTTGAATGTCTTCTACCAAGTAAAGATATCAAATGTTCCGAAATGCACCTAAAGTTGGTTCTACAGAACATTTGTGCAAGTATTGTCCATAGAATCTCTTTAAAA
This sequence comes from Pyrus communis, assembly GCF_963583255.1. Classification (NCBI taxonomy): domain Eukaryota; kingdom Viridiplantae; phylum Streptophyta; class Magnoliopsida; order Rosales; family Rosaceae; genus Pyrus; species Pyrus communis. The sequence continues at coordinate 21,182,052 of NC_084811.1, forward strand.
GATTCACCAATGCATGACATACATGTCTCGGTTTAATGTCAAATATTAGAATTCTTCCATCTCACTGAGCAATGATTGCGAAATATTCGTCATTAAGAATTATTCCATACGTTTTCTACTACTCACTGACAAGTTTGTATTTGATCAAGTTAAAGGAAACAAAGAAGAAGAAATTACACTGACCACTGTATCCATGAAAGCACCGACATTCTCCCAATTCATGGTTACAGACGCCTTGACCGCTGCAGTCATTTTTGCACCGACTACCACCTATAATCTGCCAATGTAATTAGTTAAAGTTATAAACAGATGAATACTCTTCCGATAAAAATTGGTACCAACCTCAACCCTGTAATTTCTGAAGGGATTATAACTAACAAAGGAAAAAGAATTTGCGTGGTGATCAATTTTTATGTCTGGTTTCATATAATGACTTGTGCAACGCACACCCACCCCTCTTCCGTCCTCTATTTACCAGAATCCTCCCATGGCGTTTCTCACCAATATATTCACACATTTAGAATAAAACAGAAATGTAATGTATGAAGTTGTTCTTATTACCTCAACAATGTCAACTTCATTAGAAATTGAATGACAACCAGCAAGCCACCGGCCTATCTCAGCCTTCCATGGTGCACCATGAAAAACAACTGCCTTGTGTAGGTCAGATGGAAACTGACGATCCAAGTCAATAGGTGATTTTACATTTCCCTTTACATGATCCGTAATTGAATCAACCGATCCATTAATTGGGACACAAGAGTTCTGAGCTTGACTGAAGTAAGCAAAAGAAGGGACCAGCGGAAACCAGAACAGATGAACTATTGAAACCAATACAATCGATACCAATGCCACAACAGAAGTAACTGTTGCTATCTGAGACCCTGGGCATTTCCACTTCTGAATGGAAAGCATTATCTTAGAAGACTCTTCTGCTATATCTCCATACTTTTGACCTTCAAGCACCTAAGAAACTAACACAAATACAAATCAGAATCTATAGATATAAGAATCCGTAGATATGAAAAACATCAAAAACCTTTTCTTTTTTTTTCAAATTCTCTTCTTGAGAATTGAACTTTTCAAATCGATCGTGTTAACCCAATTTTTTTGCAAGAAATTCATGGCGTATTGCATTAAACAAATCACTGCAAAGAGAGTAACAAGTCAACCATTCCAAATTCCATCACAGAAATGTAAAAGTCAACCATTACAAATCTTCCATAAGAAATAGAACTTCTCCATTAATCAAACTGTTAACTAATTAATTTTTGTATCCAAGAAACTATAAAAAGTGAGTAATTACGAATGAGTTTTAGCAGATTAGCAATCACAGAGAGCATTGACTGACCTCTTCTCAGATCTACGGTGGAAATTCTGCAAAAACAGAACCTGATGAGCTCAAAGAAATATTTCAATGGAGGGTTCAGATTCAATTCAACGGAGAGAGGGGGGGATAGAGAAATCGTTCTTCTCTTCTGGGTTTCCAGCTAAACCTGCAATATAAAAATCTGAATTCCCCACTATTTTTATAACATTTAGACAGAATTATATACATATATATATATATATATTTATTTATATTGACAGACAGACAAGAGAGCGAGTGGTCCGGCAATTCAAATGCCACCGCCAAGGTTTCTGGGGGAGAAGTTTGAACAAAAGAAAACAAAACACGATCTGGCACGATTCAGTTAAATTGACTGCAATTGCCCTTTTCAGTTGATTTTTGTAGGGTGAGACTGCTGGATTTCCCATGGGTATTTCTGTCAATCTACTTGCTTGCGTCTTTCTCCGGTTAAGTACTCGTTTGTCTGTCTTTTTCCTTTTAAATTTTGTTTCTTTTTTCCTGAAAATATTTCATACCAAAATTAGCATTTCTATTTTCTTTTGTTTCATTTTGTAATAATTTTTGGTGCAGAAAAAATTGTCAAAGTACAGTGACAAGCTCTAGAAAGTAGAAAAGGGGCCAAAAGAGGGGACGGAGATTCTCTCAGAATCTACAGCTAATGAACAGGTAATTTGGACTGTTCAAATTAAAGACGGTCCTTATTCACTTATTTTGTTGGCCCATCTCACAAAAACCAAGAGTTCATTTATCTTTTTATCTCTCTTGAGTTCTATTCCTTAAGCTCCGAATTGGGAGGTCCTGAGATGATCAAATTTCAAAAGAGGGAATGGATGTGGACTAAAAGCTGCAAAAAAATGTTAACATAAATTAATTGTTTTGGTACCACTAGAAATAGCTGAACCCAAAATTTAATGTAGTCGTATTACGTGCTTTAACTTCTACCTAAATTTGGAAAAATATTTCGTGTGAAGTTTGTATCGATACAAATATATTATTTGATATATGAGCAATAATGTTTTATAAAGAACATTTTCAAAGGGGTCCTAAATTCCTAACACATCATGAGATTTTAACTTACTTCTATAGATCATCCATTGTGAACAAATTTACCTTTGTGGTTAATTATTTAAAATATTAAAGAGATAATTAGATGTAAAACCGTTTATGTACTGAATTATTAGGTTTAATCATGTAGATTTTTCTTATTAATTGAGGTCCATTGAATTGACTTTTGTTTCAACTAAGCAACTTTCCTTTTGCGACGAGTCATCCTATTTTTAAACTTGTACGTTTCAATACTTATTAAACCTACCACAATTGCTCGTTCACTAATTATTGAAACTGGTTCAATCGTCAATTTGATTTTCTGATTTGGCACGTATGATTTTTGCTCTGGTATTAAAGCTTGTATTGATGAGGGGAAGGGGAAGGCCGTTTTTGCAAGAACATGAATAATTCGAATTGGTTTGCTGTGCTCCGCAGACATCAAGGATCCCATTGCGTCCGTCTAATAACCCTTAGAAGCCTTCTGGATTCAATCTATACTGAGCAAATTTCAACGGCTTCAATCGAAACCGAGAGTGTCAGTGTCGAAGATGCTAGCGAATCAGTGCCGAAGATGTTAGCGAACACTAGATATCTGTATCTTTTGATGCAAAAGGTGATGGCAAGGACTCTCAGAAGCTTTTGTTTACAAAACCTCCCCCTCAAAAGTAAAAACTAATTGCCTGTATGTTATATCATCTCACACCATTTATGTATTTGTCTGCAGTGACAAATCTGAGTTGATATTCCAAAACCATTTGCTTACTTATCCTGTTCCCTCTCGACTGGTTTGCTGAGGCGGGGCCATCTTGTACAACGTTTTTCTGCCACAACGGGTTTGCATGCTTGCAAGTGTTGGATCATACTGTGCATTTTATCTGGTACAAATCAAGACATTCCCCTCTCCGAAGTCGGAATCTTGTCATTATGTTCATGGAGGGATGGCCTTAAAATCTCATCTGTTTTCAGTATTCGTATTGCAGGAAGAGAACATGTCACCCCATGAAAAAGAGGCTGCAACCCACATCGGCTCAAGGTATCCTGACCGACATATCAAACCAATGCGGAATACTAGTATTTCCAATATTCCAGATCTGTTAGCTGCTGCCCTTTTAAACCATATGATTGCACCGTCTCATACTTTATGCTTCCTTGTTGTGCAAGAAAGTTAAACCGGCTAATACAAAATTATTGATTACTCAACGATGATTTGCTATATATGTTGTATGTAGTATGTTCTGTATCATTACTGTAAATGGATCCATTGCTAATGCAATTTGCATTTCGAACTAAATAGTAAATTATATATTTTTATATGAATAATTGCTTAGAGTTTCGCTTCTTTAACAAGCAGAGGCATCCTCTCTCTAACGCTTTCCTTCTTCAAACTACCTCCCTCTCTTGCACCTTTTCTTGAACCCCTTCGTGCCAATTTCTTCAATTCGGTACAAAATTCTGTGATTTGATTCAAGATTTCGCGCCCGCCAAGCAAATTACTCGCGGAGAATGTAGTCTTTAGCTGCGGCTTCCTGCCATTTTTTGATGAATCTTGAAATGACGACTCATCAACTTGTTTCTTCTTCTCACTGCTTGGATTCACTGCAGCTTTCTTTGATTTGGTTTTGCAACGCGGAATCGAAGCTGGGATATTGGGATTCTTGTTCTCACTTTCTTCATGGACATTGCTAAAAGAATTCGAATTTTCGGTCTTCATATTTGGTAAATTTGTCCCCTTTGCCTTCATATCCCTGGTAAGAGAGAGATAGAAATACAACACTTGATATTGGCAATAGTAAAAGAAAGTGTAATGCCAGTCGCCACATTTGTAAACGAATGTTAATTACTGAATTTATCTCATGTGATGTTGGTTGAATATCACACTAATTTCTTCCCTAAAACTTTCTCGGAAACCAAACAGATATAAAGAGTAAGTGATCATACCTTCGATTCCTTTCCCTAAAAGGAAGGATTTCAGAAATGGTTAAAGATCTCATAAGCTTCACCTGGATGAAAAAAATATTGGACAAATTAGCAAACTTTTCACAAGTCGATTATTACATAAACATCCCAATTAAGACATTATTTGTTGCTGTATCAGTGAAAAGGAAATTCTTATCAGTTACAACCTTCAGATTACGTGCCGGTTTAACAAAATCTTCAGCAGCCTTCGAATGCTTGCAATCTGCAACTCACAAAGTGAACATTGGTTCATGAAACAGACAATATTGAGTGTCATTTTTTTTGTCACACTTAGAAACTAAACAGATTTTTGAGAAATTGGGTCCTACCAGGAGTGCAGAACCAGTCTTGATCATCATCCATGAGCTCATATGGGGAAGAGAGGTCGACCCACTTAGGCGCTTCGAAGTTCTCGTACGTTTCATCTTCGACGAACACGGATTCTACGCTGCTCCAGTCAATGTTCTCCGGTTCCATTTTCTCTTGAGAAGCCTAAATTTGAAAGAATAAGAAAGAAAGAATAATTAGAAATGGATTATGCTAAGAACGAATCGAACAGGGTTTGCAAGGAGAAATGTAAAATTAAAGAAAATTGAGTAAAATTTTGATCGGATTCTGAGAAATTCTGTGGACATTTGTCGACGGAAGGGTGAAAAAGTAAGAGACTGAGGCAGGGGAAAAGCAGTAGGGGTTTAAGAAGGAGCTACAGGGATTTGTAACGCCAGAAAACAGAGCTAGCAATTAGATTTTTAAATCGTTTTTCGACCGTTGGAGGCGCGACCTTTTTTTTCTTCTTCTCTTTTTGGACTTCTTCTTTTTGGATTATCATTCTTATGGGAACTTTTAACATGGGCCGGCCCATCAAATTCAGATATCCCCACTCCTGGAATTAGTCGGCCTGGCCCATTAAAACCTGGTTATGGGTTATTCTGATCCAACCTAGGATCAACTAAGAGTTATTTTTGCAATCTGAACATTTAACGGTTAAAAGGGGGATATTTTCACACATTTTTTAGCTTCTCATATTCTTATTTCATTTCTAACTGTTAGATTGAATAGATTACACAAAAATAACGGACAAGATTAAATAGGGATTTGTCAGAAATTAAAAAAGATGTGTGTTAATCATTTCCCACATTAAAATTGATGCTATAAAGGTTAGGAGTCGAATGAATTATTTTGGTCTTTTAACATTTGGACCTACTTGCGACTTAGTAATAGGGTTTAGTAGTACTTCTCTTCACTTATAAGTGAGAGACCTTAGGTTCGATTATTGCCAAAAGCGAATTTGAACCACATTATTGCTAGCTCATTGTGAGGCTTAGCCCACTCTCCCACTCCCTTACTGTAAATAATATCGTTTGTTAAAAAAAAAAAAAAAAAAATTTGGACCTACTCTTAATTAAATGTTAGTACAGCCAAGCCTCTTTTACTGCATTTAGGCCACGTTTATTGATGAAAAATTGTTTCACTTTAAAGTTAAGCAATAAAAAAATTAATCAATAAAAAGTGTGCTAATAATTAAGAATCTTGTTTATTTTTAAAAGTTATGGTTGTAGACAAGAACTTTTAAAAGCAGCAAGTACGTTGCTTATGAAAACTACTTTTATAAAAAGAGAGCTGAACCTGAATGAATATTTTTATTTTTTGTAATACCTTCATTAGTTCTAAAAAAAAAAATACATTGTTTATCCTTCTACACACACATGTTTTCCTTATAAGTGAATGCCATCACCTACCCCTACAACCACCATTGCCATGACACCACTAATGTTGTCATTGCCGCCACCACAACTGCCTTTGCCACCACCGCCCCTACTAACATATATACTCCCACCATTGTTGCAACCAACAACACCACTTAAGCATTGTTGCCGCCAACCCCACCATAATGTCTATTTTGTTATTATCCATAACTAGAACACTTTTAGAATAAAATTGATTAAACGCTTTTACATTTCATATTTCACGGCTTGATGATTGCGATATTATTCAATGTACGAGAAATTTTATTTGAAAGGATTTATAGAATAGACTTTTAAAGTTTATCCAGTTTTCGGCGAGTTTTCCAGTTTTCCCTCGGACCAGTCAACTTGAGCCTATTTTCTGACCATCTTCGGCAATCATTGGGCTTCCAAATAGGTATAATCTTATTCTACACTTTCCTATTTTCATTTTGATATATTATGGGTCGAATTTGGTTAAGAAACGATTAAGTTACGAAACTTTGAAAATTGCCCAAACTTTCGGCTAAGAGCTCCAGGAAACTTAACGGAATTTTTAACGGAAGGACAAAAATGATGGATGGTGGACAATCTCAGGGACCACTTCTATTGATTTGAAATCTCAGGGACCAAAGTGATGTGTTGTGCAAATCTCAGGACCATTTTGGCTAAAAAGCCAAAAATTTATTTGATTCATATGAGTAACTACACTATCACCATATCAAATGATTTTTTTAGAGATGACCTTTAAACGATGATCATTAAAGAGAATGAAAGGTTTTGAGTATATGACATTTACATTTATACAGTAAAATAAGGCCACTTTAGTAGATAATTAGGACTTTCCTCATTTAACTTTTTGCATGAAGTTGTAATTTGTAAAGCTGTTTGCACGCATGTATTTACTAAATAAAAGTCTATTCTATAAATCCTTTCAAATTAAATTTCTCGTACATGTAACTAGCTAGTAAGTAACTAATTAAATTATACAAAATCAGTTTTCATCCTTCTAGCCAAAAGAAAAAAGAAAGAAAAAAGGATTCCAATACGTCAATTAACTGGCATCCTTATGTTCTTCTTGTTTTGCTTTTTGGTTTTGCTGGGTGTAAGGAGAATCCTCATGCTCTTCATTCTCATTTCGGTGCCGAGAAGCATCATCGTCATGCTTTTCATTCAGGTGCTGAAGAGCTTCCTCATGTTAATTCATCATTCTGGTGCTCAGCATACCATGGATATTCATTATCATCATTTTCTTCTTCTTTATGGTGCTCAGCGCACTTAGGGAGAGGTTCATCATGTTGGAAAGCGATCGGGGCAGCAAAGCGTTTATTTTTTATAACAGGGGCTCGTTTATCTGCCGGGTTAGGCTTGCTATATCTTTAAGAAGTTAAGGTTTAGGCTTGCTATATCTTGAAGAAGTTAAGGTTTCACCATAAAACCAATTGGTAATATGGGGTGTAGCCCAGCCTTTTATAGGTCCATGCAAGGTCCCTCATCCCATCAACGTGAGACACATTCTCAACACGCCTTCTCAGGTGTGGCAAATTTTCGAGCCTAACACGTGGACAATACAACGGGGTGACGTGGAACACACGTGTGCAGCGACCACAAAGAGGGAGTGCTAACATTTGAATATGGAAGAATGTTGAAGGAATGTACGAATTTGAAATGGGTAAGGAAGTAAAAGTGGATAGTTTCTGTCACATCATTCCGATGGAAAACCACCTTGAGAATTGTAGAAACATAGTTGAGACCGACTCTCACCAACAAGTGAACCTCAGATATGTTGAGAATGAGTTCGACATTGATGGGAAGTTGGACCTTACATGGGCTTATAAGAGATTGGCTACTCCTCATATTGCTAATTGGTTTTATTGTCCTTTTCCTTCTTAGTTTGTACCATGTAATCCTTCTCCTTTACAGCCTTTGCCGTGCCCTCTAGCCTTATAAATACACCACACATCTGCCGTATAAAGAGGGGGTCTTAGAGAAAAATTCAGAGAAATTAAACACTTTGTGCCGCAACTTTGTAAGGAATGAGAGCTTGGAGCCGTGCCTGCCATCTAAAGCCTTTGGGATTGCTGGAGCGTTTTTAGGTGTATTCTATCCTTAATTTTAGTTCAATGTTTGTTTTAATTTGGTTTTCAATTATGATGAACATGTGGAACTAATATCGTTTTAGTTAGAGGTGAATTCAAAGCCATGAACATATATGTAATATGAATTGATTACATCCAGTTATTATTTTGTAAAACATGAATGCGATTTACTTATCTATTTTATAGAGAACTTATTCTTGTACGTTGATTAAGGAGGCCTACTTAGTTTGCATGCATGAATTTGATGCTAAAATATAAGGGAATTTCACCTAATAGTTATGAACTTATATTTACAAGTAGTGGAAGTTGCTAGTCACGATTGCGTTAAGTAAATTTCTGGTAGGAGTATCATGCAGTTTATAGTTATGAATGCCATGTCAATGCTTATGATTTTCACAGAACTTAATGATCTTTGATATGTATCTCTATCATGCAGTTCATATAGGGAACTTGATAAGAATAATTTGTTTGCCTCGTTGAGTCCAATTCAATGAATTTAGAAAAATCTAATGGTTAATTTGTGCAGTTCACGGTTAACTTGGGACATTATCATTCATGGTTTATAGGAATAATAACTGGAAATCGATTTGTATGCATATGTGTCATGTGTGGAGAATGACCCTCTACCTAGCCTGTCACCCCTTAAGTCACCTTAATTTCGTGCAACCTTTACTTAGTTCTGCAACTTATTAGTTTTAAGTCAATTTTCGTCCAAACAAACCCCCTTTTCATGTTTTGAGTCAATTTAGTTAGATTTTCGTCCAAATCACCCCTTAGTGCTCGTTTTGAGTTATTTGAGACAGTTTAGTTTGGTTTGAGTTAGTTTAGCTTAGTTTTATGTTTTTGAGCCTAATTAGTGTAGATTAGCAGCCCTCATGGTCCTCGGCCTAGAACGATCCATAATTTCATATACTACAACTATCAAAATGAGGATTTAAGTTTGTGTGCTATTTTATATCAGAATCGTGTTCAGAGCATACAACTAATCAAGAATAATGTGAAAGAATTATTATAAAAGATATGAACAACGGAATAGGTCCTACCTTGAGAAGATGCCTCGAAGGGCATTTTCGTAAATTCACCTTAATAGTAAAAAAAATGTAATAATTAGGGACTGGTCGTTACAGAAAATGGGTGACTTTTTAGAGGAAGGAGAGACTAGTGTTTGCAATGCTTTCTAATCACATATATTCTCATGCATTAGTTGGTTCCCTTTGACCTTTTATGTAGCCCATTGTTAGGTACCCCTGGCTTTTAATGACTTTCAAGAGGTTTAATGAAATGGAAATAATTAATGAAAGGGAAACGAATTGAGAGCTGCGAATTGTTTTATATAGACCACATGGTTGGGTGTGTGCTTGGGCCCTTGACTTTCAATGGCTTTCAAAAGGTTTGATGAAATGAAAAATCCCTGCTCTCATCAATGTGAGTTTGATTCTTAACACGCCTTCTCACTTGTGGTGAAATTTCAAGCTTAACATGTGGACAATACAACTCGGGTGACGTAGAGTACGTGTAGCCATTGGACTTCACACATGGGATAATCAGCTCTGATACTATAAAGAAAGTTGAGGTTCTACTCTAACAGTTCCACCATAAAACCAATTAGTAATATAAGGAATAGACGAACCACTTATAAGCATATGTAAAGTCACTTCTCTCATCAATGTGAATTCTTTCTTAAGAAAGAGAGAATTTTTTTCTTTTACCACAATTAAAAAGATCAATTGTTAATCTTTGTATATAAAGATCTAATAAATCTTTGTATAGTTAAATTTTACATAAAAGAAAACTTATATAACTGAGTGATATAAGTACTATTGGAGCAAAACTCCTTTAAGTGAATCAAGTTTTTATTTTACGTCCCGCTCCAAGAATTTTTTTATTTGGTCCAAGGAAAAGTGGACCAGCAAAAGTGGTATTTGCCCGGTCTAAGGGAAAAGTGGCATTTGCCTGGTCCAAGACATTGTATATTGCCGACTAGGTGGATGGTCCAAGGAAAAGTGGCATTTGCCTGGTCCAAGACTCTGTATACTGCCGGCCGACTAGGTGGATGGAAATCGTTAGACTAATCTTTGATACTTGGGACTCAAGATTGCAGCCAGGAAATCGTGGTCAGATTCAATGTAGGGTTTAGGGTTTAGACTTTAGGGTTTAGGTGGATGGTCCAAGGAAAAGTGGCATTTTCCTGGTCTAAGACTCTGCATACTGCCGGCCGACTAGGTGGATGGAAATCGTTAGACTAATCTTTGATACTTGGGACTTAAGATTGCAGCCAGGAATTCTAATAGGATTAAGCACACCACAAAGTAGCACACAAATGTCCTATTAATTTTCCTTATTAACAATAAGATTTATCAATTGTAGCATATGAAAATAAGGATCTTTCCCGCAGAAGATTGTTTTATCTAACTACTTAGAATGTCACAAAAACTGGGTTGTTGTCCCTACTGACCAGCCACCGAAAAATAATTATTAGACCGACTTACACTTATCTAAAGTCTACGAAATTTTATATGCATATACTAGACACACAGAGCTATACTCATACAAATTTTTGGGATTTTTGGAGTTGATTTGATATTTAAATTAAATCGAACAAAAACAAGACAGAGACAGATTTTTAAGTAGTTCACAAATTAAGAAAAACGAGTTAGGGGAATTGCTATCCACCACCAAATAATCATGCAAACATGTTATGTTTCATTCAAATTCCTTTCATTTTCGGATGAAGATGCTCAAGTTGGCTCAATGTTAGAACCCAACCTATTACTCTTTCTTATGTAGTATGTTAAGAGAATGACGTTTTCAACTTAACTTAGTCCCTAACATGCAATCTAGAAGGGTTTGTTCATAGATTTAACAAGTAGAAATTATTAAGAACGAAAAGAGTTTGAGTCATCACAAGGCATCGTAAGTACTGGCGTTGTTTTACTTATCCTAGAAATTGGTTCACATGTTAATCGCAATTAACAAGTACTACTCTAGAACATATGTAGGTCCTCATTCAACAAGGGCAGGCACACACATATTCATAGCATTAGAATCCTAGATATGCTTACTAAGTATGCATCCATAGAAAACACATAAAAAATTCATCAATGAGACAAGTAGTGAACCAATTTTCATTCATTCGTAAAAGTAATTCAAACGAAATGTCCTAACAAACTTGCAATCATATTAGGGGCTTCAAAACAGCCCTTAACTACTAAAAATTAGTTACGCATAATTCTCAAATTAAACCAAAAGAAAGACATGAGTTTGAGAAGATAAAACTGAGAGAAGAGAATGCCAAGATTTCCTCCTTCTTTTCCTTCCTTCCCCAACGCAGCAGCCTTGCCTTTTTCCCTTGCTTTGCTTCTTTTTTTTTCTATCTTTTTTTCACACTTTTTTTCCCTTTTTGTTGCTGCAACCTGTAGGTCTTTTCTTCTTTTCTGCTGCCACAGTTTTTTCTCCATAACTCACCCCACTAACAACCATTTAGTGATGACAATAAGTGGGAGGAAATGCTAAAACAATTGTAACTCTTTGGGCAGCCTTTATGTCCATTACTCTCACTTAATTTTTCATTTCCTTTGATATTTGAATAGGTGTTAGCTGGCTTGTTCTTGGCTGCATCAGTTTTGGCTGTTAATTTTATGGGATTTATTGCTTTCAATGCTTTCTTGTCAGTTACAAACTGCTCTGCCTCCTGGGAACCTTTCAATGTTAGAACGACCATAACTTTTTCTAGAAAAATGATATTAACAATCCGTGAAATGCTCCAGAAAATAGACATCCGTAGCTTTCTAAGAATATAAGGTCATTCTCTAATTCATTTTGAGTTGTCCGCAACTTGCTTCCAAAGTCAGCTGACCTGCACAGGCAGTTTTGACGAATTTATTACTTAAAATTCCACTTGTGTTATTTTTCTTTTCTTTACTTGACAAATCCTACAAAACACAAAAACAAAGTAAATAACTCAAAAATATAAGGAACTAACTAAGAAAAGACAAGTGAATTTGATATAAAAAATATATAAATATGAGCTTATCAAATACCCCCACACTTAGCTTTTGCTAGTCCTCGAGCAAAACAAAGAAAACATGAAAAAGTAGCAACATGAAAAACACTAGCTCCCCACTATATGACCCTCATAGAATTTCATTCAAGAACCTTAGCTAGCACCAAGCAAGCTAATCCAAGCTCATCTTCCTTATTCAAATGTTAACAGTGACCTTTTAATCGTCCTGGAAGTGTAGTGTGTGTAATAGCCATGCTAATGCAATTTCAAGTTTTGTTTTAAAACACTACATGCAAACTAGTGACCTTCTCACGGGACATACACTTGATCACACATATGTTTAGTTTAACGTGTTTCGCTCAAAGAATCAAATGTGAAAGATCTACCATAAGCTTGCATAAAGATCTCATCTCCACAATCATAATTGCAAAACTAAAATCAAGAGGACTTTTATTGGTTGTAATGAGGCTTAGGGAGAGGGTTATAGAAATGAAAGGACAGGTAAACACAAGTTCCAAGCTACATTGCAAGCAATTCTCTTGTTGAGATTTATAAGAACTCAAGCTTTCCAACCACTCTACTAATACCTCCAATCACACCCCTAAACTTTTTATTTGCTTTGTATACAAATTTTTTTTTTCTTCTTTTATTTATTTTTTTTCTTCTTCTTTTTTTTTTATTTTTTTATTTTTTATTATCATTATTATTATTTTTTATAAACCAATTTTCGCACATAACTAAATACAAACATGAAATACCCCCACACTTATTCTTTTGCCAAACTCCTTCAAAGTACTTCACAAACATTTCTCATAAGACAATCTCACATTGCTCACTAGCTAGCTTGGAAAGGGTAAGGAAAAATGTTTAAGGTATAAGGGTAGACATATCTGGTGATAAGAAATAAAATGCTTAACATATAGGCTCAAATTGGCAATCTAATGATATCATTTTTCTTTAGGAAACATGCTTATTTGGGCCATGGTGATAAACCTAATGCCTCTATCATTTTCAAGTTCATGCAATCAATGACAAACATTTTGAAAGATCGTTATGCAAGTTCTAGAGATGTAAGTCACATAAGTTCATCACACATGAAAGAATAGGAGTGTATGAAAAATGCACACACTTTCAATAGGCTCAAAAACTCACATAAGTTGTATATGGTCACTATGTTCACATATGAAGCTTTAAATCATGCTTTAGTTTCACATCAACAAGGCTATGTGCTTTTGGTTTTTCAAAGATGATTAAACATGTACAAAGCTAACAAGAGAATAAGGAATTTCACACAATACATGCTTACTAAGTTCTTGATCACCGTGGTTCAAATTCAATTCAGTTATATCATTGGGTCGGGAAACTAACAAAAATCTAATTCAAAACAATAAAGAAAATAAGACTATTTTTGGATTTTTCATTTTTAGAATTTTCTCTCTTTTTTATTTTTATTTTTTTTTATTTTAAGGGTAAACAAAACTAATTAAGAAAACAAAAAGCAACAACAAGGAAACAAATTAAACCAGTTCTTAGTCAAAGGGACAAAAATTTTCAATTTGGTCATTTTTTCAATCCTTACCCCCAAACTTAAACTGGACATTGTCCCCAATGTCATAAAACACAATAATGCATAAAATACAAATAAAATAAAATAGTAAGAAACAAAATAAAGGATTTGGATTGAAAACTTCCCCAATTTGCAATAAAATCAAGTGATGACCCCCAAACTTCAATTCTACAATCAACTCCAAGGGTGGACATAACCAAAGATTCCTACAAAGAAAAGAAATAATTTAGCTTAGCACGCAAGAAAACTCAGAAAACAAAACAAACGAAAAATTGAAAATGACATAAAAAGACAATGAATAGAAATATTGGGTTGCCTCCCAATAAGCGCTTGCTTTTACGTCCGCAGCCAGACGGTACCAAGAGTAATCATTCAAGGGAAGCTGGTTTTTGGAGGGGTACAACCTCCACATCATGCCCGCAAAAGACTCGTAATATGGTTTGAGTCTATGTCCATTCACTTTGAACACGTTTTTGGTCTTTGCACTTTGGATTTCCACTGCACCATGAGGAAAAATATTAGTTATAACAAACGGACCAACCCATCGAGAACGAAGCTTACCTGGAAATAACCAAAGGCGAGAATTAAATAGAAGAACTTTTTGTCTAATGGCAAAGCTCTTCCTTGATATCATATTGTCATGAAATGCCTTTGATTTCTCCTTGTATATTCGACTAGACTCGTATGCATCATTCCGGATTTCATCTAACTCATTCAATTGAAGCTTCCTCTGCTGTCCAGCAACACTTATGGCCATGTTGTAGGCTTTGATCGCCCAATAAGCTTTGTGTTCTAATTCTACTGGAAGACGACATGGTTTCCCATAAACTAATCGAAATGGGGACATTCCAATAGGAGTCTTATAAACAGTCCTATAAGCCCACAATGCATCGTTCAAGCGCATGCTCCAATCCTTCCTACTAGGACTCACAGTTTTCTCCAAAATTTGTTTCACCTCACAGTTTGATACTTCTGCTTGACCACTAGTTTGCGGATGATATGGTGTAGACACCTTATGTGTGACATTGTACTTCCTAAGCAACGCTTCAAATGTTCTATTGCAAAAGTGACTCCCTCCATCGCTAATGATTGCTCTAGGTGTCCCAAATCTTGCAAAGATGTTAGTCTTAATAAAATCTGAAACAATTTTTGAATCATTAGTTTTGGTGGCTTTTGCTTCCACCCATTTAGAAACATAATCCACAGCCAATAAAATGTAAAGAAAACCATTTGAAGATGGAAAAAGTCCCATGAAATCAATGCCCCACACATCAAAGATCTCAACAATCAAAATAGAGGTTTATGGCATTTGATTTCTTGGGCCCAAGTTACCTGTTCGTTGACAACGATCATATATTGCACAAAACTCGTACGCATCCTTAAACAAACTAGGCCAATAAAAACCACTCTCTAACACCTTAAGGGTTGTCCTCTTTGCTCCAAAATGGCCGTCACATGCATAAGAATGACAAAAAGTTAGAATAGATTTAAACTCAAATTCAGGGACACACCTTCTAATCAATTGATCAGGGCAATATTTCCATAAATAAGGATTATCCCACTCGTAGTATTTGGCGGTTTTGACAAGCTTATCTTTCTGAGCAGTGTAAAATCATCTGGAATCTTTTTGGTGACCTTGTAATTGATAATATCTGCATACCAAGGGTCAGTAACCTTTAATGAAAACAATTGCTGATCCGGAAAACTCTCACGTAAAGGGATGAAATCTTCCTAATCTTCCTCTATGTTTGAGTGCACAAGTCTTCTAAGATGATCTGCTACAACATTCTCACTCCCTTTCTTATCCTTGATCTCCAAGTCAAACTCTTGAAGCAGAAGTATCAATCGAATGAGTCGTGGTTTTGCATCTTTTTTTGTGAGTAAATACTTCAAAGCTGCATGGTCAGAAAACACAATAACTTTAGTTCCAATTAGATAAGATCTAAATTTTTGTAAAGCAAGTACAACAGCTAGAAGCTCATTCTCTGTTGTTGAATAATTCAACTGTGCATCATTGAGTGTTCGTGATGCATAATAGATGACATGTGGCACTTTGTTGACACGCTGTCCTAGAACTGCACCGACAGCATAATCTGAAGCATCGCACATTAACTCAAAAGGTAAACTCCAATCTGGTGGCATGATCACAGGAGCCGTGGATAACAACTCCTTAAGTTTGTTGAATGCTACCACACACTCTTCATTCATATCAAATGTTACATCCTTTTGAAGCAAATGGCACAAGGATCTAGAAATCATTGAGAAGTCTTTCATAAACCTACGGTAGAAACCTGCATGTCCAAAAAAAGAACGAACCTCCCTGACAGTAGTAGGGAGGGGTAAAGAACTAACAAGTTATACTTTAGATTTATCAACTTCAATTCCATTTTCAGATATGATATGCCCTAAAACTAATCCATACGAAACCATGAAATGACATTTTCCCAATTTAAGACCAGATTAGTTTCTTGACAACGTTTTAAAACTAGGGACAAATTATGTAGACATGTATCAAAAGAATCACCATAAACTGAAAAATCATCCATGAACACTTCAATTATTTTCTCAATCATATCAGAAAAGATACTTACCATACACCCTTGAAATGTGGCGGGGGCGTTGCAAAGTCCAAACGGCATCCTCCAGTATGCAAATGTGCCAAATGGACATGTGAAAGTCATCTTTTCTTGATCCTCCAGAGCAACTGCAATTTGATTATATCCAGAATAGCCATCAAGAAAGCAATAATGAGAATGACTAGCTAACCTTTCTAACATTTGATTAATGAATGGAACTGGAAAGTGATCCTTGCGTGTGGTGCTGTTTATCTTCCGATAGTCTGTACAGACTCTCCAACTATTTTGCACACGTGTAGGCATTAGCTCACTAGCTTCATTCTTAACAACTGTGACTCCAGATCGCTTCGGAACTACTTGAACAGGGCTCACCCACTTGTTGTCCGAGATAGGATATATGATGCCAACATCAAAAAGCTTGATAACTTTTTTCTTGACGACTTCCATCATGAGTAGGTTCAAGCGGCGTTGAGCTTCCCTTGTAGGTTTTGCACCTTCCTCCAGCAGAATCCTATGCATACATGTAGCTGAATTTATACCTTTGATATCTGCAATGCTCCAAGCTATGGCAGTTTTGTGATCCTTCAATACCCGGATCAGTTTCTCCCCTTCTTCTGCTGTGAGTTGTGATGATATGATGACCGGTAATGTTTCATCCTCTCCCAAAAATGCATACTTCAAATGTTCAGGAATCGGTTTAAGCTTCAATTTGGGTGCCTGAATCACAGAAGGAAGAATTTTTTCGTTAGACGTAGGAAGAGAAATAAAATAGGAAGAAAACTTACCATGAATTGGTGAAAGAGACTCAAGGGCTGCCACTATCTGGATTAATTCTTCTTCAATGTGCTCAAAATAATTAAGTTTTCCATATGTAATGCTATGCACTAACGTCTTCTCTAAATTGTCTTGTCCCACACCTTCATTAAAACAATCCTGCACAAAATAGTCAAACGCATCAATAGACAAACAAGATTCAAAATCACTAGGGTACCTCATAGCATCGAAGATTTTGAACTTGACGCTTTCTCCATCAATTTCCATGGTTAAAGTACCATCGTAGACATCAGTCTTTGTACGCGCCGTTCTAAGGAATGATCTTCCCAATATAAGAGGAAGTGCAGTAGGCATAGGGTCATGTTCCATCTCAAGAACAAAAAAATCAGCCGGAAAAATAAGTTCATTCACTTGCACAAGTACATCCTCCAATAGGCCTTTAGGATATCTATTTAAACGATCTGCCAACTGGATTACTACCTTTGTTTCCTTAAAGTCTCCAAGGTTTAGTGATTCATACATTGAATATGGCATCAGATTGATGGATGCCCCCAGATCACACAATGCTTTCCCAAACTCTTTCCCTCCAATTACACATGGAATGGTAAAGCTACTGGCATCCTTCAACTTCGGTGGTAGCTTTCTCTGCAAAACAGCTGATACTTCCTCGCTTAATGCCACAGTTTCTTGATCATTGAATCTTCTCTTGTTTGTACAAAGCTCTTTAAGGAACTTTGCATACTTGGGCACTTGTTTTATGGCATCTAAAAGAGGTAAGTTCACTTGGACTTTTCGGAAAGTATCCAAGATTTTCTTATCAGTTTGCTCTTTCTTAGACTTCATAAACCTACGAGGAAAAGGAATAGGGACACATGAGTTAAATGAATTTTGAACTTCTTTACTTACCTTATCAGAATCTTTTTTGTTCAATTCTGTATCTTTATGAGACTTTTCAGTTTCTGTTGAAGCCTTATCTTGCTCAAGATTTTAGTTTTGTTGCTCCGCTTGCTCATTTGTATCTTTTCTAGTCCTCTTTTGCATCCTTGGCTGCTCAAAAACTTCTTTTCCATTCCTTAAAGTCACAACATTCATCTGCTCCGCATTTGGATTCACCACGGTTTGGCTAGGCAACCTTCCTGGTTGATGTTGTTGCCCCATCAAACTTGCTAATTGACTCATTTGGCACTCAAGGTTTTCAATTGCTTTGTCTATTTTCTGTTGATGAGATTGAGTAGAGTTAGCTAAAGAATCAATTAAATCCTCAAGAGACTTACTTGGAGCTTGTTGTTGTTGAGGCTGAAATGGTGCCTGCGGTCTTGCTTGAAAGAAGCCAGGTAGACGATTATAGTTGTTGGGAACAGATTGTTGTCCGTTGTCTTGATTGTTCCACTTTAAGTGTGGATGATCGCGCCACCCTGCGTTATAGTTGTTGGAGTATGGATCATACTTTTATCTTTGTTGCCCCTGAAACCCTCCTAACGCATTAGCTTGCTCAAGACCACCTTGATCCATTAACGAAGGGCACATATTTGTGGCATGTCTCATCATTGAACATACACCGTACACCTATTTTGGAGCCACCATAACCTGTTGCACAAGATTAGTCAAGTTAGCTAATTGTAATTCAATACTAGAGTTAGCACTTACCTCGTTAACTTTCTTAAGAGGTAGCTCATCTCTCCCTCCAAATTGTCGTGTGTTGCCAGCAATGTTCTTTAATAATGCCTTAGCATTTGTTGGTGTCTTGTCCATGAATGCTCCTCCACTTACTGCATCAAGCATTACACGATCAATACCACACGATCCTTCATAAAAATATTGTATTAAAAGATGCTCTGAAATTTGATGATTTGGACAAGATGCAACCAAATGTGTGAATCGCTCATAGTAATCTCCAAAGGGCTCTCCATGTTGTTGTCGGATTGCACATATGTCTTTCCTTATGCTTGCAGCTTTTATGGCCGAAAAATATTGCTCCAAGAATGCTTGCTTCACCTGGTTTCGTTTGTTCATTGATCCCGGAGGTAAATTGTAAAGCCACTCCTTTGCCTTAGCTTCTAATGTAAATGGGAATGCCCTCAACTTGACTTACTCCTCATCCACATTGGCTGGTCTCATTCCCGAGCATACCACATGAAACTCCATGAGATGCTTGTTGGCATCCTCTGTTGAGAAGCCATGGAACTTAGGCAAGTAGTGAATCATGCCTGACTTAAGCTCAAATCCTCCTTCTGCATTTGGATATGTGATGCACAATGGTTGTTGATCCGTATTAGGCGTTGCCAACTCCCTCAAAGTCCAGTTATCAGCCATGCCTTCTTGTGGTTCTTCCTCCTCTTCCGAACTCAAATGTGGTGGAGAAGATGGTGGTAAAGACACCGATGCACGCTTCTGCTTGATTGTTCCTCGAAGCTTTCGAAATATTCGTTCAACCTCAGGATCGTAGGAAGCTAGATCAATGCTCTTGGACCTTCGAGTATGCATATAGTACGAAGAGTACCTGAAATAAAAATAAAAACAAAAACACTAATTAGACAAGAAAAGAAAACAATAAAAAAATAAGTAATTAGAAATAACAATCCCCGGCGACACGGTGCCAAAAATTTGATAGGATTAAGCACACCACAAAGTAGCACACAAATGTCCTATTAATTTTCCTTATTAACAATAAGATTTATCAATTGTAGCATATGAAATTAAGGGTCTTTCCCGCAGAAGATTGTTTTATCTAACTACTTAGAATGTCACAAAAACTGGGCTGTTGTCCCTACTGACCAGCCACCGAAAAATAATTATTAGACCGACTTACACTTATCTAAAGTCTACGAAATTTTATATGCATATACTAGACACACAGAGCTATACTCACACAAATTTTTGGGATTTTTGGAGTTGATTTGATATTTAAATTAAATCGAACAAAAACAAGACAGAGACATATTTTTAAGTAGTTCACAAATTAAGAAAAATGAGTTAGGGGAATTTCTATCCACCACCAAATAATCATGCAAACATGTTATGTTTCATTCAAATTCCTTTCATTTTCAAATGAAGATACTCAAGTTGGCTCAATGTTAGAACCCAACCTATTACTCTTTCTTATGTAGTATGTTAAGAGAATGGCGTTTTCAACTTAACTTAGTCCCTAACATGCAATCTAGAATGGTGTGTTCATAGATTTAACAAGTAGAAATCATTAAGAACGAAAAGAGTTTGAGTCATCACAAGGCATCGTAAGTACTGGCATTGTTTTACTTATCCTAGAAATTGGTTCACATGTTAAACGCAATTAACAAGTACTACTCTAGAACATATGTAGGTCCTCATTCGACAAGGGCAAGCACACACATATTCATAGCATTAAGTTTGTTGAATGCTACCACACACTCTTCATTCATATCAAATGTTACATCCTTTTGAAGCAAACGGCACAAGGGTCTAGAAATCATTGAGAAGTCTTTCATAAACCTACGGTAGAAACTTGCATGTCCAAGAAAAGAATAAACCTCCCTGACAGTAGTAGGGAGGGGTAAAGAACTAACAAACTTTTCATCTATTCGTAAAAGTAATTCAAACGAAATGTCCTAACAAACTTGCAATCATATTAGGGGCTTCAAAACAGCCCCTAACTACTAAAAATTAGTTACACATAATTCTCAAATTAAACCAAAAGAAAGATATGAGTTTGAGAAGATAAAACCGAGAGAAGAGAATGCCAAGATTTCCTCCTTCCTTTCCTTCCTTCCCTAAAGCAGCAGCCTTGCCTTTTTCCCTTGCTTTGCTTCTTTTTTTTTATATCTTCTTTTCACACCTTTTTTTCCCTTTTTGTTGCTGCAACCTGTAGGTCTTTTCTTCTTTTCTGCTGCCACAGTTTTTTCTCCATAACTCACCCCACTAACAGCCATTTAGTGATGACAATAAGTGGGAGGAAATGCTAAAACAATTGTAACGCTTTGGGCAGCCTTTATGCCCATTACTCTCACTTAATTTTTCATTTCCCTTGATATTTGAATAGGTGTTAGCTGGCTTGTTTTTTGCTGCATCAGTTTTGGCTGTTAGTTTTATGGGATATATTGCTTTCAATGCTTTCTTATCAGTTACAAACTGCTCAGCCTCCTGGGAACCTTTCAATGTTAGAACGACCATAACTTTTTCTAGAAAAAGTCGTGGTCAGATTCAATGTATAGTGTGGCCTAAACCGAAAAAGCAGAAAACAGACAAAGATTTCTTTGCTTGAGGAAAACAGACAAAGATTTCTTGACTTGAGCCAATTATTAAACCGAAAAAGCAGAACAGACAAAGATTTCTTTACTTGAGGAAAACAGACAAAGATTTCTTCACTTGAGCCAATTATGAAACGTAAACTGGATCAATACTATTTCATATATGACAAGTCCTTTGAATTATAGAAAAGAGAAAAGACAAGCATATGACAACTTGTACTTGGCCAATTTTGAAACGTAAACTCGATTAATACTATTTCATATATGACAAGTCCTTTGAATTAAACAAAAGAGAAAAGACAAACATATGACAAGTCAAAAGAATCACTAATTTATTATAATTAGAAGGTGATTAGCTATATAGCCGTGGATTAGGGTTTGATTAGGGTTTCGGACAGAAAATTTACATGTTTAAATTATTTTACTCTATTGCTAGAGCCGTTTTGTATGTTTTTGTCAAAACCCTTATCTACATAGGGCTTTTAATCGAAAATATTTGTTAGAACTTACAACTTAATTAGAACCAAAACTTGGTATGTGCTTTAAATTATTTAAAAGCAACCAAACGAACTTTTAATCAAGCTCAGGATGTTAAT
Source organism: Pyrus communis (assembly GCF_963583255.1). Taxonomy (NCBI): domain Eukaryota; kingdom Viridiplantae; phylum Streptophyta; class Magnoliopsida; order Rosales; family Rosaceae; genus Pyrus; species Pyrus communis. Next base: position 21,203,968 of record NC_084811.1, read on the forward strand.
TTTATATTTATTTTTTATATCATCAAAATTAATATTGGCGATGTTTTGTTATTTTATTTTTTATTTTATTTATTTATTTTTTGGAAGTAAGATCCCAAAAGGATCACCAACGACGAACTTTTATTAAAACAAACACACTTACAAGCCAAATAAATGCCCAATTTATTCCTAGAAACAAACAAAGAACGGGCCAAAAAACAAAGAAAACAAAGAAAAAGAGCCCAACAACAATGAAGCCCAAACAAAAATGAACAACCGAGAATCATCCACTGTGGTCGTCATCGTCGATTAGAGAATTAGCTAGCCGCCCGATCCTCCATCCACCGCATATCATCCCCTCCACGGGCGCCACCTGCACACAGCCAACAACAAGAGACAGTCGGCGAGAGAGAAACCAACCATCAGAAAGAAGCTTCGAGAAATTCCCAAGCAACATCGCCGAAAATGGCAGACAACAAGGAGAATGTGGTGGTGTGGGATACACCCGAGCCACATATATACAACACCGGAACTCTACACACGAACTCAACAGAAAACATGGCTGAAAAACGAAGCAAGGAAGGGCCATGAAAAGGGATACCCAGGGGGTTGAAGAATTGGGAAAGCCATAGAAGAAAATTGGAAGAACCAGCAGCAAATGGAAGGGGAGAAGAAAGAAAAAACAAAAACAAAAAGCTACCCACCGATCCCAGCCGTAGCTAAGACCGTCGACAACAAAGGGAAGCACGATCCCGATTGGGATCGCTCACTTAAGAAGGTGAGAAGCACCCTGAAACAGAGAAAAGATCCTGAAACCTAGAGAGGGTTCTGGAAGGAACCATGCGATGTTTTGTTATTTTGTCTTCTGACAATAGGCAGTAAATCTTACGTATGGAAGTGAAAAATATTCATTGAAGAAATTGTCGGTCCTATTAAATTAGGAATGTGATTGTGTAAATCCTAACATATCTAGGGTATTTATTCAAGAAATTGTCAGTCCTACTAATTTTTCTGTGTTGAACGTGATACAATGCATTGGAGATGTAATTCTGACTATCAGAGACGGATCTTCTACAAATTCAAAGCTCTATGCCAATCATGTTCTTTTAAAATAAATTAAGATATTTGAAACGACCATGAAGCATGAAAACATTCCCTATGACGCATGAACCCCCTATATTTATATTTTTCTTTCAATTATATATATTGTATATACGTTCATATATTTTGTCAATATATATATTTGTTCATCCAATATGCAATTATGCTATGTGGAATTTGTGAGTCAAAAAATTGAAAGAAAATAGAAACAATTTTGAGTTTTTACAAACCTTAGAAATCAGAAGAAAAAAAAAAGAGAAAAAATATGGGCTTGCTGCGCGTATGACACCAAACGCCTGGGTTCTTCGCGATTGGGCTTGCAGCCTCAATCCATGCTAGCCTCATAAGAAGTCAGCTTTGCTAGGCTTCTACCTTCAACCCACACTCGCCCTGCCTCCCTTTTATCTATGCAGCCTGCAGCTGCATCCCTGGATCCACGTGACTCGACCCAATCGCTGCTCTCTCCATGTAGCAGTCGATGTTGGGCTTGTAGCTCCAGTAGCTTGCACCAATATGTGTCACTTCATCAGAAGCCAGCCTTGCTGGGCTTCTGCTCCCTGGCCCGCGTTGCAATAGCAAGCATGTTGCTTGTGATTTTTTTTTCAGCCTGTGAGTGCAGCAAGCTTGCAACCTTGTTTTTTGATGGGCTGCCTGCAGCAGCCTCATACGGCCCAACCGCAGCCTGCTCGCACCCATATTTTTTGTTCCCAATTTCATGGCCTTAACCAATTTTTTGGGTTTCTTTTTTCTTTCGAATGGCCCGCAGCTGTCTACCCCAAAACATGGCCTAAAACTTTATTTTCTTTTGCTTCTACGATCGACCCCAAATGTCTCGATCTATTGAATTAATTAAAAGTGACCAGTAGTCTATTAATTTGACAATTAATCCAAAATTATTGGCCTGAAGTCCATTTTTTGTCATTAACGATTCAATAAATTATTTTGTTTTTTTGAATCGTTGACTATCTTTCATAGTCCTGATGCACTTATACTTGGGTTCTTGAAGCAATCCACAAAGTCACTACATTTTATTGTATATTGTATTCTGTGTTCTTGCAAGTACCCCTATATGAATTGAACGTTCATAAACTAAATCGAACTTGTAGTTTCAAATTTAGTGCTTTTGAAACCCGAAGTTTTCATAAAACAATACACCTATGAAAACCCAACGTTTTTCATGTAAAACATGTCTTAGAACCCAAATGTTCTAACTTTGATGCTTATGGATATCTTATTTTCTATAACACCAATCATAATCTTGTTCCTTCCATTTAATGGATTGCTGAACAGTAACAAGTTCGATTTCACTGATTTGGATGTTTTTTGACCGAAACCACTTTACTTGGGTTTAAGACGTGAATCTCCATTTGACTATCAAGTAGCAAAGAAACCATTGTAGCCAACAATGGCATGAAAGAGCTGAATAAGCCTCCGCCATGCTCTTTATTCGAAGGCTTATGCCCGAAGCATTACAAATGGAAATACCTCTCGAACAAGGATTCTATGGCTCTTTGGCTCGCTCATACAGACTGCTTAATCATGAAAGACATTGCCTAAAGCATACCATAATTACGTCCATGAATGAGTACGATTATGAAGTTTATAAATCTGATCAAATTTTGACTGGAGAATACTCTTCATTCCTTATTTCTAACTCGCTCCTGAAGCAGCAGTGTAGAAAGCGGAAGTTTACCAAATTCTCAGATCTGATTACCACCACAAATGTGAGAGACAGGTATAGACCCAGTTCGGCTGAAGTCTACCGAATGGCTTAACCCAGTTTAGTCAAAGCCTACCAAATGGTGGTGCCCTACTGTGGCAGAAATGCACCGAATGGTATTGCTCTGCTTTGGCAGAGGCTTATCGAAGAGAGCCGTCCAGCTTTGGCTAGAGCCTATCGAACCCAAGTCTAGGTCTGTCTCTCTCACAATCCAATTTTAAGTTTGTTTTTTCAACATATGGTAGAATCAGGGCCTACCAAGGTGTGGCATTATGCCCGAAGCATGATCCTTGGCACTTAAGACCTAAAATTTCAAGAATAAGGGATAGTATTCCCAAACCTTAATCCTGCAGAATCTATTTCCGTCTTGATGGAATAGATCATTGGTTATGCACCTGTTCGTACCTCTACTAATGTCATTGAGGAGTACTATTCGAGTAATCAATATGTGTGACTAATTTTGCTCCATCGCCATTGGAAGAGCAGAATTTTGACATAGATGGCCTTGTTAGTCAAATCCCCTTCATTTACTTTGTGACCATTTTTCTATGTCCTTGGATTCACGTTTGGTGTTTGTTTTAGTTATGGATAATCTTATTGATATTGTCCTCGAATATGAGTTAATTGAATCATGTTTCTTAAAACATGTGACTGAATTTAATTAAACACGTGATTAGGTACGAATGTGGAAAAGTTAGTTGTCTGGATGAATACGATACGATGCACACTAATTTTACACCTAAATCACATCTCTAGCAACGACTGCAGGTCAATCCAACCTGATTAAGAATGTCGGAATGCTTCTAGTTGTATGAATGATACTAACTTACCATTTAAGAAACCTTATATTCTCCCTGTTCTGGAAGAACGTCGTTGAGTCTTAAGGATATTCGAGATGATAATAATCATAAATGAAACCATTGATGGAAAATAGAGTAGAATATCTTTGCACACCTCCAAAAATGGGCTTGAAGCTTTGTTTTAGGGCTAATGGGTTGTCTCCCAATTAGGAGCATGCCACATATAGCCGCCCTGGAACTTAATGATTAAGCAGTTTACTTGCCTTGGCATGACTTTTTGGGACACTTAGGTTGAACAATGATACCACAATGCATCTCCTTACCTAAAGTAAGGATCTTATGCCTACAAGCACATTTTGCCAAGCCTGCTCATTAGGGAAATTGATTTTCTAAATCATCCATCGCAAAGATACGAAGCAACTCTTTTTTCACAGTGGATTCAAGGGAATATATGTGGACTAATCCAACCAAAATGCGGACCATATAAATACTTATGGTTTTGGTTGATGAATCGACAAACTAGTCACATGTTTGTCCAGACACATTGCTACTAAACTTCCTGGTCGATTCTGAGGGTTCACCACCCTAATTATCCCATAAAGTCTAGGAGACTGGATAAATGCTCGAGAGTTTATATCGATGGTTTGCAATAAGTATTGCGTGCCTTTTGGGTTTATAATTGAACATCGAATTCCCATGTTCACCCCAAATAGCCTCGCAGAGTGATCATAAAAGCGCAATTTCAACGATTGCCCGGACCTTGGTCAACGCACCAAGTTTCCGGTTTCTTCCTAGGGCTATGCAATCTTGTATGCAGCTATGTTGGTTCGCCTTGAGACCCATTGCCACCCAACTTATTTGTCGTTACAGTTGGTTACTAGGTATGAACCTGACATTTCGTATTTACGCATTTAGTTGTGCATTTCATGTGCCAAGTTGCGCAACTGCAACATACCAATATGGGTCCTCAAAGAAGGAAGTGAATATTTGTCGATTATGATTTCTTTATCGCTCATATACGGATTGTCACTTCAATGAGACAGTCTTCCCGTCGTTAAGGGGAGATAAGAACATCAATGGTCCTGTAGAACGACACGAATTTCCGTGGATGTTGCCTATTATGTCTCATGTTGATCCCCATATCACACAAGTGTGATAAGCAAGTGCAATGAATTCTAGCTTTTAGAATGTTGCCCCAGACGTATTCCTCAGATCTAGCTAAAATGATGAAATCATATACTAGCTTCAAACATGTCTGCAAGGATAGACCTACTTAATGGACGTCAAGTCAACCCATGTTCCTAAAGCACAACAAATCACTCCGTTTATAGGATTCACTTCTCTATAAGAGGAAGATCACGACACAACAATGAATCCATACTCAATTGTTGTCTCAAATCATTTCCATTTCATGAGATATAATTCGGATTACTCTCGAGACTTGAAGTTCTTGGTCCAAAATACTATTTTGGATGAGATAATGGAATTGAAATGAGATTATCATCGATGATGTTTTCACTTATATGGTAGTTACCGACTTAAATGAAAGCAACAATATCGAACCTTGTTCTGTTGATTAGTGACAACGTAGAACTGATTGGACAACTGAAATTATAATCCAGGTTAAATTCCTTACCAAAGTGTGTTTGGACCCATAGTTCCTATACTGCCCAAGGTAACCCTATAATGTTACAAGTGGGAAAGGAAGCGTAATGAGATGAATGAAATAATGCGATATGATACACGCCTTATGGCGCAAGATTTCTGTCAAACGTCCTGTGATTAACTGCAACATTATGAATGTGGTTAGTGTTTCTCCATGGGGATATTGATACGGAGATTTACATGTAACTTCCCGAAGAACTACTTGGACTAGTTCAAATAGTTCCAAACCACGGAACACCCTATTAACTTGTTTGAGGCGTTCACTTATGGATTGAAGCAATCCGGCTGATGCGGTATACTCGTCTAAGTGATTATTTGTTCAGTTAAGGATATGAATGAATGCCCTTATGTGTTAAACTATTAAGTCTTATTCTGAATTTCTAGAGTTACAGTTTATGTTGTTAACATGAATCTTACTACGACTCTGGAAAAGCTTGAGAAAACTGCCTCGCACCTGAAGATGGAATTTGTGATGAAGGATCTTGGAAAAACTCGTTTATGCCTTGACCTGAAGTTCAAGTGTTGTTTTGACAGTACTTTGGTCTACCAGTTGAACTACACCCTGAAGGTGTTACCTTTGAGTATACTTATGATCTTTCATACGCTATATGCAAATGAAACGCTTGAAGAGGTTATAGAATCTGAAATCCCATATCTAAGTTCAACTTTGTGCTTTGTTGTACTTAGTTCACTGCATTAGATAAAACATCTTATTCGCTATTGATTTATTGGTAAAGATGCATCACCGTGCCTAAGCGTAACCATTAAATTGGTATTAAAGACGTTTTTTCCGCTACCCTGAAAGGTACTACAGATTTGGGCTAATCCTAACGCATCTCGAGTGGATCCAACCCCCTTGATCCTTGGAATGATGCTTACCTTGTTTATTATACTGACGCTGGTTACTTATCAGACCTGCACAAAGCACATCCCCAAATGGTTATATCTTTATCGTTAAGGGATATCGCAATATCTTGGAGGTCCACGATATGACCTTAGTTGCGAAATCTTCGAATCGTTCCAAGACTTACCTCACTTCATTATGCCACATGTGAGACATGGTTAGGAGTTCTTGTTGAGCATCCATCGTTGAGTCCCAACGATGATCCATGAAGACTATGATGCATGTATCCACTTGACTAAGGGATGATACATCAACGAAGTCAACACCAAGACATATTGCATCTACATCACATCAGCAAAGCATTAGGAGATTGAAGTCATGCAAGCCAATCCCAGACAATCTTACCGACTTTTACACGACGTCACTACCGAAGCCAACCTTCTAGAAGCTTGTTTGAGGAATTAGTATGCCTAACTATTCATTTGCAATGCTTGTAGTTCTCATTTGGAAGTTCTGTCAAACTCAGGGCGAGTATCTAGAAGTATACTCACTTGATCTTAATTTACTCTTTTTCCCTACGATTATGAGTATTTTTCCTATTGGGTTTTTGCTACCTAACTAGGTTTTAACGAGGCACCCAACTGGGTTGATCATTTCCTTGTGAGTTCTACTACTTGTGTCCAAAAGACGTATAGTTTTGACTTAATGCAACTTCTCACTTTTCTCCTTAGTCTATGGGTTTTTCTCCTACCTTGGGTTTTATCATAGCGATGTTTTGTGAGTTTTACCTTTTATGCATTCTTTCGTTGATTTGAGACTCACATTTGCTCATTGTGCCGCCGACTTCATCAATTGTACTTGCTTCTATCGCTGAAGACCTGATGTGTCATTTAATTGAGTATGTACACACTCAAGGGGAGTGTTGCAGTCTTATTAGATTAGGAATGTGATTATGTAAATCCTAACATATCTAGGATATTGTTATGGGATTCTACCATATCTCTTAGACTATATATTATCCTATTAGAGTTGTAATCCTATTAGGGTAAGGAATTAACCTTCCTTACTACGATAAATAAAGGCACAATGGGGTGGAATAGAACACACCTCACAATTACACCTCTCTCTTTCTCTCTACTATTGCCGCACCCCCTATCTCTTTGTCCTTATTATACTTCAGTAAATTAGGCCTACAACACATTTGTAATAATCCAGAGGAAAAATCAATATTGAGGTAAAAATTCATATCAAAATTGGTGGAATACTCCCTATATATAGTATAAAAGTATGGTGTATTTATATTGTGGAGCAAAAAAAAAAAAAAAGAAAAAAGAATATTCAAAACAATCCTAGAACAGACACATAGATTTTCATCAGCAAAAGTTGGTGGAATACTCTCTCTCTCTCTCTCTCTACTATATATATATATATTGTATAAACGTATGGTCTATTCAGGTTATAACACGTGAATTGTTGGTATTATGTGATGATATCTAAGTATCGTATATATGTGTGAAATAGTTGGTAGCGAAGGTGTATATTGTCAACGTAAATAGAGTAACCCAGTCGTCCTCATTACATTAATATTAGGAAAAATTAGTATCTGGTCCCTAGTTTCTAATGTTCATTGATTAAGACCTTTATTAGTTTTTAGATTTTGATCAAAGTTCCTATCATTAATATATTAATGAATTACATGTAAGTTACATCATTTTTAAAATTAGTAATTGATTTAGAGTTTTAATAATTAAACTCCTAATTAATTTTCAATTCAAACATTGATTAAGCCGTTTTGGGCTTACCATTCCCTCGTAGTTTTGGTTTTGGGAACTCACGAGCAACTTCCCAGTCGGTCACCCATCATGGGATTGCCCTAGCCCCCTTCTCACTTAACTTCAGAGTTCCTACGGAACTCGAAGCTAGTGAGCTCCCAAAAGGCCTCGTGCTAGGTAGGGATGGGAATATACATATAAGGATCACTCCCCTAGGCGATGTGAGATGTCACAATTCACCCCTTTTAGGGGCCCGACGTCTTCGTCGGCACACATGTAGTCAGGGTTAGGCTCTGATACCAAATTGTCACATCCCGGCCCGAGGCAGATCACTTCCCGGGCCCGCTCCACCACGGTAGCATGATATTGTCCGCTTTGGGCTTACCATTCCCTCACGGTTTTGTTTTTTGGAACTCACGAGCAACTTCCCAGTGGGTCATCCATCATGGTATTGCTCTCGCGCGCTACTCGCTTAACTTCGGAGTTCCGATGGAACCCGAAGCCAGTGAGATCCCAAAAGGCCTCGCGCTTGGTAGAGATGTGAATATACATTTAAGGATCACTCCCCTAGGCGGTGTGGGATGTCACAATCCACCCCCCTTAGGGGCCCGACGTCCTCGTCGGCACACACGCAGCCAGGGCTAGGCTCTGATACCAAATTCTCACATCCCGGCCCGGGGCGAATCACTTCCTGGGCCCGCTCCACCACGGTAGCACGATATTGTCCGCTTTGGGCTTACCATTCCCTCACGGTTTTGTTTTTGGGAATTCACAAGCAACTTCCCAGTGGGTCACCCATCATGGAATTGCTCTAGCCTCCTTCTCGCTTCACTTCGGAGTTCCTACGGAACCCGAAGCCAGTGAGCTCCCAAAAGGCCTCGTGCTAGGTAGAGATGCGAATATACATATAAGGATCACTCCCCTGGGCGATGTGGGATGTCACATTTTTAATATAAAATGTACCCATTTTTATATAAAAATCATTCAATCTTTTCTCTAATCCATTTTAAATTTATATAGGTACATTCTATTTCATTGATTTGATGTGACAGCCCATCCCGAATTATGTTATTGATGGTGTGAATTGACGATTTTGCCCTTGAGCATTAGTTGGGGTCGTGGGTGATTTGTTTTTGGTTGGTGACTCAGCTAGACCACACACACATTCACACACACCAATCCCTTTCCCCGTTGACCCTCTCTTTCTCCTCTCTCTTGGATTCTTTTTCCATTTCCATGCAACATGTACAGACAACCCTCAAAATCCTTTCAAACATCGTAGATCATGATCGTGGTTGGTATTTTTGGATTCTTTGCAAGCTTAGGAGTCGAATGGTGGTGGTTCTGACAGATTTCACAAATGTAGAATCAGTTTTGGGTGTTGTTTATTTAGTACTTGTCCAGTCAGACTGCACTTAGGCTATTTATGCTCTGGTTTTGTATTTCACACTTACTCTTGCACTAGCATGTTATCTTAGCTAGTACTCTTAGTAGTTTGGTTTTTATTTATTCGTATTTCTCTTTATCATTTTGCTTCTGCACTGTGCAATGGTTACGTCACTCTCACTTGACGACCAGCACGCCTTGATTTTGATCGGGGTGTGTCATTTGAGAATGTATCTATGTCAAGTTTAATAGAAGAAATTTAATAATATTATCAAGCCTAATATCTTTTTTATTTTTTTTTATTTTTTTTTTGAAAAATGTACCCATGTTTTGGTACTATAATTTTTTTGGTCAGTTTTTTTATGAATGTACCCATGTGTTTAGATATAGACACACACATTAAAGAGTATAATTTATCTTTAATATTTTTAATCCCATAAATTATGGGGTTTTATTTTAAATCTCATTAATATACATAACTGCAAATTTCATTTTTAAGTTAAAAATATAATAACCTACATAGAAATACATACATTAATGTCAGGGACTTCGATCAAAAACTAAAAATCACAAAGATTTCAGTCAAAGAACATTGGTAGTTAGGGGCCATCGTGTTGATCAATAAAAACAGAAAAAGCTCTTATTTCGTAAAAAAAATATAAAAAAAAAATAAAACATAGATGATTTAGGCATATCAATCATCTATTCTATTAAGAGAAGAGCCTTTGTCAACGTTTTTCCCTCTTTTTCCAATTTTGCCCTCACTTTTGAATACACAATATTGACACCAGAAGGGTAAAATAGTAATTTTGTACCTTTTGACAAAATGACAATCATATCCCTATGTTTCCTATTTTACCCTCACTTTTGATAAACAATATTTACATAAGAAGGACAAAAAATAGTAATTATGTATTATTAAAATAAAATATGTACTTATTAAGAAAAATTGTCCCACCATCATTTTTTTTATGCTCTTTTTAAAATTTTAAAAGCTAATCACATTCCTTAATAAAAAAAACAAAAATCAATTGAAATTGTTCACATACACAGAATGTGTGCTCATCGGCTAGTTCTTATTGAATAAATCCTCAGTTACATCCAAAGTAAAAGGTAAAAAAACTTTACAGCTATTTTCCATTAATTTATTAAATTTACAGATATTTTCCATTAGTTTATTAAATTAGTTAAAGACTTTTTGACTACTTCCTATCTTACTAATTAAATTACTTTTATAATGAAATCCTAATTTCATCATTTAGTAGACAGTATTTTAGACGATAACTCGACTGTGATATTGTACTTTAAAAGGAGGTGGAGGATGTTGCTTGTTGATACTTGAGTGCAAGAACACATATAATTGCCACAGAAGAAGCCATGGAGAGTTCTAAGCTCCCTCTCCATCTCTGCCACGTCCACAAGCTTTCAAACTTCATCAACCGGACACATATCCTCGTCCACTCGATCGCTCTAGTCTTCTTGATTTCCTATAGAGCCTCTTTCTTCTTCCAACACCCCAAAACCAAAGCCACAACCCTACCATGGCTTCTTGTCTTTGCCTCGGAAGTCCTCCTTGCCTTCGAATGGCTCCTCAGCCAATCATTCCGATGGCGGACAGTTTCGCGAACTGTGTTCCCAGAGAGGCTTCCGGAGGATGACAAGCTTCCGCCGATTGACGTGTTTATTTGCACCGCGGATCCGGAGAAGGAGCCAACCATGGGGGTAATGAACACGGTGTTATCAGCCATGGCAATGGACTATCCACCAGAAAAGCTTCACGTGTATCTCTCTGATGACGCTGGTGCTGCCGTGACTTTGAATGGGATGAGAGAGGCTTGGAGGTTTGCAAAGTGGTGGCTTCCATTTTGTAAGAGGTATGGAATCATGTGTACGGCTCCGGAGGCTTATTTCTCTGCAGGAGAGGATGACGGGGATGAGAACGGTGGTTTTGGGGGCAGTGAGTTCGTACAAGAGAAAGAGCATATTAAGGTTAATTATAATTACTTTATTTTTTTGTACGTATTTGTGTGTCAATCAACACCAAAATTCCCTTTTACATTTTCTCACTAGTTAAACGTGAGAGAACGTACAGAAATTCTGTTCTCATAATGATATAATTAGTTGTAAATATTCAATTGGGCATCTCTCATGTACTACCTTTTTAATAGAGATCGAGTCTATGCGTTTGAGGCTTATTATTTTTGAGAAAATACATAAAATGGTCAGTTAAAACGACAAAAAGAATGATAGCGAATAAGTGCAAGATTGACTTTTTTTTTTTTTTTTTTTTGGTTATTTCTCAAAGCAAATTCCTCATGAAGATATATAATGATATTTTTCTGCAACAAAGCTAATGGCGAAGATTTGATCGCAGGAGAAATACGCGGCGTTTAAGAAAAGTGTGACAGAAAATGCAAGGATTGGGGACACTAGGAGCAACAGTCGTCGAGATCACTCCGCGGTGATTGAGGTATTAATGTTGTCCCCTACATAGGACATTGTTTGCTGGTTAGGGAAAGGGATTCTCTCTGGTTTCACTTTGTGGGGATTTTAGGGATCCTCACATTCTAGCCGTTCATCGTACATCGTGCAATTACTTTTCGTCAGATACTATTTGTGTTTGATTTTAATTAAACAACGTCAAATGATTTCTGACTGCATGATACATGATGAATGGTCAAGAGTAGATCCAGATGGGATCCAATTCGGTTGATTAGTACTTTAGCTTTGGTGATTCTCATCAATACAAAAGACAGATTTATTTAAGACCAATAAAATTAAAGTAGGATCGGTGACGAGAAGTACTGACATAGAAAGAGTTTATTATAATTGTGGCGTTATAGTCCTATAATATAATATTATGTTTAAATTTATCATCACAAGACATTGTATTATTAAACTGATATGTCATATGAAGTTTTGATTTATCAGTGTCAAAATTACGATTTCATTGTATTAACATGTAATTAGTACTTTCCTAGTGATGGTAACGTTGATAAGCCGTGCCTCACAATTGACATGCCTACTTAATTTCCAAATTATTTCTATTTTACTAATACATCCAACAAATGGGAAAAAAGTGGTCTCCACACAATTCATATCATTAACTTTGTCAACATCAGGCTTGCTATAAGAATTCAACCACAAAGGAACCTAATATTCTTGTAAGGAAAGACAAATATTGTTTTAATTATATACAAATTCATCCTAAGAATCATATCTGGAATTTTGGCAGGTAATACAAGAAACGTCCAGTGATAAAGCTGATGCAATTCAAGCAAATGAAGCCAAAAATAAACCTCTTCTTATTTATGTTTCTCGTGAAAAAAGACCTTCTCAACCTCATCATTTTAAGGCCGGAGCGCTCAATGTTCTTGTATGCATGCATATCTTTTTTTGTAATTTTTTCACTATTTATATGTTGATTTTAAGTAATATTCTCTTACCATATATGTGTATTACTTACTTATGTACTGTCAAGCTAGCTGTCAATTAACCACTATGTCCTAAAAAATAGTTCGTTCAATTAATTGATAACTTAGGTTGACAGTTTGACATAATTACCTACATAGTATACTATTTGATAAGTAACGTTGACGTTGTTCTGATCAGCTACGTGAGTCGGGAGTTATAAGCAATTCGCCTTACATATTAGGTTTAGATTGTGACATGCATTGCCATGATACAAGTTCGGCTCGGCAAGCAATGTGTTTCCACCTTGACCCCAAGATATCACACTCTCTAGCATTTGTTCAATTTCCTCAAAAATTTTGCAACATCAGTAACAACGATATCTATGACAGCCAGTTGAGATCAACATTTAAGGTACATAAGAACTCAAGGACCAAACTTTGCATCAATCAATTATATGTCAGATGTACAAATGCATATAATAATCTTTGGCTAGAATTGGAATGGACTTGTATATAAATAGGTGCTATGGAAAGGTTATGATGGGCTTGGAGGGCCATTCGTGACTGGTACTGGCTACTACATCAAGAGGGTGTCCTTATGTGAAAGTTCCATTAGTGAAGGTAAATACAAATTCAATTAATTAAATACCTTAATTTGGTTTAATAAGCATATATATTAAAATTATGAACTTGTCCGCAATATATGCGTTCATACGTTTTTTAGGTCACTAAATTAGTTTCACTATTGAATGATCAGCCGGGGATGCAATGAAACTTAGACAATGTTTTGGTCCATCCAATGAGTTCATCAAATCCCTCCGCCAAATCAACAAGCCTGATCGTATGTTCGTCCAAAGAAATAATGCACAGCCAAATGAAACCCAACTACTAGCATCTTGTGCTTATGAAGATGGCACCAAATGGGGCAAAGAGGCGAGTACAATTAAACTATTGAAACCTTACTTATTTCCAAAAAAAAGAATATGCCAAGCTTAGTCAATTGTGAGGAGTTGATACGTGTTAGTAGCACAATGTATCAAGCGCTCATAGTAACCCGCTCGGGAGGTGACTCAGCATAGCATTCCTCCAACTTTATGCTAATGGTGATCTTCTTTTATTTGTGGCATGCAGGTTGGTTTCTTATACGGTTCAGTGGTGGAAGATTACTTCACAGGGTTTCATTTGCATTGCAAAGGTTGGATTTCAGTGTATTGTGATCCAAAAAGGCCACACTTCTTGGGCAGTGGCACCACCAATTTGGATGATCTTTTGGTCCAAGGGACAAGATGGTCCTCCGGCTTCGTTGATGTTGCTATCTCGAAGTTTAATCCTCTTATATATGGCCCTTTCAAAATGCCCACTTTTCTTCACAGCATGTGTTATGCAGAATTTGCCTTTTTCCCCATTTTCTATTTCTTGTCGCTCTGGGGCTTTGCTACCATTCCTCAACTCTGCCTACTCAATGGCATTCCTTTATACCCTCAGGTAATTTTCTCTTATAATACCTACGTTTTTTTACAAGTTTCTTTAAAATTTCTTTTGTATAAATGATTCAAAATATATGATGACTTTCACTATCAAGGGAAATGTTCACTTGCTTTATGTTCTAAAGATTGAAACTAAACCATTTACTGATTATGAACATGTGTGGTTAAAAATTGAAACTCACAGTCTGTCGATATAAGTATTTGTATAGTATATAATAAAGCATTACCCTCTTAATTAGTTGTTAAACAACTTTAGTAGTATGATTTTGACATAATAGTATGTCGGTCTTGTTCTTCGCAGGTCTCAAATACTTATTTCATTGTATTTTCGTTCATATTCCTATCATCCCATTCTAAACATTTATACGAGGTGCTCACAACGGGGTCAACATTTCGACATTGGGTAAATGAGCAGAGGATATGGATGATGAAGTCAGTCACATCCCATTTATATGGTAGTGTGGATGCTTTCATGAAGAAACTTGGAATGAGAGAAGCCAGTTTTTTTCCAACGAATAAAGTCGACGACGTCCAACAACTCAAGCGTTACAATATGGGAGTATTTGATTTCCAAACATCACGACTATTTCTTGTTCCAATGGTTGCCCTAGTCATCTTGAACATGGCATCGTTTGTTGTGGGGATTGCTAGAGGGATCTTTGTGGGGGAGTTGGACAAGATGTTCATACAAGTTTTCATACCCTTCTATGTCATAGTAATGAACTACCCTATCATTGAAGGAATGCTTATAAGGAAAGACAAAGGAAGCATTCCACTCTTTGTTACCCTAGTATCTGCCTTAGTTTCCCTCATTTTCTATTTTTTTGGTTCTATTATTTTCATGTAGCAAGGCCATGGCCTATATATGTGTCCGTTATATACATACATTTTTACTATTAAATGTAGGGGTGTCTAAAAGATGTACTCTGTTTATTCTTGTCTAAGAATTCTACTACTTGCCACTTAGTGCTACAGTCTAGTGGTATTTATTTTTACTTATAAGTGGGAGGTCTTAGGTTTGATTCTCGCCAAAAGTGAATTTGAATCAAATTATTGATAGCTCATTACGAGGCTAAGCCCACCCGTTTTCCTTTAGTGTAATATTATTTGTTATAAAAAAAAAAAAAAGCATTCTACCACTTCACCCTCCAAAATAATAGGAATGCACAAGTGGACCCATAATTTGGAAGAAAGAAATGTCACCATTGAATTCACCATAAACTAAGCCCAATAAGTTTCGGCTGCAACATTAATAAGTAAGAACATGTATCTTCATAGTCCAAGTCCACAATAGTTCTGGACATCTCATGTTGAGCTACTTTTTCCAAACCACCCTGATGCCCTACTAAGTTTAAAGAAATAGTAATTAAACACTCTTTTTAACTTCTTTCACACCTATGTTTAGTCTTATTTTTTGTTTCCATTTATTTTATGCAATATGATGATCATAAATAAAGTGGGTGTGTGAAAAAAATACAAAGAATGTGTGAAAATCACCTCTCCAAATTTAACTAGGGATATAAATGTTGCGAATTTCATCATGTTTAAGTTGGGTTTGTTAAAATTTTATAAGAGCTCAACTTGGTTGGCTTATTTATTTTCGAGCCGATCTCAAGCGGGGTTAAAAAGAGAAGTCGAACACGAGCTAATTTACAACAATGAGAGGGTCTGCTTGTATAACATTTTCAAGCTTCTTATTAACGAGCTACTTACGTGCTTTACGATTTGGGCATGTCTAAGTCAAGCTTGGTTTGTTTCTTAAGCAAGTTCAACGCTTAATATAGAAAGAGAA
Organism: Pyrus communis; assembly: GCF_963583255.1. Taxonomy (NCBI): domain Eukaryota; kingdom Viridiplantae; phylum Streptophyta; class Magnoliopsida; order Rosales; family Rosaceae; genus Pyrus; species Pyrus communis. Next base: position 21,219,927 of record NC_084811.1, read on the forward strand.
GATAACATGTTTTAAGTTTGAGTCATTGTCTTCATAACAGTGGTGGATTCAAGATTTGAATCACAAAAAAAAAAATTTAGTTTATTCACTAAGGCATTTCTTTGAACAATTGTCGTCAGCTGAACCATGTTGCACACATGTCAACATAGATCGACATATGCCAAAGCAATCTGATGAGTGATATCTAGAGAATTTGTCGAGTGCTCTTGACGCAACCTGCTAAGTGCTGCCAAGATATGCCTAGCATGCATTACATCAAACATTTATTGGGCACAAAAGGGACCCATATCAAACATTCGAAGAGTTCTTGGAAAACCTTCACATGTATATTTTCCGGACTCCAGGTGGTCTTGGGACCACTTTGGTCCCAATGTGCATCCATCACTAATTCATGGTAATACTTTTTACCACTACTCACTTTTCAAGGTACTTTATACTAGCTCCAATATAATTTTTTTTATTATTGAAAAATGTGAGATCGAACTTAAAATATGGGTGACACAAAATTTAATCACAACTTTGATCAACTCACCCAATGATGCTAAGACTACTCTTGATGCCTTAGTACCAACACTCCAAATATTTGCATCACAAAATAAATTATGGTCAAGATTGTTTTTGAGAAAAAGAAAATTGTTTTTTTTTTTTTTTTTTTTTTTTTTTGGATTCAAATAGAAAAAGAAAATTGTTAAGATTATCAAATGCCTTTATTCCCAAGAAAAAGCTGAGATGCCTTTATTCCCAAAATTAGGCCAAAATGGGGGAATACCCTTTAAAATCGGCAAGGGGTTCAAATTGCTCCCAAAGCCAGAAAGAAAGCTAAAGCATCTTCACAAAACAAGCAAGAATTGAAGATTGCTCACAAAATAGGCAAGAAAGCCCTATAGATTTCGGCCAAGCAAGGAAAAGTGGTTGAAAACAAGACACAAAACATGCCTAAATTCTCCCATGGAGGAATCAAGACACAAATCAAAGCCAAATCCACCCAAAGGCATGACTTTGGAAGTCTATAAATACAAGGTCTCAAGACAAGCATAAGGTCGACAATATCTACATTCAAAGGCCGAAATTCTCACATTGAGAAGAACCTTTGCCAAAGACTTATATGTTGCCAAAGCTTTCTTCAAAGAACACACAACCAAATCCGAAGCTTTCTTTTGACCAAAGTCAAAGCATTCCCTTGAAGAATCAACAAACACTTGTGTCAATTCCTTCAAGACTTTGTTGCAAGCTTAAACCTTGTAACGACGTTCGATTTAAGATCAAGTTGTCAAGACCCGTGCCGCAACTTTGAGGTGAAAACTATCTACGTATTGTTTCAAGCTCAAAACTTGAAGCAATTGTTTAATCGTTCGTCCAAGATCAAGTCATCGTGACCTTTAGATCAACAACATACGCATTTACATCAAATTTGAAGATTGAATCAAAGGAAAATTGTAAACAGAGATTGTAACCTTACAAATTCATCAATACAAATCTACTCTGTACATGTGTTCTCGTTTCATTCGTTATAGATTTTTCATGTTTACAACCCAATCCTAATTCCCAAAATCCCTTCTTACAATCAAATCAAGATTATGCTTAAGTAACAAAATCACCCCGAATTGCAATAGGAAAACCATAAAAAAGTAGGGCAGTAGACACTCACATGCATCATCCCACAACTGTTCTCACTGTCTCACCATCGAACATTTCACAAGACTACTCTTTAAAACTTAACTTTTCTAGTGTTAGGATCACCTGCCCAGTCTAAATCAGAGAATGCAGTAATAAACTGATCTAAAGATGCAGAATATGTAAGACCACAATGGATAATACCTTGGACATATCGAAGAATCCATTTCACTAGAGCATAATGAACATCAGTAAGATTATTCATATATTGACAAGCTACATTGACTGAATAAGAGAGATCAGGTTTGGTGAAAGTCAAATATTGGAGGGCACCCACCAAGCTTCTATAAGTAATATGATCATCTAAAAGTGTACCTTTAGATGACAAGATTTGAGTATTTGGCTTACAAGGTGTTGGTACAGGTTTATAGGTGTCTATACTAGCCTTATGAATCAAGTCTCGAGCATACTTAGATTGGTTGATAAAAATATCACCATTATCTTTATATTGAAGCTGCAACCCCAAGAAATAAGAGAGCTTACCCATATCCTTCAATTCAAACACATCTTCTGACTCCTAAATAATAGCTTGAACTTTGCTTGCATTTGAACCAGTTAAGATTCTATCATCGACATAGAGTAAAAAAGCCACAACATAAACTCCATCATGTTTAACAAAGAGACTAGTGTCAGACTGAGACATTTGAAATCCCATGGCTAAATAACTTGTAAATTTAGCATTCCAGGCATGAGGTGCCTATTTCAAACCATATAAACATTTGACTAATTTACAAACAAAATTTGGGTGATGTGGATCCACAAAACCTTGTGGTTGCTTCATATACACTTCTTCCTCCAACTCTTCATGCAGAAATGCATTCTTAATGTCAAGCTGTCTTAAATCCCATTTGTATTGAGCAGCAAGAGAAATTATTAGTCTCACAGTAGTATGCCTCACAGCCGGGCTAAAAGTCTCAAAATAATCCAAACCCGGCTCTTGATTATATCCTTGGGCTACTAATCGTGCTTTATATCGTGAAATAAACCCATCAGTATTCTTTTTACGTTTGAACACCCATTTACTACTTATAATAGACCGGTGTGTTGGTGGAGGAACCAAAACCCAAGTTCCTTGGCTTTGCAAAGCTTCAAACTCCTATTGCATGGCAGTTTGCCAATGAACATTAGTTGCAGCAGTTCAAAATGAAGTTGTGTTAGAAGAATCATTAATTGCAACTATAAAAGAAAAGTCACTGGGACTCTGAGCATGAGAATCTAATTGCAAAGTTTGTAACTCTGGTAAGGCAGCAAGAAAAGTAGCATAGTTCTTCCTAGAAATAGCACCAGTTTCCAATCTTGTTTGTATTCTTGACACAGTAGAGGAATCATGATTGTCATTATGTAAAATAGAAGAGGAATAATTACCTCTAGCTGTGCAGGATCAAGGATATATAACACCAAAGCTGTTGAAGAAAAGGAAGGAGTTGTTTCAGATGGTGATGTAGACACATTGTAATCAAAATCCCTTGAAGTAGTACCAGATGTATTAGAAACATTAGAAGCACAAAAATCAATACTATGATGTTCTTCAATACCCTGTGAAGATGTAGACACATTTGGAACCAAGCTTGGCGGAATCGGAACTTGAAACAAAACTAAAGAATATGAAGATTGAGATTCAGGACTTGAACAGAAGAACGATGCTGTGTAGAAGGGATAGTCTTGTATGGAAACAAACTTTCGTCATGAATAACATGCCTGGAAATAATGAACTTCCTAGTTTGGGGATGAAAACATATAACACATTTATAGCTGAGAGCATATCCAATAAAAACACATAATGAAGCTCTAGGTTGCAGTTTGTTGGTATTAAAAGGTCTGATGTATGGATAAACCGTAGAACCAAACACTTTGAGACCTTGCAATTGAGGAGTTAAATTGTATAATTTATGATATGGAGACTGCATACTTAAAATTGTACAAGGCATTCTATTTATTAAGAAGACAGAGTGAGCACAAGCATGATACCACAAATCTTAAGGCAACTTGGCAACAATCATAAGAGTTATAGTTGTTTCCACAATATGTTGATGTTTCATCTCAGCAATTCCATTTTGTTGAGGTGTATATGGACAAGAAACCATAGGCATAATGCCTTTGTATTTTAGAAAGTCCTCAAACTTGTTACTAACATATTCACCACCACCATTAGTTTGTAAACATGGAATTCCAACATTGAATTGAGTTAAGATATAACTATAGAACTTTTGAAACACATCAAAAACCTCTGATTTATTTATTAAGGGAAAGATCCATACAAATCTGGTAAACTCATCAACAAAACTAACATAATACTTGTAACCTAGTGGATGATAGTCCCCAAAGATCACTATGAACTTTTTGAAATGGAAAAGTACAAGTTTCTATTTTATCATAGAAAGGTAACCTAGACATTTTTCCAGAATTACAATGAGCACATAAGTGTTGTTGCTCATTAAGAGAACATACTATATTTGACTGTTTCAACATTGTAGACAATATTGCATTGTTGGGATATCCAAGTCTTTGATGCCAAATTGCTGTTTTTACTTTCTGTCCAAGTAAAGCCATTGATTTTCTTGATGAAGATGTAGAAGATCCTGATAACAACTGAGCTGGTATCTGAAACAACTCTCCCTCATTACTCATTCCTAGGTAAAGAACATCTTAGGTTACCCTGTCATGCACAAAGAATTCATGATCATCACAAATGAACCAACAAAAATTATCTTTGCAGAATTGTACTAACATCAAACTAACAGCAGTAGTTGACACATGTAAAACAATTCTTAAAATTAAAGAATTAGGCACAGTATGTAATTTTGCAGAATCAATATGCTGAACTGGCAAACCTTCACCATTGCCAATAGTAATCTTATCAGTGCCTTGATAAGGTGTAACATGCTGAAGAGAATTCACATCAGCGGTAATGTGATGAGAAGCACCAATCTCAACTATCCACGAGTCTTGAGGTAGAAATGTAAAAGGACCTTGAGCTTGCATAGATGTTAAAGATGGTGTAGGAGTTGTGCTTTGATAAGAAAAGTTGTTCCAATGATGACAATCCAAGGCATTATGAACTTGTTTCCACGTGTTTGACGCTCAACTACTTGTTCAACTTGATTAGAATTAGTAGACCTCTACCAGTAATTCGGAGTTGTATGACCTCTTTTGGAACAAATTTGGCATTCTGGAACAAGATGTGTGACAGCCCGTCCAGAATTATTCGTATCGTATGTGTGAAATGACAATTTTGCCCTTGGTGGGTATTTGTCATTTAGGGTGATTGTTTTGTGGTTTTTTTGGTTGCATCTAGACCACACACCTATACCCACATCATCTTCTCCCGTGCTCTCTCTATCCCTGACTTTCTTTCTCTCTCTCTCTCCTTCTCATTTGTACGGACGAGACTCTAAACCCTTGCAAACGTGACGAATTGAAGTGGAAAATGGTACCTTTGTGTTCATAAGGATCATACGAGTTTAACCATACCAATTTCAGGTAAGGAATCCTTTGATTTCACGTCGAACCAAGAATCTCCGATTTGGTCACTATTCATGCACATGTGAATTATTGACTTTCAGGGAAGTTGAAGCTTTTAGGAAGCTTAGTGAGGTCTTTAGGAAGCTTGGGGTGGTTCGTTTGGTGGAATTAAACGTCGAGATTGTGAGTTGCAAGTTTGGCCTATTTTTCTTGAATTTCTCTGACGACATCTCATGATCTTTCGGGCTTTAAATAAGTAAGGAAATATTCTACAAGTTAAGAGCTTCAATTTGGTACTAGTTTCACGAAATTTGGTGAAGAAACGAGTGAGAACGAAGGGTTTGAAGTTTTTTCTAGGTTTCCGACGACCGGCAACTCGTAGGAGAAGATGATGGAATATTCCGTCAATTTGGACAGAATATTCTGACGCAGTCAGTCAGATTTAACGGAATCAGTTAGGGTTTAACGGAATATTCCTGATGGCGTTAACTGATGCCGTCAGTGTGACTGGCACGTGGCCGCGCGTGGGGAGCGCGTAAGTCCATGCACTCGCCGCGGCGTGGCGGCGTGTGGGGTCTTGGAAAATTATTTTTAAAAAATGGGGATGTTTGTGAGGTTGATGAGATCACGTTGATGTATTCACACACCCCATTTGAGCATTATATGAGAAGTTATTACATAGTTTTGGTTATGTGCTTTAAATTGACGATTTTATAGTTGTTTCGCATATATGTGAGACCTATCCTGAGGACGAACGCAGTCACTTGAGGCTTGGGGGCTATGACCCTTCCACATACCAGTGAGTGGGCTTTTGGTTTTCTGTATATACCTATATACTTGTGGTTTTTCCCAGAAAATGAAATGGAATGTTTATATGTTTTAAATGCCATGCATAGCGTTTGCCTATTTATTTATGCATTAGTAGTTGTATATATGTATGTTTAGTGCTGCGAACGCGCAGGTAAGTGTCAGGTAAGTTTATGGTTTATGATTGTGAATTAATGGTTATGTGAGATGCATAGAGAGCTCATAACCTGCACCCCTGGTGTTAGTGCTCCCGCCCAGAGTAAGGCACAGTCCTTCACATGATGTTCACCTCCCGCACCACACGCTCATCTTGGATCCAAGTTAGGTGCACAGTCTTATCGTACAGACCATTATAGGTGATTCCGACTCGTAGGTGACCCGCGATTATTTGCCTAGTCTTCAGTGATCGTAGCACTTGAGCATATTTATTTACACCCAGTCCTATCGTACAAACCATTTTAGGTGGTTCCGACTCGTGTGCAGGTATAGTTAGTGAGTTGGGGATTTGAGCTCTAGATTCAGCTATACAGGTCACGTTAGGTGGCTTTGGCTGACATGTTACTTGCATTGATTGACATTACCTGGGTTACTTACATTTTATGTAGAGGCATTCGACATGGCATATTTCTGAACATGTTTTCGATATATGTGTATATTCTATTTTCTGGGAAACTATACAGGTTTTACGGCGAGGGGTTAGAACTTTTGATAATGAAATGATTTTGAAAAGCTTTGTTTTTGCCTTACTCACACTTTCTGTTTTGCGCCCCTCCAGGTTCTAGTTAGAAGCAGCTTTGGTGGTTCACGAAGACTTGACGGTGGTTCTGACAGAACATCCACAAATGTAGGATCACCTTTGGGTGTTGTGTAATGAGTATTCGTTCTTTTGGACTGCACTTAGGCTTTATGTGCTCTGATTATGTTTATCCCACTTAGTCTCACACTAGTGTGTTACTTTAACTAGTTTATTTAGTAGTTTGGTTTTTATTTATTCGTATGTTTATTATTTTCTTTTACTTTCGCACTGTGCACATGGCTACGTCACCCTCACATGACGGCCAACACACCTTGATTTTGGTCAGGGTGTGTCAATATGAGTTCTAGTATCTGTATTTCCTAACCAAGGTTGCCAATTATTGCCACTTGACTTAGTACCAGAGGACTGTCCTCTACCATTACCAAAATTAGAACCTTTATACCCCCCATTAGACTTCTGTCCAAAGAAAGGCCTCAGTCTAGAATTAGAATTATTGAATAGCCTAGGAGCATTCCCACTACTTATGAAGCCATACATATTGGTAAAGTCAGGATACACATGAGGTGGATATTGTGGCATGACATACGAATTTGGAGAATACTGAGCAGGAGAATACATTGGACCACTAGATGGATATAGAACGGCTGAGAAAGAACCCTGTGACTGAAAAAGGCATTGTAATAGAACCTAGAGACTAAAATGGTAAACTTAAAGTAGAACCTCTATTAGATACTTGAGTAATTTTCCCACCAGTATTAAGAGGAATATCATCAAAATTACTAGAGGAACCTTGAGAATTTGCAGATTGAGACGATAAACCTTGCATATACAATCCAAAAAAATTACGAGTTAAACTATTAACCATGGAGTCAGCTTCCCTTTCAACACACAATAACTACTCTCGAAACTCCTTTAGAGTGATAGAAATATCTCTAGTAAGAATCACCGTCTGTATAGTTGAATATTCTCTAGGTAAACTAGATAATGCAGCCACCACAAAATCATTATCAGAAACAGACTCATTAGTAGCAATCAATTGATCCTTAATATTTCTTAGCTAAACAAATCTTATCCAAAATATCTAATCTTTAACAAATCCCAACTGTTTTGCTAACATGGCATATATTTCATACAATGTTGTCATGTGTCCTCACTTATCAATATAGAACTTGGAGAGAGCTACACTTAAAATCTCATACTTGTAAATGAAGAAAAATATCACTAAACTATTGTATTAAACGACTATATATTTTAATATTGTACAACCTAACAAATTATGACCTAGAAGACTAGAAAATTATTATGTATCATGGGAAATGATCTTCTCCGGACCCAATCCCAATAGATTCTCCTGATCCTTCTTCTTTAAGAGTTGAGTTAGCATTGTGGCTTCCCTAGAGTCGTGCTTCCTCAGATTCAGCGTCGGCTCGGATTGGGCAACATGGCCTTCCTGGAGTTAGTTATCGACAACGTCATAATAGTCATTAATGACTCGTGGTTCTGAAGTTTCCCTAAAATCAAAATGGTGAAGAAGAAAACTTAGAATTGAAGAAGAATAATTGAAGGAGACGAGGAAGCAGAAGAAAAACTGCAAAGAAAACATAAAAATAAGGAGGATCCGAAGGATACGGAGAGATTGGGTCTGGAGATGATCCTCTTCCCCATGTGATCATCTTTTGAAATACTAAATAACAAAACGACTATGGTGCCCAAGGTTTACGTATGCTTAATACAAATCCACGTCACGGATGCCTTGCGGTTATTGAAGGCCAGCCGCCACCACCTCGGGAGGAACCTCCCGCCTTCCGTGCCTGAATAGCTCTCTTGTCATGCTCCCTAATTCCCACAAGATACTCCCAGTATTCTTGGCTTTCAACAGGAACCTCATGTAAATCTTCCTCCGCATAGATAACATACTCTCCCTCCAAGCACATTTCCTGAACATTGAGATTCCGGAATCGCTCCTTGCCCCTTTTCGATGCACCACTTTTACCTTTTTTAATCTTCTTTTGGGTTGAAAGGGCCAAATCTGTGTGTTTCAGCTCCAAATTTCGCATATGCCTGGAAACTTCTCGAGGAACATTAGACAATTGAGCGGGGACGTCCTGCACAATAACTTCCTTCATATTACTACAAGTATCAATCGAGTTATTATTAATTTCTTCCTAGGCTTCAAGTTCCGCCACCAAACCTAGCCCAACATTAGACCCGCCACTTACTGAAAGTGGAACCTTATTGATCTTAGTTGAATTCCCGGATGGGCCCAATTCTAACGGGCTTTGCATTCCCATTGAGCTAAAAATTTGAGGGCCCAATAAGGCATACCCCCAAACCAACTGGCGATTGACAACTTGCATGTTTTCTTCCACAACTCATTGAAAAAACCTCATTCTCTGACCCATGCTACTAGATCTTCCAATCTGTCCCCAAGTCTGCATCGCACTTTGACTGCGAGTTGCATCAATGCGTATGGGTGCCTCACTTGGAGCATCACTTTCCCCACTGGAGTTCACCTCCATGCCCCCCACGCATTGCGATCCTCCACCCATTTCTACCATCCTCATCATACCAGCCATCCGCTTTTCACTATGGCTACTTTAAGTAGGTTTCCAATTTTCCTATGTTTCCCGAATAGGAGTGGTTTTTGTCCATTCCCCAAAACCAACACCTCCACCCCTTCCAGGTTTGAAGGAACACTTCGTGTTCATATGCCCAATTCTTCCACACCTATAACAGAAATCCTAAAGTCTTTCATACCTAAATTCAATCCAGGTGTCCTGATTCTACTTCCTGGGCAACCAACATCCTGTGATGAGAGGCTTGGTAGTATCAAATACCACACGTACTCGCAAAAAACCACGGGCCAAAGATGGATCTTCCAACTCCTCTAACTGCCTTATCTCTTTTGCCAGCCTCTTTATGTTCGATTATGTACTAAGACATAACGGAACACCTCTAATCTGAACCCATAACAGGACCAGTTCCCAGTGAACTTCCTCCAAAGCTAATTCCTGAGGCCACCTTCTTACTGAAAAAATTTTCTTCATCACTGCCTATGGAACTTGGGATAAGATTTTCCTTTTTGAGCTCTCATCCAGAACAATTATAATAAAGATGTTGTCTTTCACCCATTTGATTTGCACCTCTCCCTAGTCTTTCCTAGCAGATCGCAGTATGTTTTGGACCCCGCACTTATTCAGGGACCTTTCATTTAACACAGCCCCCACCAATTTAACACCCTACTTCATAGTTGTTAATTCCAATGATTCTTCTACATGCACTACCAACTCCTCCACCGCCGCTTGCTCCCTAACTCGATTATCTTCTTGAACATTACTCATGATTTGATTGTATAAAGTGTTGATTAAGACAGGAAGATGGATACCTTTTCGTTGAAACTCCTGTTGTTGAGTTCTTTCACTTGTGCACTTAAAACAAGCACCTTTGACTGAACTTGAGAAAGAGATCAATATTCAATCCGTATCTACCATGGTAGGTAAACTCTCTACCATAGCAATAACTGCTCTTAAATGTTTAGATTCACTACTCTGCTTCCTACACTTAGTTCCATCAACCTTCTGTTTAAAGTGTGTCACTAAATACCCCTTACCCACCCCCCCCAAACCAAGATTAGAATCCAAGTAAAGACTAGACGGGACAAGTCCCAAAAGTCCTTCATAATCGGCCTGTCCCCAGGCCTTTCCACCCCCGAATTGTCCCAAGAAGGGGAAGTACCAACTCCAACGAGAAATCAGGAAGCGAATCACTGATCCCAGCAGAAGGAACAGTTCGAACAATTAAGCAGAAGTACTGTATGAATATCACTCCCACACAAGGGAGAGAGCAGAAACTCACAAGGGACGACTCCCACAACGGAGAGAAAAGAACCCAAAATCTTTTATGTATTTCCCAAGCACCTCTCTTACAAATTAATATCCCGACACTATTTAGGAGTTCAACTTATTTGGTGACAAGGCAAACCTATTTGAACGTTTGGGATTAACACAGACATAGATCATGCTTTAATCAGATGCATGCACAAATACATTTAATCAGACAAATAATGTGTATATTTATAAAAAATAATGCCCATACTTATTTAGTTTTTGGCTTTTTGTATTACTTATACTCATAGAGGCACACAAAAGTTACATTGAAGACTTATTCACATGTACTTGTAAAAGAAGACCACTGTTTCAATTTAGATTTTTGGTTCCATATGGAGTTGTATTCTCTTTATACTGATTTTTTAAATGAAATTTACTTGTGCAGCGGTCAGGTTGCCTTGGCAGCACCTTAGCTGTAATGAAGAAATCATCAAAGTTCCTTCCGGTATGTTCCACCCTAAGATGCCTTGTCAGTTTGTGTAGATGAAGCTATAAGGCACCAGCTGTTAAGTTCATAATATCTGTGTACGTGTACGTGCATTCATATATGCGAGAATATTCTCTTGTCAGAAACTATGGCAATGCATTCTTGATAGAATGTGAATCAGGACCATTGATTACGTTGATTCTTGCTTGAATGTTTGGCCTAGATCGTAGTTTGCCAACAGAAGCATCTTGTATTGATTTGCCACTTTGTCGTGACGAGAATATTCCATATATACAAGGCCCTTGCATGGAAGAATGCAAAAAGTTGGTTCCCTTGGGGGCCCACTCTGTATGTGGTTTAGTATCTGAACTGTCTATCTTCTATACAATCCATTTAAGAATCATCCTGTAGATCATTGAATGTACAGAAATGGCTGGGGAAACTTAGCCTAAGCATTGATTATTAAGGCATCTAATCATGATCAAATAAATAAACCAACACAATGTTTCTGGTAAACCCCAATTGATTGTAAATGATAATCAAGTGGTTAGGTGGTTTTTGATTTGGCTGATTTGACAGAGATGATTCTTGAATGGAGACTAAAAACAACAAATGGTTCGGATTCTGGAGCAGCATCCGCAAGAAAATTGGAGGGCGCTGTATATATACATATCTTTAATCAAATGAGAGTAATTTAGAACCTTAACAGCTTAGTTAAGATTTAAAAATTTAGAGTTTGCTAGTCTGTTAAGGCCATTAGTTATTACCAGTTGGGACTATCAATATTTAATTTCAGATCTTATTGTAATAGTACAGATTTTTTATTTTTATTGTTCTTATTTGATTTAATCCATACTTTCATGAATTAATTGGTGATTTTGGTTTTTCCACAAACATTGTCTTGTGGCCCCATCATACTTAAGCATTACCATTTGCCTTGTTTTTGAGGGTTTACTCCTTGTCACCAAATGGAATGCCTTTATACATGCAGGTCATAGGGTGGTCAATGTGGTTTTCTGAGTATCTCTTTTTGGAAAGAAGCTGGGCCAAAGATGAAAACACTTTAAAGGTATGGGTGCATATGTTGTATTTGTACAAACATTATACTCTATATGCACAATACACAGGCACACATTAATTTTAACTATAGACTTTTCCTTCTCATGAATCTGTAATGGAGCATCTCTTGTCACACTCTTCTTCAAATTGATAAGAAATCTGGACATAGATATCCAAAATATATTCATGTATAGAAGTGAGGTTTTGTTGCCAAGCTAAAGAATCAGCGGGTTTTTAATGGTTGCATAAGTAGTTTGATGGAATTTTTCCACCAAACACTCATTGAATTCTTTATTTGAGCCTCTAATAAAAAGAGTTTTCACTTATCTTCCAAGAGGCTACCAAAAAAATTCTCATAGTCATGTAATCAAGGAATGCTTCTGGTTGTTGTCCCCGTAGGGATCAGTAACTTTCAATTCTATTTCTCAAACATCTCCCCGAAAAGTATAGCTTTGTAAGGAATGAGAGCTTGGAGCCGCGCCTGCCATCCAAAGCCTTTGGGATTGCTGGAGCGTTTCTAGGTGTATTCTATCCTTAATTTTAGTTCAATGTTTGTTTTAATTTGGTTTTCAATTATGATGAACATGTGGAACTAATATCGTTTTAGCTAGAGGTGAATTCAAAGCCATGAACATATATGTAATATGAATTGATTACATCCAGTTATTGTTTTGTAAAACATGAATGTGATTTACTTATCTGTTTTATAGAGAACTTATTCTTGTATGTTGATTAAGGAGGCCTACTTAGTTTGCATGCATGAATTTGATGCTAAAATCTAAGGGAATTTCACCTAATAGTTATGAACTTATATTTACAAGTAGTGGAGGTTGCCAGTCATGATCGCGTTAAGTAAATTCCTGGTAGGAGTATCATGCAGTTCATAGTTACGAATGCCATGTCAATGCTTATGATTTTCACCGAACTTAATGATCTTTGATATATATTTCTATCATGCAGTTCATATAGGGAACTTGATAAGAATAATTTGTTTGCATCGCTGAGTCCAATTCAATGAATTTAGGAAAATCTAATGGTTAATTTGTGCAGTTCACGGTTAACTTGGAGCATTATCATTCATGGTTTATAGGAATAATAACTAGAAATCGATTTGTATGCATATGTGTCATGTGTGGAGAATGACCCTCTACCTAGCTTTTCACCCCTTAAGTCATCTTAATTTCGTGCAACCTTTACTTAGTTCTGCAACTTATTAGTTTTAAGTCAATTTTTGTCCAAACAAACCCCCTTTTCATGTTTTGAGTCAATTTAGTTAGATTTTCGTCCAAATCACCCCTTAGTGCTCGTTTTGAGTTATTTGAGACAGTTTAGTTTGTTTTGAGTTAGTTTAGCTTAGTTTTATGTTTTTGAGTCTAATTAGTGTAGATTAGCAGCCCTCATGGTCCTCAGCCTAGAACGATCCATAATTTCATATACTACAACTATCAAAATGAGGGTTTAAGTTTGTATGCTATTTTATATCACATCACAAAGCAGAATCGTGTTCAGAGCATACAACTAATCAAGAATAATGTGAAAGAATTATTATAAAAGATATGAACAACGGAATAGGTCCTACCTTGAGAAGATGCCTCGAAGGCCATTTTCGTAAATTCACCTTAATAGTAAAAAAAAAAATGTAATAATTAGAGACAGGTCGTTACAGAAAATGGGAAACTTTTTAGAGAAAGGAGAGACTAGTGTTTACAATGCTTTCTAATCACATATATTCTCATGCATTAGTTGGTTCCCTTCGACCTTTTATGTAGCCCATTGTTAGGTACCCCTGGCTTTTAATGGCTTTCAAGAGGTTTAATGAAATGGAAATAATTAACGAAAGGGAAACGAATTGAGAGCCGTGAATTGTTTTATATAGACCACATGGTTGGGTGTGTGCTTGGGCCCTTGACTTTCAATGGCTTTCAAAAGGTTTGATGAAATGAAAAATCCCTGCTCTCATCAATTTGAGTTTGATTCTTAACACGCTTTCTCACTTGTGGTGAAATTTCAAGCTTAACATGTGGACAATACAACTCGGGTGACGTAGAGTACGTGTAGCCATTGGACTTCACACGTGGGATAATCAACTCTGATACTATAAAGAAAGTTGAGGTTCTACTCTAACAGTTCCACCATAAAACTAATTAGTAATATAAGGAATAGACGAACCACTTATAAGCACATGTAAAGTCACTTCTCTCATCAATGTGAATTCTTTCTTAAGAAAGAGAGAATTTGTTTCTTTTACCACAATTAAAAAGATCAATTGTTAATCTTTGTATATAAAGATCTAATAAATCTTTGTACAGTTAAATTTTACATAAAAGAAAACTTATATAACTGAGTGATGTTATATATACTAAAACCGTTCTGGCACTGTTCAGAAATAGTGTCAGGACGGATCTGCCCCTGGTTTGTTTGGGTTTTGGCGCTGGTTTCTTCCTTTTCTATAGTAAAATTCCTTCTTTGCCCGCGCTGGGTGGGTGCTTTTCCAGTGGCCGAATTGCCCTTCAGCTTTTTCATGCCTTCTTATTGTTTTTGGTGGTTCGTGCAGGGACAAGTTGGGAATTGTGTGTGACACGTGTCGGTCATCGTGCTATTCTCTTTTGGGGTTTATTTTGCTTGCTTTTTGTTTCCGTTTCTCACTTGCATTGGTGGTTTTCTATCGCTCTCAGCTTCTCTTTTCTTTTGGTTCCCGTTATGTGCTTCTCTTTGGTGCGCTTTTGTGTTTTGTTCTTCTCAGCCGTTGTTTTCAGAACGTCGCAGGTGCTTCCTTCTTCCGATAACTCTGTGGTGCGTGATTTTCTTTTAGATTTTTGTTTTCCTTTGCAGATTTTTATGTTGGTTTGCAAAACGGGTTTTCTTCTGTTGCGTTTAAAGAGATCTAGACTTCGTTGGGTTTTTTCAGTACATTGTTTAATTTTTGTGATGTTCTTTGTTTGGGTGATGGGTTCGAATGGATTTTAGGGTTTTAAACTGTGAAAGGGTTTTCTTCTGTTGCGTTTAAAGAGATGTGGACTTCGTTGGTTTTTTTTTTTTTTCCAGTTCATCGTTTAATTTTTGTGATGTTCTCTGTTTAGGTAATGGGTTCGAATGGATTTTAGGGTTTTAAACTGTGAGAGGAGTCGACTCCTGTGGCGAGAGAGGTCTAGGTGCGTCATTTGGGGAAGCAGAGGATGGGGAAAGAGAAACCTTAATCGTTTCCTTTCGTTGTTCCGAGGGTTTCAGATCTCTAATTGGGGTAAAGAATTCCTGCTGTTTGCCCATTTTTTCTGTTTGGGATTTCTAGCCTGTGGCCGGATTTTTTGTTGATTAACAACTATTTTCAAGGGTGGTGTCTTTCCAGCCCGTTGTGGGACAAGTGTGATTCGACTAAGGTATATTTTATAATTGTTTTCTTTCGGTTTTTTTTTTTTTTCGTTTTTTTTGTTTGGATGAAACCTTAATCGTTTCCTTTTGTTGTTAATTGTGGTGTTCTCTTGGCTTTTCCCTGTTAAAAGAGAATTTTGGATTTGTAATTGTTGCGTTTATATGGGTTTGTAGTTTTTGGGAAAAAGATGAGAGGGGTAGTTGAGGTTCTCTCTATTTCGAGTTTATCCTATGGATTTTTGTTTTCCATTCCACTGCTGTCTCTCATTTTGTGTTGCCTCTCTGATTCTGGCTTTGTCCGCGTGTGTCAAAGGGTCGTTGCCCTGGAGATTAAATTATCAAAATTCAGTGTTTCCACGTTGCCGATTCCAACTGGTCGTTGCTGAGAGGATCAAATTGGTGAGTTTCGAAATAAAAATCTTTTTTCCTAATTGATTTCCTTGCTTGTGCCGATTATTGTTGGCTTTAATGCATGTTGATTTTTTATTTTCAATAAGTTTGCTTATGTGGTTTGCGATTTTTGTTCTTCATTTTTTTTTTTTTTCTGATTTTGAGGTTTTGATTTTGTTGTTTTTAGGTCTTTTTGCTTTCCCATTTTTGAGTGAGTTATTTGTGATCATTTTGCATTTATCAAAATTAAATTAGGGGAAATTGGTCTTTGTGTTGTGCCAGATCTTTACAGATTACATTTGGCTTAGTTTTGTGGATTTCATTTGGTCTGTGTAGCTATTTTTTGCCTGATTTTTCTTAATCTTATATGCTTGGGTTGTAAATTGTGGTTTTCCAGTATTTTGGTTTTGTGGTCTTTAACTAATAGACAATTTTCTCTGAGGTAGAAGGAAAAGAAAGTCAAGTATACGAATGAGTTAGAAAGTAAGATGTGACTATTTCGAATCACCTATGACGCTACTGTTATATTTTGGGTACGTTTTCTATCCTTCTGCTTTTTTCCAGTTTGGGGATGCACTGATAATTGTTGGATTAAAAATGGATTTCTGTTTTTTAGGAAGTAAAATTTTCTAGGAAAGTTAAGACTTTTTGTTTGATTTTCTTCTGCAGCCATAAAATCTGTAACTAATTTCCAAGTATACAAGAAGGTTGTTGGGTTGAGTTCGGTTACACAAATAACACTGCAGTATACCATACAAAGGTTTTTTTCTTTCCTTTTGCCTCTTTTTTGGGATATTGGTTACAAAATTTGTTTTGAGTATAGGTGTGAAATTTACAGTAGGGGTTCGTAAGTTAATTAGTTAATTTCATTCTCAATGTGCACAAATGTTGTTCCTGCATTAATTAATTCTCTTTGTATCGAAATTGAATAAATCTAATTCTCCTTCATAACCACTCATTCTACTAAGATATGCAATGCAAATATTTGCTATCTCCTACCTGTAAAGATATGACTTCAAATCATTTCATTGACAAACTGTACCCATCACCTTGCATTTATTTTTGAAAAATTGTATTTGATTTTAATTGTTAAAGGCAGTAATCAATTCTACTTGGATTTTTTGGTAGCGTAAGTATATCCGCGCTCATCTCTAATCTTGCAAACACAGTGCATCTCTGTCACATTGGTAAACTATGGTATTCTTTGTTTTAATAATTAACTCAACTTTTGTTTTCCTAGAAACTACTATCGTTCACTTGGAGATATTAAATAAATACCAAAAAAAAAAAAAAAAAAAAAAAGAAAGGAAAACATGTACCCAGCCACCCCCAACTTTCAGTTATTTAATAAACTTAAACACTCAACTGTGCACTATCATCATATATTACAATAGATAGTTCATGTGAACAAATAAGTGTTTATTTGTTTTGATGAGTTTTCTGATGATGTGTTTTTTTTTTTAACAGAATTTGAAAAATCTTGAGTATTTTGGATTTAAAGCTATTTTTTCTCACCTTCCAAGGCGCTTTGTCCTCAAGGTAACTTATTTAAAGTTCTGAAATTATTTATTAAAACTTTAACAATGCAGTTTTCTTTTGCATTTTGTTAAATTGAAATGAAACTCTTGATTCAGACATGTCATTAGTTTTTGTGTGATCTTTATTGTTTTTATATATATCTTATATTTTTATTGATTTTTTTCATTCTTTTTTTAATCTGTTGTGCAGTTGTTTGTTTCCATCATGTCTGAAAAATGTACAAATGATCAAACAAATGATGCTATAAAACGAAAGAAAAGCGTTACTGACAGTGAATCTAATACATTGGTTGACAATGGTCATCAGCGAAAAAGAATGTGTAGAGCGAGTTATATGCATAATTCTGAAGATGTTATTATGTCTGTAACTGACACATTTATTTGCGAAAATTCATCAGTTGAATATCGATGTTCCTCCAGTACATCTTCTACTAACCACTGTGTGATTGAGCCTGTTGATCACTCAATTAATGACGGATCAAGTCCTTACATTTTTAAAATTAGTGGTCAAGTTTGTCATTTGATGGGTTCTCTTTTACCTGTTGATAATGAGTCTCCAAAATTTGCTCAGTTATATGTTTATGATACATATAATGAAATACAGAATCATCTTAGAGCTTTTGATTGTGATGGAACAAATAAAAAACTTGATTCAAAAATTGTGGAAAACTTGATTAAAATGTTTGATGAATCAAATGAGTTGGTCAAACTTTTTCGAACAACAAGAGACAAATATGAAACTGATGGTCTGACCAATTTAAAACTTACGTTGCTAGGGAGACAACCAAATGATAGCAAGCAATATGATCAACCAACAAGTGATGAAATAGGTGGTTTAATAGTTGGTGATATAGGTTTATCTGACTCTAATAGAGATATTATTGTAGATTGTAAAAGTGAAGGATTAAAGTGTGTTACAAAATTGAATCCAAAATTTATGGCTCTTCAGTATCCTATTCTTTTTCCATATGGTGAAGATGGGTATAGACCAGATTTAAAATGGAATGAAAATTATAACGGTCCAAAAACGAAGAGACAAAGAATACCTATGAGAGCTTATATAGCTTACCAGATTCAAGAAAGAGATCCATACTTAACTACACTGTTAAAAGGTGGTAGACTTTTTCAACAATATTTGGTAGATTCCTATGAAACACTTGAAGAGGATAGGCTGGATTATATTAGACAAAATCAGAAAAATTTAAGAAGTGAAATTTACAAAGGAATTTACGATGCAATGTCAAGAGGTGACAATGATGCAAACAATTTAGGCCAAAAAATTGTGTTACCTACTTCATACACATGAAATCCTAGATATATGATTAATAATTATCAAGATGCTATGGTTATTTGTAGAGAATATGGTCATCCTGATTTGTTCATAACGTTTACATGCAATGTAAAGTGGTCAGAAATCATAAGAGAATTTGAAAAAAAAAACAGGATACAAGCCTGAGGACAGGCCTGATATAATTTGTAGAATATTTAAAATGAAACTTAATGATATGCTCGATTTCATTAAATCTGGAAAGCCCTTTGGACAGGTTGAGGCAAGTAAGTTTCTAAAAACTTTTTTTTTTCCCTTATCTGAAATTTTTTTCCTTTTTTTTGCTTCATCAGGCTAACCCTTTTTTTTTTTTTTTTTTGGTTTTTGTTTGTTTCAATTATTTTTGGAAACAGATGTTTGTACAATTGAATTTCAAAAAAGAGGTTTGCCTCATTCTCATATGTTAATCTGGTTGAAATCGGATTTTAAATGTTATATGGCATCAGATATAGATTCAATTATTTCTGCTGAATTACCAGACAAATTTGTCAATCCTCAGCTTTATGAAATTGTTAACCAATTTATGATTCATGGGCCATATGGACATATTAATCAAAATTCTCCTTGCATGTGGGAAAATAAGTGTTCCAAAAACTTTCCTAAGCCATATAAAAATGACACAATTTTTGAAGACAATGGTTTTCCTGTTTATAGGCGTCGTGATGATGATACAAAATATGTCATAAAAAATGGAATCAAAATTGATAACGGTTTTGTGGTTCCTTATAACGCTGAATTACTTTTAAGATATAATGCACACATAAACGTTGAATCCTGCTGTCAATCAATGCTTATAAAATATTTGTTCAAATATGTAAATAAAGGTTCAGATAGAGCACGATTAGTCATTCAACAGGATCCAAATGATGAAATATTAACGTATCTAAATTGTCGATACATATCACCTTATGAAGCTGTTTGGAGATTGTTCCAATATTCTATACATCATAGGGAACCTTCTGTGGAACGATTACCGGTGCATTTACCATTAGAACAAAATATTGTTTTCAGTGGGGATCAATCAATCCATTCAATTCTTAAACGAAATGCTTCTGACCATACAATGTTAACAAGTTGGTTTGAAATTAATAAAATTTATAGCGAAGCACGCGCACTCATTTATGCACAAATTCCTTCAAATTTTTTATATGATACGAGGAAAAAAATTTGGAAACCAAGAAAACAAAATGGTTTAATACGTAGAATAGCATATGTGCATTCTGCATTTGGTGAATTATATTATTTGCAAATGCTTTTGAATTTGAAAAAAGGTGCATTAAGCTTTGATGATATAAGAACTGTTAATGGTATTATACATCCTTCATATCATGCTGCCTGTCAATCATTGGGATTATTACGAGATGATAAAGAATGGGGATTATTAGGAGATGATAAAGAATGGATTGATGCTTTATCAAGTGCTGTAAATGTTGCTTCTTCTCCTCAATTGAGACAATTATTTGTTACAATAATTTTGTTTTGCGATGTGGGAAATCCTCAAATTCTTTTTTATACTCATTGGCAAAACATGTATGATGACATTTTGTACAATTTGCGAAAAACTTTTGCAATTCCTGATATGATCATACCACAGGATGAATTAAAAAATTCTGTATTGTTTGAGTTAGAATTACTTTTTAATAATGCATCAAGTTCTTTGCCCAAATATCATTTACCAATGCCTGATGCAAAAAAAATGTTAGAAATTAAAAATAAACATTTAAGAGAAGAATTAAATTATGATTGTGAAGAATTGTCAAAAAACACACACTTTTAAAATCAGAACTTAATCAAGGTCAAAAACTTATTTATAATTCTGTTATAGATGTTGTAGACAAGAAAAAAGGTTGACTATTTTTTGTTTATGGTCATGGAGGCACTGGGAAAACTTTCTTATGGGATGCTATTATAAGTAAGTTTAGATCTGAGAGAAAAATTGTTTTAGCTATGGCATCATCAGGAATAGCTTCGTTGTTATTACCAGCTGGTAAAACTCACCTTGCTACATTAATCGAAAAAACAGATCTAATTATATGGGATGAAGCACCTATGAATCACAAACATTGTTTTGAAGCATTAGATAAATCTCTTTCTGACATTATGTCCCACTTAAATGGATTACAAAATAATATTCCTTTTGGTGGTAAAACTCTTTTATTAGGTGGTGACTTTTGCCAAATATTACCTGTTATACCTGGAGGAAGCAAAGAAGATATAATAAATGCTTCTTTGAATAGTTCTTATTTGTGGTTACATTTCAAAATTTTTTATTTAACAGAAAACATGAGATTATCAAAAAAATGGATTAAGCATTGATGAAAAGAAAAAAAAATCAGTGATTTCACAAATTGAATTTTACAAATAGGTGATGGAAAAATTGGTGAAAATAGTTCATATGATAAAGACACATTTTTTATTCAAATACCTAAAGATTTGATAGTTCATTCTTTTGGAAATCCAATTTTATCAATTTTTTTTAGCAACTTATTCCAATTTTGAAAATTGTTTTGAAAATTTTGCCTATTTGAGAGAACGTGCTATTATAACACCTCGAAACACAACCGTTACAGATATAAATAATTATATAATAGATTTGTTACCTAGAGAACAACATGTGTTTCTAAGCTATGATTCTTTGTGTTCTTCAAATGGGAATATTGAAAATTTGGAAACATTATATCCTGTTGAATTTTTGAATAAATTGGATTTCAATGGTTTACCTACACATAACCTAATTTTGAAGATAGGAATGCCAATTATGCTATTACATAATTTAAATCAGTCTTTAGGTTTGTGTAATGGAACCAGATTAATTATGACTCAATTATTTAGTAGAATTGTAGAGGTTAAAATACTTACTGGAAACAATATTGGTCACAAAGTATTCATTCCGAGAATCACTCTTACAGCAATAGAGAATAAGTGGCCTTTTATTTTTAAAAGACGTCAATTCCCAATTAGACCGTGTTTTGCAATGACTATTAATAAGAGCCAAGGGCAATCTTTGAAACAAGTTGGTTTATATCTTCCAGAACCTGTTTTCACCCATGGACAATTATATGTAGCATTATCTAGAGTTACATCAAAAGAAGGTCTCAAAATTTTGATTCCAGATGGAGAAAATATTGCAAACAACTATACTGCAAACATAGTTTTTAAAGATGTCTTGCAAAATTTGTGATCAAATTGTTTATTTAAGTGAGATGTATATAAATGCTTATATTTTTTATGCAACATGATTAAAGTAGCTGTATATTAACATTGGTGAACAAAAACAAAAATAACAAAAAATATGAGAAACCAAGCCATTGTTCCAGTTTAAGCTTTTCATCAGTATAAAATACTTTAGTAACAGAGACTAGATATTGCTCAATGCATTCTATCTTAATTTAGCATTTTTCTCCATTCGGAATTCAAACTTTTATCATCTATAATTTCTTTTGTTTCATTGAATCCTTTCTTTTGCATTTTTCACCTTTAAAGTAAAATGTCAAATCTTTGTTTCTATTTTTTTTGCAAATCTACAGGTTGCGACAAGTTTTTTTGTTAAATTTGGAGCCTGCTCATATGCTACATCTTCAGATTATTAATAAAGCAGTCACATTGAGCTTGGGTATGTTTACAACAACTATGTGTAATTTTCAATTCTTACTTTGTGTTTATTTGAAATAAGCCTTGCCAAGTTGGTTTTATCTGTTGTCTTTATGATGGTTCAAATAAATTGGTTTTCCATGTGAGTAATTTTTTTTTTCCTCAATTGTACATGTTTGAAACATAATCTGATATAGGTTGAGTTGTTGTTGTTCTTTTGCGTTGCTTCTAATTGGTATTTGTGGTTGCTTTACATCTTAATCGTTGTTTAACAAAGGAAACTTCAGTTGTTGTGATTGGTGTATATGATTGTTTCAGATTTTAATCGTTTTTTAAAAAGACAAACTCAGTGTGATTTCCACTTATTTTTTTTCCAGTTGTCTTCACTATTGGTTTCAATCAATGTTGCGCAACGAAATAACTTTAGATTTTATTTGCACCCTCCCTCCATCTTCGGAGGAGGGGCAAATTTCTTCAAGCCTTAATTTCATAGCGTTTTGTCTAAACATATAAATTGCGTTTTAAGTGTTTTATCCTAATGTATTTACGATCCTTACTGCAAAACCTTGATAATCAGACTCTACTTTAATCTCCAATGTCAGAATTCAGATCAGTCTCAAAGAGCTTTGTGCATATACCCCTTTCAAGGTACAATGTTTACCGATTTCAAGTTTTTGATTTTCCTGTGAATTTAAATGGGTTTACAATTTTATTATTAATTTACTGAGGTTGGGCGATCATTTTGGCTTCTAGATTAGTTTAAACATTTTTTTTGTCTTTGTTTTTTTCTTTGTGTACTTTTAGTTAGATTGAAGTGTTCTTTTCAATTTAAGATTTAATTGAAGTGATCTAAAATGCTTTTACCCAATTATTTTGGGATTTCATTTAAGAGTATTATACCTTTTTAGTTTTCATTTATACAAATAATGAACAAATGGTAACGATTGGAAGGCAGATGAGTGCACAACTGAGAGCAAGATTGAAAAAAAAAAGAAGTAAAATTCAGTTGAATCCTTAATGCACTCCTAAAGAACACATTGAGAAGTTTAAGGTATATGTTTTCTACCCAACTATAAGAAAAAAATTGCATCTTTTTAATACTTATCGACTCTTGAAGCAGCACAATTTTCTCTATACAACTACTACAACAACAATTAACTATGCTACGTTATATTTCCCAATGTTCGCAACTAAATTTGATTACACAACCTTGATGCAGGTATACCACAGACTACATCACTCTCCACAAAGGTTATGTTTCTTTTTCTTATTATACTCTCTAATCCACTAATATTACGATACATTACCCTTTTCTTGCTCATGCATAAAAAATAAAAATATAAACAAAAAAACCAGCTTAAAAAACTAATTTCTATTCATCTTCTTCGTTGTATGGTTTAGCTTACAGAAAACCTCTTATAGGTATCGTCTAAATCCTCAATCACAATACAACGATTTAATGGTATGTTTTCCTAATTTTCTTTCTTGCTGAGTTTTCATTTAAATTCAATATTTACTAACCTTTCTCTTCAGGGGAATTGGCTACTACCAATGTATATACCGACTGTCTTCTTTTTACCTAATATGAATACAAGCCTTATTCCTTGCTTGACCATTGATAACTTAAGTTGGACATATGTATAAAGTATATCTTCAATCAGAGTACCTACATTTATACTTATATATGTCCAGCTTAAACCTTTCATTGGACAAACAACCGGTTAGCCATGTGTTCACAATAGGTCAAAAGAAGAAAGTGATTGTGTATAAATAGGTAGCACCAATTCCTCTGAAGAGAAAAGATGGAAGTGATGATTGAACTAAAATACATCAGCAAACTGTGTCTCTGTATTGTAAAGAGACACCAAACTAGATATATCTGATCCATCTTTTTACACATCATTTCACTTTTCAACATGTTTGATTTAATTCTGCCATTCGCACCAAAATACCTAAACAATGAGACCAAATTTTCAAGTAAAAAAAATGGTATGTGTCATATTTTTCTTTTTCTATTCCTTCACTTTTATATAGACTTTCATTTGAATACCATCATTTTCACAAGCCTTTATACACATTTGATTCAAACTTCATCATTCTTTACATATCTGTCTATATTATACTCACATTTTGTAATCCCGCAGCAACGCGCGGGCACTACTCCTAGTAAGTACTATTGGAGCAAAACTCCTTTAAGTGAATCAAGTTTTTATTTTACGTCCCGCTCCAAGAATTTTTTTATTTGGTCCAAGGAAAAGTGGACCAGGAAAAGTGGTATTTGCCTGGTCCAAGGGAAAAGTGGCATTTGCCTGGTCCAAGACTCTGTATACTGCCGGCCGACTAGGTGGATGGAAATCGTTAGACTAATCTTTGATACTTGGGACTCAAGATTGCAGCCAGGAAGTCGTGGTCAGATTTGCCTGGTCCAACACTCTGTATACTGCCGGCCGACTACGTGGATGGAAATCGTTAGACTAATCTTTAATACTTGGGACTCAAGATTGCAGCCAGGAAGTCGTGGTCAGATTCAATGTATAGTGTGTGGCCTAAACCGAAAAAGCAGAAAACAGACAAAGATTTCTGTACTTAAGCCAATTATAAAACGTAAACTGGATCAATACTATTTCATATATGACAAGTCCTTTGAATTATAGAAAAGAGAAAAGACAAACATATGACAACTTGTACTTGGCCAATTTTGAAACGTAAACTCGATTAATACTACTTCATATATGACAAGTCCTTTGAATTAAACAAAAGAGAAAAGACAAACATATGACAAGTCAAAGGAATCACTAATTTATTATAATTAGAAGGTGATTAGCTATATAGCCGTGGATTAGGGTTTGATTAGGGTTTCGGACAGAAAATTTACATGTTTAAATTATTTTACTCTATTGCTAGAGCGGTTTTGTATGTTTTTGTCAAAACCCTTATCTACATAGGGCTTTTAATCGAAAATATTTGTTAGAACTTACAACTTAATTAGAACCAGAACTTGGTATGTGCTTTAAATTATTTAAAAGCAACCAAACGAACTTTTAATCAAGTTCAGGATGTTAATTTTATATTTATTTTTTATATCATCAAAATTAATATCGGCGATGTTTTGTTATTTTATTTATTTATTTATTGGAAGTGGGATCCCAAAAGGATCACCAACGACGAACTTTTATTAAAACAAACACACTTACAAGCCAAACAAATGCCCAATTTATTCCTAGAAACAAATAAAGAACGGGTCAAAAAACAAAGAAAACAAAGAAAAAGAGCCCAACAACAATGAAGCCCAAACAAAAATGAACAACCGAGAATCATCCATTGTGGTCGTCATCGTCGATTAGAGAATTAGCCAGCCATCCGATCCTCCATCCACCGCATATCATCCCCTCCACAGGCGCTACCTGCACACAGCCAACAACAAGAGACAGTCGGCGAGAGAGAAGCCAACCATCAGAAAGAAGCTTCGAGAAATTCCCAAGCAACACCACCGAAAATGGCAGACAACAAGGAGAATGTGGTGGTGTGGGAGACACCCGAGCCACATATATACAACACCGGAACTCTACACACGAACTCAACAGAAAACATGGCTGAAAAATGAAGCAAGGAAGGGCCATGAAAAGGGATACCCATGGGGGTTGAAGAATTGAGAAAGCCATAGAAGAAAATTGGAAGAACCAGCAGCAAATGGAAGGGGATAAGAAAGAAAAAACAAAAACAAAAAGCTACCCACCGATCCCAGCCGTAGCTAGGACCAGCGACAACAAAGGGAAGCACGATCCCGATCAGGATCGCTCACATAAGAAGGTGAGAAGCACCCTCAAATAGAGGAAAGATCCTGAAACCTAGAGAGGGTTCTGGAAGGAACCATGCGATGTTTTGTTATTTTGTCTTCCGACAATAGGCAGTAAATCTTACGTATGGAAGTGAAAAATATTCATTGAAGAAATTGTCAGTCCTATTAAATTAGGAATGTGATTGTGTAAATCCTAACGTATCTAGGGTATTTATTCAAGAAATTGTCAGTCCTACTAATTTTTCTGTGTTGAACGTGATACAACGCATTGGAGATGTAATTCCGGCTATCAGAGACGGATCTTCTACAAATTCAAAGCTCTGTTGTTTTCTGCCAATCATGTTCTTTTAAAATAAATTAAGATATTTGAAACGACCATGAAGCATGAAAACATTCCTCATGATACATGAACCCCCTATATTTATATTTTTCTTTCAATTATATATATTGTATATACGTTCATATATTTTGTCAATATATATATTTGTTCATCCAATATGCAATTATGCTATGTGGAATTTGTGAGTCAAAAAATTGAAAGAAAATAGAAACAATTTTGTGTTTTTCCAAACCTTAGAAATCAGAAGAAAAAAAAAAGAGAAAAAATATGGGCTTGCTGTGCGTATGACAAACTAGACTAAACGCCTGGGTTCTTCACGATTGGGCTTACAGCCTCAATCCATGCTAGCCTCATAAGAAGTCAGCTTTGCTAGGCTTCTACCTTCAACCCACACTCGCCCTGCCTCCCTTTTATCTCTGCAGCCTGCAGCTGCATCCCTGGATCCACGTGACTTGGCCCAATCGCTGCTCTCTCCATGCAGCAGTCGATGTTGGGCTTGTAGCTCCAGTAGCTTGCACCAATATGTGTCACTTCATCAGAAGCCAACCTTGCTGGGCTTTTGCTCCCTGGCCCGCGTTGCAATAGAAAGCCTGTTGCTTGTGATTTTTTTTTTTTCAGCCTGTGAGTGCAGCAAGCTTGCAACCTTGTTTTTTGATGGGCTGCCTGTAGCAGCCTCATGCGGCCCAATTGCAGCCTGCTCGCACCTATATTTTTGGTGCCCAATTTCATGGCCTTAACCAATTTTTTGGGTTTCTTTTTTCTTTCGAATGGCCCGCAGCTGTCTACCCCAAAATATGGCCTAAAACTTTATTTTGTTTTGCTTCTACGATCGACCCCAAATGTCTCGATCTATTGAATTAATTAAAAGTGACCAGCAGTCTATTAATTTGACAATTAATCCAAAATTATTGGCCTGAAGTCCACTTTTTGTCATTAACGATTCAATAAATTATTTTGTTTCTTTGAACCGTTGACTATCTTTCATAGTCCCGATGCACTCATACTTGGGTTCCTGAAGCAATCCACAAAGTCACTACAATTTATTGTATACTGTATTCTGTGTTCTTGCAAGTACCCCTATATGAATTGAATGTTCATAAACTAAATCGAACTTGTAGTTTCGAATTTAGTGCTTTTCAAACCCGAAGTTTTCATAAAACAATACTCCTATGAAAACCCAACGTTTTTCATGTAAAACATGTCTTAGAACCCAAATGTTCTAACTTTGATGCTTATGGATATCTTATTTTCTATAACACCAATCATAATCTTGTTCCCTCCATTTAATGGATAGCCGAACTGTAACAAGTTCGATTTCACTGATTTGGATGTTTTTTGACTGAAACCACTTTACGTGGGTTCAAGACGTGAATCTCTATTTGACTATCAAGTAGCAAAGAAACCATTGTAGCCAACAATGGCATGAAAGAGCTGAATAAGCCTCTGCCATGCTCTTCATTTGAAGACTTATGCCCGAAACATTACAAATGGAAATACCTCTCGAACAAGGATTCTATGGCTCTTTGGCTCGCTCATATAGACTGCTTAATCATGAAAGACATTGCCTAAAGCATACCATAATTACGTCCATGAATGAGTACGATTATGAAGTTTATAAATCCGATCAAATTTTGACTGGAGAATACTCTTCATTCCTTATTTCTAACTCGCTCCTGAAGCAGCAGTGTAGAAAGCAGAAGTTTACCAAATTCTCAGATCTGATTACTACCACAAATGTGAGAGACAGGTATAGACCCAGTTCGGTTGAAGTTTACCGAATGGCCCCAGTTTAGTCAAAGCCTACCAAATGGTGGTGCCCTACTTCTGCAGAAATGCATCGAATGGTATTGCTCTGCTTTGGCAGAAGCCTATCGAAGAGAGCCGTCCAGCTTCGGCTGGAGCCTATCGAACCCAAGTCTAGGTCTGTCTCTCTCACAATCCAATTTTGAGTTTGTTTTTTCAACATATGGTAGAATCAGGGCCTACCAAGGTGTGGCATTATGCCCGAAGCATGATCCTTGGCACTTAAGACCTAAAATTTCAAGAATAAGGGATAGTATTCCCAAACCTTAATCCTGCAGAATCTATTTCCATCTTGATGGAATAGATCATTGGTTATGCACCTGTTTGTACCCATACTAATGTCATTGAGGAGTACTATTCGGGTAATCAATATGTGAGACTAATTTTACTCCATCGGACACCATTGGAAGAGCAGAATTTTGACATAGATGGCCTTGTTAGTCAAATCCCCTTCATTTACTTTGTGAACATTTTTCTATGTCCTTGGATTCACGTTTGGTGTTTGTTTTAGTTATGGATAATCTTATTGATATTGTCCTCGAATATGAGTTAATTGAATCATGTTTCTTAAAACATATGACCGAATTTAATTAAACACGTGATTAGGTACGAATGTGGAAAAGTTAGTTGTCTGGATGAATGCGATACGATGCACACTAATTTTACACCTATATCACATCTCTAGCAACGATTGCAGGTCAATCCAACTTGATTAAGAACATCGGAATGCTCCTAGTTGTATGAATGATACTAACTTACCATTTAAGAGACCTTATATTCTCCCTGTTCCGAAAGAACGTCGTTGAGTCTTAAGGATATTTGAAATGACAATAATCATGAATGAAACCATTGATGGAAAATAGAGTAGAATATCTTTGCACCACCTCCAAAAATGGGCCTGAAGCTTTGTTTTGGGGCCAATGGGTTGTCTCCCAATTAGGAGCACGCCACATGTAGCCGCCCTGGAACCTAATGATTGAGCAGTTTACTTGCCTTGGCACGACTTTTTGGGACACTTAGGTTGAACAATGATGCCACAACGCATCTCCTTACCCTAAGTAAGGATCTTATGCCTACAAGCACATTTTGCCAAGCCTGCTCATTAGGGAAATTGATTTTCTAAATCATCCATCGCAAAGATACGAAGCAACTTTTTTTTCACAGTGGATTCAAGGGAATATATGTGGACTAATCCAACCAAAATGCGGACCATATAAATACTTATGATTTTGGTTGATGAATCGACAAACTAGTCACATGTTTGTCCAGACACATTGCTACTAAACTTCCTGGCCGATTCTGAGGGTTCACCACCCTAATTATCCCATAAAGTCTGGGAGACTGGATAAATGCCCGAGAGTTTATATCAATAGTTTTCAATAAGTATTGCGTGTCTTTTGGGTTTATAATTGAACATCGAATTCCCATGTTCACCCCAAATAGCCTCGCAGAGTGATCATAAAACCGCAATTTCAATGATTGCCCGGACCTTGGTGAACGCACCAAGTTTCCGGTTTCTTCCTAGGGCTATGCAATCTTGTATGCAGCTATGTTGGTTCGCCTTGAGACCCATTGCCACCCAACTTATTTGACGTTACAGTTGGTTACTAGGTATGAACCTGATATCGTATTTACGCATTTGGTTGTGCATTTCATGTGCCAATTGCGCAACGACAACATACCAATATGGGTCCTCAAATAAGGAAGTGAATATTTGTCGATTATGATTTCTTTATCGCTCATATACGGATTGTCACTTCAATGAGACAGTCTTCAGCCATTAAGGGGAGATAAGAACATCGACGGTCCTGTAGAACGACGCGAATTTCCGTAGACGTTGCCCATTATGTCTCATGTCGATCCCCATATCACACAAGTGTGATAAGCAAGTGCAATGAATTCTAGCTTTTAGAATGTTACCCCAGACGCATTCCTTTGATCTAGCTAAAATGATGAGATCATATATTAGCTTCAAACATGCCTGCAAGGATAGACGTACTTAATGGACGTCGAGTCAACATCCTCGAAGGGTGTGCAGCCCCTGTTGGATGGTCCGGTACACCGGCGGATAACCAATCAATCTGTCTCGACCTAAAGCACGACAAACCACTCGGTTCATAAGATTCACTTCTCTATAAGAGGAAGATCACGACACAACAATGAATCCATACTCGATCGTTGTCTCCAATCATTTCCATTTCATGAGATTAATCCGGATTACTCCCGAGACTTGAAGTTCTTAGTCCAAAATACTAGTTTGGATGAGATAATGGAATTGGAATGAGATTATCATTGATGATGTTTTCACTTATATGGTAGTTACCGACTTAAATGAAAGTAACAATATCGAACTGTGTTCTGTTGATTAGTGACAACGTAGAACTGATTGGACAACTGAAATTATAATCCAGGTTAAATTCCTTACCAAAGTGTGTTTGGACCCATAGTTCCTATACTGCCCAAGGTAATCCTGTAGTGTTACAAGTGGGAAAGGAAGCGTAATGAGATGAATGAAATAATGCGATATGATACACGCCTTATGGCGCAAGGCTTCTGTCAAACGTCCTGTGATTGACTGCAACATTATGAATGTGGTCAGTGTTTCTCCATGGGGATATTGATACAGAGATTTACATGTAACTTCCCGAAAAACTACATGGACTAGTTCAAATAGTTCCAAACCACGGAACACCCTTTTAACTTGTTTGAGGCGTTCACTTATGGATTAAAGCAATCCGGCTGATGCGGTATACTCGTCTAAGTGATTATTTGTTCAGTCAAGGATATGAATGAATGCCCTTATGTGTTAAACTATTAAGTCTTATTCCGAATTTCTAGAGTTACAGTTTATGTTGTTGACATGAATCTTACTAAGACTCTGGAAGAGCTTGAGAAAACTGTCTCGCACCTGAAGATGGAATTTGAGATGAAGGATCTTGGAAAAACTTGTTTATGCCTTGACCTGAAGTTCAAGTGTTGTTTTGACGGTACTTTGGTCTACCAGTTGAACTACACCTTGAAGGTGTTACCTTTGAGTATACCTATGATCTTCCATACGCTATATGCAAATGAAACCCTTGAAGAGGTTATAGAATCTGAAATCCCATATCTAAGTTCAACTTTGTGCTTTGTTGTACTTAGTTCACTGCATTAGATAAAACATCTCATTCGCTATTGATTTATTGGTAAAGATGCAGCACCGTGCCTAAGCGTAACCATTAAATTGGTATTAAAGACGTTTTTTCCGCTACCCTGAAAGGTACTACAGATTTGGGCTAATCCTAACGCATCTCGAGCGGATCCGACCCCCTTGATCCTCGGAATGATGCTTACCTTGCTTGTTATACTAACGCTGGTTACTTATCAGACCTACACAAAGCACATCCCCAAATGGTTATATCTTTACCGTTAAGGGATATTGCAATATCTTGGAGGTCCACGATATGACCTTAGTTGCGAAATCTTCGAATCATTCCAAGACTTACCTCACTTCACTACGCCACATGTGAGACATGATTAGGAGTTCTTGTTGAGCATATTTGAAGTACTTGTTGTTTTCATCCATCGTTGAGTCCTAACGATGATACATGAAGACTATGATGCATGTATCCACCTGACCAAGGGATGATACATCAACGAAGTCAACACCAAGACATATTACATCTACATCACATCAGCAAAGCATTAAGAGATTGAAGTCATGCAAGCCAATCCCCAGACAATCTTGCCGACTTCTACAAGACGTCACTCCCGAAGCCAACCTTCTAGAAGCTTGTTCGAGGAATTGCTATGCCTAACTATTCATTTGCAATGTTTGTAGTTCTCATTTGGAAGTTCTGTCAAACTCAGGGCGAGTATCCAGAAGTATACTCACTTGATCTTAATTTACTCTTTTTCCCTACGATTAGGAGTATTTTTCCCATTGGGTTTTTGCTACCTAACTAGGTTTTAACGAGGCACTCAACTGGATTGATCATTTCCTTGTAAGCTCTACTACTTGTGTCCAGAAGACGTATAGTTTTGACTTAATGCAACTTCTCACTTTTCTCCTTAGTCTATGGGTTTTTCTCCTACCTTGGGTTTTATCATAGCGATGTTTTGTGAGTTTTACCTTTTATGCATTCTTTCGTTGATTTAAGACTCACATTTGCTCATTGTACCGTCGACTTCATCAATTGTACTTGCTTCTATCGCTGAAGACCTGATGCGTCATTTAATTGAGTATGTACACACTCAAGGGGAGTGTTGCAGTCTTATTAGATTAGGAATGTGATTATGTAAATCCTAACATATCTAGGATATTGTTATGGGATTCTACCATATCTCTTAGACTAGATATTATCCTATTAGAGTTGTAATCCTATTAGGGTAAGGAATTAACCTTCCGTACTACGATAAATAAAGGCACAATGGGGTGGAATAAAATACACCTCACAATTACACCTCTCTCTTTCTCTCTACTATTGCCGCACCCCCTATCTCTTTGTCCTTATTATACTTCAGTAAATTAGGCCTACAACACATTTGTAATAATCCAGAGGAAAAATCAACATTGAGGTAAAAATTCATATCAAAATTGGTGGAATACTCCATATATATAGTATAAAAGTATGGTGTATTTATATTGTGGAGCCAAAAAACAAAAAAAGAAAAAAGAATATTCAAAACAATCCTAGAACAAACACATAGATTTTCATCAGCAAAAGTTGGTGAAATACTCTCTCTCTCTCTCTCTCTCTCTCTATATATATATATATATATATATTGTATAAACGTATGGTCTATTCAGGTTATAACACGTGAATTGTTGTTATTATGTGATGATATCTAAGTATCGTATATATATGTGTGAAATAGTTGGTAGCGAAGGTGTATATTGTCAACGTAAATAGAGTAACCCAATCGTCCTCATTACATTAATATTAGGAAAAATTAGTATCTGGTCCCTAGTTTCTAATGTTCATTGATTAAGACCTTTATTAGTTTTTAGATTTTGATCAAAGTTCCTATCATTAATATATTAATGAATTACATGTAAGTTACATAATTTTTAAAATTAGTAATTGATTTAGAGTTTTAATAATTAAACTCCTAATTAATTTTCAATTCAAACATTTCTAAAATATAAAAAAAAAAATTAGAATAAGTTTGTACCCATTAAATTTTTATAAAAAAATTGATATGTACCCATTCTTAAATATACCAATTTGTTATATGAAAAATGTACCTTTTTTTAATATAAAATGTACCCATTTTATATAAAATTCATTCAATCTTTTCTCTAATCCATTTTAAACTTATATGGGTACATTCTATTTCGTTGATTTGATGTGACAGCCCGTCCCGAATTATGTTATCGATGGTGTGAAATGACGATTTTGCCCTTGAACATTAGTTGGGGTCGTGGGTGATTTGTTTTTGGTTGGTGACTCAGCTAGACCACACACACACTCACACACACCAATCCCTTTCCCCGTTGACCCTCTCTTTCTCCTCCCTCTCGGATTCTTTTTCCATTTCCATACAACCTGTACAGACAACCCTCAAAATCCTTTCAAACATCGCAGATCGTGATCGTGGTTGGTATTTTTGGACTCTTTGCAAGCTTAGGAGTCGAATGGTGGTGGTTCTGATAGATTTCACAAATGTAGGATCACCTTTGGGTGTTGTTTATTTAGTACTTGTCCAGTCAGATTGCACTTAGGCTATTTATGCTCTGGTTTTGTATTTCACAATTACTCTTGCACTAGCATGTTATCTTAGCTAGTACTGTTAGTAGTTTGGTTTTTATTTATTCGTATTTCTCTTTATCATTTTGCTTCTGCACTGTGCAATGGTTACGTCACTCTCACGTGACGGCCAACACGCCTTGATTTTGGTCGGACTGTGTCATTTGAGAATGTATCTATGTCAAGTTTAATAGAAGAAATTTAATAATGTTATTAAGCCTAATATCTTTTTTTTTTTTCTTTCTTTTTTTTTTTTTTTTGAAAAATGTACCCATGTTTTGGTATTATAATTTTTTGGTCAGTTTTTTTATGAATGTACCCATGTGTTTAGATATAGACACACACACACAATATATTAAAGAGTATAATTTACCTTTAATATTTTTAATCCCATAAATTATGGGGTTTTATTTTAAATCTCATTAATATAAATAACTACAAATTTCATTTTTAAGTTAAAAATATAATAACCTACATAGAAATACATACATTAATGTCAGGGACTTCGATCAAAAACTAAAAATCACAAAGATTTCAGTCAAACAACATTGGTAGTTAGGGGCCATCGTGTTGATCAATAAAAACAGAAAAAGCTCTTATTTCGTAAAAAATAAAAAAATAAAAAATAAAACATAGATGATTTAGGCATATCAATCATCTATTCTATTAAGAGAAGAGCCTTTGTCAACGTTTTCCCCTCTTTTTCCAATTTTGCCCTCATTTTTTAATACACAATATTAACACCAGAAGGGTAAAATAGTAATTTTGTACCTTTTGATAAAATGACAATCATATCCCTATGTTTCCTATTTTACCCTCACTTTTGATAAACAATATTTACATAAGAATGACAAAAAACAGTAATTATGTATTATTAAGATAAAATATGTACTTATTAAGAAAAATTGTCCCACCATCATTTTTTCATACTCTTTTTAAAATTTTAAAAACTAATCACACTCCTTAATAAAAAAAACCAAAAACAAAATAAAATTATTCACACACACAAAGTGTGTGCTCATCGGCTAGTTCTCATTGAATAAATCCTCAGTTACATCCAAAGTAAAAGGCAAAAAAAATTGACAGCTATTTTCCATTAATTTATTAAATTTGCAGCTATTTTCCATTAGTTTATTAAATTAGTTAAAGACTTATCTGATTTTGACTACTTCCTATATTACTTATTAAATTAATTTTATAATGGAATCCTAATTTCATCATTTAGTAGACAGTATTTTAAACGATAACTAGACAGTGATATTGTACTTTAAAAGGAGGTGGAGGATGTTGCTTGTTGATGCTTGAGTGCAAGAACACATATAATTGCCACAGAAGAAGCTATGGAGAATTCTAAGGTACCTCTCCATCTCTGCCACGTCCACAAGCTTTCAAACTTCATCAACCGGACACATATCCTCGTCCACTCGATCGCTCTAGTCTTCTTGATTTCCTATAGAGCCTCTTTCTTCTTCCAACACCCCAAAACCAAAGCCACAACCCTACCATGGCTTCTTGTCTTTGCCTCGGAAGTCCTCCTTGCCTTCGAATGGCTCCTCAGCCAATCATACCGATGGCGGACAGTTTCGCGAACTGTGTTCCCAGAGAGGCTTCCGGAGGATGACAAGCTTCCGCCGATTGACGTGTTTATTTGCACCGCGGATCCGGAGAAGGAGCCAACCGTGGGGGTAATGAACACGGTGTTATCTGCCATGGCAATGGACTATCCACCAGAAAAGCTTCACGTGTATCTCTCTGATGACGCTGGTGCTGCCGTGACTTTGAATGGGATGAGAGAGGCTTGGAGGTTTGCAAAGTGGTGGCTTCCGTTTTGTAAGAGGTATGGAATCAAGTGTACGGCTCCGGAGGCTTATTTCTCTGCAGGAGAGGATGACGGGGATGAGAACGGTGGTTTTGGGGGCAGTGAGTTCGTACAAGAGAAAGAGCATATTAAGGTTAATTATAATTTCTTTATTTTTTTTGTACGTATTTGTGTGTCAATCAACACCAAAATTCCCTTTTACATTTTCTCACTAGTTAAACGTGAGAGAACGTACAGAATTTCTGTTCTCAGAATGATATAATTAGTTGTAAATATTCAATTGGGCATCTCTCATGTACTACCTTTTTAATAGAAGTCGAGTCTATACGTTTGAGGCTTATTATTTTTGAGAAAATACATAAAATGGTCCGTTAAAATGACAAAAAGAATGATAGCGAATAAGTGCAAGATTGACTTTTTTTTTTTGGTTATTTCTCAAAGCAAATTCCTCATGAAGATATATAATGATATTTTTCTGCAACAAAGCTAATGGCGAAGATTTGATCGCAGGAGAAATACGAGGCGTTTAAGAAAAGTGTGACAGAAAATGCAAGGATTGGGGACACTAGGAGCAATAGTCGTCGAGATCACTCTGCGGTAATTGAGGTATTAATGTCCCCAACATAGGACATTGTTTGCTGGTTAGGGAAAGGGATCCTCTCTGGATCCGCTTTGTGGGGATTCTAAGGATCTTCACATTCTAACCGTTTATCGTACATCGTGCGATTAATTTTTGTCAGATACTATTTGTGTTTGATTTTAAATAAACAACGTCAAATGATTTCTGACCGCATGATACATGATGAATGGTCAAGAGTAGATCCGGATGGGATCCAATTCTGTTGATTAGTACTTTAGCTTTGGTGATTCTCATCAATACAAAAGACAGATTTATTTAAGACCAATAAAATAAAAGTAGGATCGGTGACGAGAAGTACTGACATAGAAAGAGTTTATTATAACTGTGGCGTTATAGTCCAATAATATAATATTATGTTTAAGTTTATCATCACAAGACATTGTATTATTGAACTGATATGTTATATGAAATTTTAATTTATCAGTGTCAAAATTATGATTTTATTGTATTAACATGTAATTAATATTTTCCTAGTGATAGTAACGTTGATAACCCGTGCCTCACAACTGACATGCCTACTTAATTTCCAAATTATTTTCTATTTTACCAATACATCCAACAAATGGGAAAAAAGTCGTCTGCACACAATTCATATCATTAACTTTGTCAACATCAGGCTTGCTATAAGAATTCAACCACAAAGGAACCTAATATTCTTGTAAGGAAAGACAAATATTGTTTTAATTACATACAAATTCATCCTAAGAATCATATCTGGAATTTTGGCAGGTAATACAAGAAACGTCCAGTGATAATGCTGATGCAATTCAAGCAAATGAAGCCAAAAATAAGCCTCTTCTTATTTATGTTTCTCGTGAAAAAAGACCTTCTCAACCTCATCATTTCAAGGCCGGAGCGCTCAATGTTCTTGTATGCATGCATCTCTCTTTTTGTAATTTTTTCACTATTTATGTGTCGATTTTAAGTAATATTCTCTTACCATATATGTGTATTACTTATATATTGTCAAGCTAGCTGTCAATTAACCACTATGTCCTAAAAAATAGTTCGTTCAATTAATTGATAACTTTGGTTGACAGTTTGACATAATTACCTACATAGTATACTATTTGATAAGTAACGTTGACGTTGTTCTGATCAGCTACGTGAGTCGGGAGTTATAAGCAATTCGCCTTACATATTAGGTTTAGATTGTGACATGCATTGCCATGATGCAAGTTCGGCTCGGCAAGCAATGTGTTTCCACCTTGACCCCAAGATATCACACTCTCTAGCATTTGTTCAATTTCCTCAAAAATTTTGCAACATCAGTAACAACGATATCTATGACAGTCAGTTGAGATCAGCATTTAAGGTACATAAGAACTCAAGGACCAAACTTTGCATCAATCAATTATATGTCATATGTACAAATGCATATAATAATCTTTGACTAGAATTGGTATGGACTTGTATATAAATAGGTGCTATGGAAAGGTTATGATGGGCTTGGAGGGCCATGCGTGTCTGGTACTGGCTACTACATCAAGAGGGTGTCCTTATGTGAAAGTTCCATTAGTGAAGGTAAATACAAATTCAATTAATTAAATACCTTAATTTGGTTTAATAAGCATATATATTAAAATTATGAACTTGTCCGCAATATATGCGTTCATACGTTTTTTAGGTCACTAAATTAGTTTCACTATTGAATGATCAGCCGGGGATGCAATGAAACTTAGACAATGTTTTGGTCCATCCAATGAGTTCATCAAATCCCTCCGCCAAATAAACAAGCCTGATCGTATGTTCGTCCAAAGAAATAATGCACAGCCAAATGAAACCCAACTACTAGCATCTTGTGCTTATGAAGATGGCACCAAATGGGGCAAAGAGGCGAGTACAATTAAACTATTGAAACCTTACTTATTTCCAAAAAAAGAATATGCCAAGCTTAGTCAATTGTGAGGAGTTGATACGTGTTAGTAGCACAATGTATCAAGCGCTCATAGTAACCCGCTCGGGAGGTGACTGAGCCTAGCATTCCTTCAACTTTATGCTAATGGTGATCTTCTTTTATTTGTGGCATGCAGGTTGGCTTCTTATACGGTTCAGTGGTGGAAGATTACTTCACGGGGTTTCATTTGCATTGCAAAGGTTGGATTTCAGTGTATTGTGATCCAAAAAGGCCACAATTCTTGGGCAGTGGCACCACCAATTTGGATGATTTTTTGGTCCAAGGGACAAGATGGTCTTCCGGCTTGGTTGATGTTGCTATCTCGAAGTTTAATCCTCTTATATATGGCCCTTTCAAAATGCCCACTTTTCTTCACAGCATGTGTTATGCAGAACTTGCCCTTTTCCCCATTTTCTATTTCTTGTCGCTCTGGGGCTTTGCTACCATTCCTCAACTCTGCCTACTCAATGGCATTCCTTTATACCCTCAGGTAATTTTCTCTTATTATACCTATATTTTTTTTACAAGTTTCTTTAAAAATTCTTTTGTATAAATGATTCAAAATATATTATTACTTTCACTATCAAGGGAAATGTTCACTTGCTTTATGTTCTGAAGATTGAAACTGAACCATTTATTGATTAGGAACATGTGTGGTTAAAAATTGAAACTCACAGTCTGTCGATATAAGTATTTGTATAGTATATAAGAAAGCATTACCCTCTTAATTAGTTGTTATACAACTTTAGTAGTATGATTTTGACATGATAGTATGTCGGTCTTGTTCTTCGCAGGTCTCAAATACTTATTTCATTGTATTTGCGTTCATATTCCTATCATCCCATTCTAAACATTTATATGAGGTGCTCGCAACGGGGTCAACATTTCGACATTGGGTAAATGAGCAGAGGATATGGATGATGAAGTCAATCACATCCCATTTATATGGTAGTGTGGATGCTTTCATGAAGAAACTTGGAATAAGAGAAGCCAGTTTTTTTCCAACGAATAAAGTCGACGACGTCGAACAACTCAAGCGTTACAATATGGGAGTATTTGATTTCCAAACATCACTACTATTTCTTGTTCCAATGGTTGCCCTAATCATCTTGAACATGGCATCGTTTGCTGTGGGGATTGCTAGAGGGATCTTTGTGGGGGAGTTGGACAAGATGTTCATACAAGTTTTCATACCCTTCTATGTCATAGTAATGAACTACCCTATCATTGAAGGAATGCTTATAAGGAAAGACAAAGGAAGCATTCCACTCTCTGTTACCCTAGTATCTGCCTTAGTTTCCCTCATTTTCTATTTTTTTGGTTCTATTATTTTCATGTAGCAAAGTTTCCCTCATTTTCTATTTTTTTGGTTCTATTATTTTCATGTAGCAAGGCCATGGCCTATATATGTGTCCGTTATATACATACATTTTTACTATTAAATGTAGGGGTGTCTAAAAGATGTACTCTGTTTATTCTTGTCTAAGAATTCTACTACTTGCCACTTAGTGTTATGGTCTAATGGTATTTCTCTTTACTTGTAAGTGAGAGATCTTAGGTTCGATTCTTTCCAAAGGTGAATTTGAATCAAATTATTGATAGCTCATTACGAGGCTAAGCCCACCCGTTTTCCTTTAGTGTAATATTATTTGTTATAAAAAATAAAAAATAAAGAAAAGAATTATACTACTTCACCCTCCAAAATAATAGGAATGCACAAGTGGAGCCATAATTTGGAATAAAGAAATGTCACCATTAAATTCACCATAAACTAAGCCCAATAAGTTTCGGCTGCAACATTAATAAGTAAGAACATGTATCTCCGTAGTCCAAGTCCACAATAGTTCTGGACATCTCATGTTGAGCTATTTTTTCCAAACCACCCTGATGCCCTACTAAGTTTAAAGAAATAGTAATTAAACACTCTTTTTAACTTCTTTCACACCTATGTTTAATCTTATTTTTTGTTACCATTTAATTTATGCAATATGATGATCATACATAAAGTGGGTGTGTGAAAAAAATAAAAAGAATGTGTGAAAATCACCTCTCCAAATTTAACTAGGGATATAAATGTTGCAAATTTCATCATGTTTAAGTTGGGTTTGTTAAAATTTTATAAGAGCTCAACTTGGTTGGCTCGTTTATTTTCGAGCCGATCTCAAGCGGGGTAAAAAAGAAAAGTCGAACACGAGCTAATTTACAACAATGAGAGGGTCTGCTTGTATAACATTTTCAAGCTTCTTATTAACGAGCTACCCATGTGCTTTACGAT
The DNA here is from genome assembly GCF_963583255.1 of Pyrus communis. Lineage (NCBI taxonomy): Eukaryota > Viridiplantae > Streptophyta > Magnoliopsida > Rosales > Rosaceae > Pyrus > Pyrus communis. The sequence goes on from NC_084811.1 coordinate 21,260,517, forward strand.
TTGGGCATGTCTAAGTTAAGCTTGGTTTGTTTCTTAAACAAGTTGAACGCTCAATATAGAACGAGAAGATAACATGTTTTAAGTTTTAGTCATTGTCTTCATAACAGTGGTGGATTCAAGATTTGAATCACGAAAAGAAAAAGAAAAAATAGTTTATTCACAAAGGCATTTCTTTGAACAATTGTCGTCAGCTGAACCATGTTGCACACATGTCAACATAGATCGACATATGCCAAAGCAATCTGATGAGTGCTATCTAGAGAATTTGTCGAGTGCTCTTGACGCAACCTGCTAAGTGCTGCCAAGATATGACTAGCATGCATTACATCAAACATTTATTGGGCACAAAAGGGACCCATATCAAACATTCGAAGAGTTCTCGAAAAACCTTCACATGTATATTTTCTGGACTCTAGGTGGTCTTGGGACCACTTTGGTCCCAATGTGCATCCATCACTAATTCATGGTAATACTTTTTACCACTACTCACTTTTCAAGGTACTTTATATTGGCTCCAATATAATTTTTATTATTATTGAAAAATGTGAGATCGAACTTAAAATATGGGTGACACAAAATTTAATCACAACTTTGATCAACTCACCCAATGATGCTAAGACTACTTTTGATGCCTTAGTATCCAACACTCCAAAGATTTGCATCACAAAATAAATTATGGTCAAGATTGTTTTTGAGAAAAAGAAAATTGTTTGTTTGTTTTTTTTTTTTTTTTTTTTTTTTTTTTTTGGGTTCAAATAGAAAAAGAAAATTGTTAAGATTATCAAATGCCTTTATTCCCAAGAAAAAGCTGAGATGGCAAACTACTAAATAGACCAACCGTATTATCTTAACAAACAATACCCATGTAGACATGTAAATTTCGTTGCATGCAAATGATGCATCACAAAGCTCCACGTGGCATATGACTCATCACAAATGGACAAGTCATCAATGACATGTGGCACAAGTCAAGCAAAGGAAACTCAAAAGCATTCCCAAAATTAGGCCAAAATGGGGGAATACCCTTTAAAATCGGCAAGGGGTTCAAATTGCTCCAAAGCCAGAATGAAAGCTAAAGCATCTTCACAAAACAAGCAAGAATTGAAGATTTCTCAAAAAATAGGCAAGAAAGCCCTATAGATTTCGGCAAAGCAAGGGAAAGTGGCTAAAAACAAGACACAAAACATGCCTAAATTCTCCCATGGACGAATCAAGACACAAATCAAAGCCAAATCCACCCAAAGGCATGACTTTGGAAGTCTATAAATACAAGGTCCCAAGACAAGCATAAGGTCGACAATATCTACATTCAAAGGCCGAAATTCTCACATTGAGAAGAACCTTTGCCAAATCTTTGAAGACTAATATGTTGCCAAAGCTTTCTTCAAAGAACACACAACCAAATCCGAAGCTTTCTTTCGACCAAAGTTGAAGCATTCCCTTGAAGAATCAACAAGCACTTGTGTCGATTCCTTCAAGACTTTGTTGCAAGCTTAAAACTTGTAACGACGTTCGATTCAAGATCAAGTCGTCAAGACTCGTGCCGCAACTTTGAGATGAAGACTATCTACGTATTGTTTCAAGCTCAAAACTTGAAGCAATTGTTTAATGTTCGTCCAAGATCAAGTCATCGCGACCTTTAGATCAACAACATACGCATTTACATCAAATTTGAAGATTGAATCAAAGGAAAATTGTAAACAAAAATTGTAACCTTACAAATTCATCAATACAAATCTACTCTGTACATGTGTTCTCATTTCATTCGTTATAGATTTTTCGTGTTTACAACCCAATCCTAATTCCCAAAATCCCTTCTTACAATCAAATCAAGATTATGCTTAAGTAACAAAATCACCCCCAACTGCAATAGGAAAACCCTAAGAAGAACAGTAGACACTCACATGCATCGTCCCACAGCCGTTCTCGCTGCCTCACCATCGAACCTTTCACAAGACCACTCTTTAAAACTTTACTTTTCTAGTGTTAGGATCAGCTGCCCAGTCTAAATCAGAGAATGCAGTAATAGACTGATCTAAAGATGCAGAATATGTAAGACCACAATGGATAGTACCTTGGACATATCGAAGAATCCGTTTCACTAGAGCATAATGAACATCAGTAAGACTATTCATATATTGACAAGCTACATTGACTAAATAAGAGAGATCAGGTCTGGTGAAAGTCAAATATTGCAGGGCACCCACCAAGCTTCTATAGGCAGTATGATCATCTAAAAGTGTACCTTTAGATGCCAAGAGTTGAGTATTTGGCTTACAAGGTGTTGGTACAGGTTTATGGGTGTCCATACTAGCCTTATGAATCAAGTCTCGAGCATATTTAGATTGGTTGATAAAAATATCACCATTATCTTTATATTGAAGCTGCAACCCCCCATATCCTTCAATTCAAACACATCCTCTAACTCCTGAATAATAGCTTGAACTTTGCTTGCATTTGAACCAGTCAAGATTATATCATCGACATAGAGTAAAAGAGCCACAACATAAACTCCATCATGTTTAACAAAGAGACTAGTGTAAGACTGAGACATTTGATATCCCATGGCTAAATAACCTGTAAATTTAGCATTCCAGGCACGAGGTGCCTATTTTAAACCATATAAACATTTGACTAATTTACAAACAAAATCTGGGTGATGTGGATCCGCAAAACCTTGTGGTTGCTTCATATACACTTCTTCCTCCAACTCTAATGCATTCTTAATGTCAAGCTGTCTTAAATCCCATTTGTATTGAGCAGCAAGAGAAATTATTAGTCTCACAATAATCCAAACCCGGCTCTTGATTATATCCTTGGGCTACTAATCGTGCTTTATATCGTGAAGTAAACCCATCAGGATTCTTTTTACGTTTGAACACCCATTTACTACTTATAATAGACCGGTGTGTTGGTGGAGGAACCAAAACCCAAGTTCCTCGGCTTTGCAAAGCTTCAAACTCCTCTTGCATGGCAGTTTTCCAATGAACATTAGTTGTAGCAGTTCGAAATGAAGTTGTTTTAGAAGAATCATTAATTGCAACTATAAAAGAAAAGCCACTAGGACTCTGAGCATGAGAATCTAATTGCAAAGTTTGTAACTCTGGTAAGGCGGCAAGAAAAGTAGTATAGTTCTTCCTAGAAATAGCACCAGTTTGCAATCTTGTTTGCATTCTTGACACAGTAGAGGAATCATGATTGTCATTATGTAAAATAGAAGAGGAAGAATTACCTCTAGCCGTGCAGGATCAAGGACAGATAACACCAAAGCTGTTGAAGAAAAGGAATGAGTTGTTTCAGATGGTGATGTAGACACATTGTAATCAAAATCCCTTGAAGTAGTACTAGATGTATCAGAAACATTAGAAGCAGAAAATCAATACTATGATGTTCTTCAATACCCTGTGAAGATGTAGACACATTCGGAACCAAGCTTGGTGGAATCGAAACTTGAAACAAAACTAAAGAATATGAAGATTGAGATTCAGGACCTGAATAGAAGAACAATGCTGTGTAGAAGGGATAGTCTTGTATGGAAACAAACTTTCGTCATGAATAACATGCCTGGAAATAATGAACTTCCTAGTTTGGGGATGAAAACATATAACACATTTATAGTTGAGAGAATATCCAATAAAAACACATAATGAAGCTCTAGGTTGCAGTTCGTTGGTATTAAAAGGTCTGATGTATGGATAAACCGTAGAACCAAACACTTTGAGACCTTGCAACTGAGGAGTTAAATTGTATAATTTATGATATGGAGACTGCATACTTAAAATTGTACAAGGCATTATATTTATTAAGAAGACAGAGTGAGCACAAACATGATACCACAGATCTTAAGGCAACTTGGTAACAATTGTAAGAGTTATAGCTGTTTCCACAATATGTTGATGTTTCATCTCAGCAATTCCATTTTGTTGAGGTGTATATGGACAAGAAACCATATGCATAATGCCTTTGTATTTTAGAAAGTCCTCAAACTTGTTACTAACATATTCACCACCACCATTAGTTTGTAAACATTGAATTCCAACATTGAATTGAGTCAAGATATAACTATAGAACTTTTGAAACACATCAAAAACCTCCGATTTATTTATTAAGGGAAAGATCCATACAAATATGGTAAACTCATCAACAAAACTAACATAATACTTGTAACCCAGTGGGTGATGGTCCCCAAAGATCACTATGAACTTTTTGAAATGGAAAAGTACAAGTTTCTGTTTTATCATAGAAAGGTAACCTAGACATTTTTCTAGAAATACAGTTAGCACATAAGTGTTGTTGCTCATCAAGAGAACATACTATATTTAACTGTTTCAACATTGTAGACAATATTGCATTGTTGGGATATTCAAGTCTTTGATGCCAAATTGCTGTTTTTACTTTCTGTCCAAGTAAAGCCATTGATTTTCTTGATGAAGATGTAGAAGATCCTGATAACAACTGAGCTGGTATCTGAAACAACTATCCCTTATTACTTATTCCTTGGTAAAGAACATCTTTGGTTACCTTGTCATGCACAAAGAATTCATGATCATCACAAATGAACCAACAAAAATTATCTTTGCAGAGTTGTTGTATTGATATCAAATTAACAGCAGTAGTTGGCACATGTAAAACAGTTCTTTAAATTAAAGAATTAGGCACAATATGTAATTTTGCAAAACCAATATGCTGAATTGGCAAACCTTTACCATTGCCAATAGTAATCTTATCAGTGCCTTGATAAGGTGTAACATGCTGAAGAGAATTCACATCAGTGGTAATGTGATGAGAAACACCAATCTCAACTATCCACGAGTCTTGAGGTAGAAATGTAAAAGGACCTTTGATAGGAGCATATTCATGCGACTTAAATGGCTTGTTCTCGTACATTTACGTTATGTTTCTTTAGTTATTTTAGTCCTTTATGCTTCTTTTGTGTGTTTTCAGGATCATAAGACGTGTTTGACGAAAGGATGCATTGTGGAGCATTTTGGGGCCTTTTGGAGCACTATTGGGCTAAGGATGGATAGCTTATGCTTGGAGCCCAAGTGTTGGATGAAATTGAAGGCCTTGTCTGCACCTTAGGACATAAAAAAAAGGGCCTAACCCATGCATAACCCACCAATTTCAGCCACATGAACATAAACCCATTCCTTGCCGTGGGGTACCTAGCATATCCATCCCATTTTCAGCCATCACACTTCATCATTGCAACCACCATTCACCCTAGTTGTCACTCACAAGCTTTCCCATTCTATAATTCATCCACATGCATCTTTAACCCTTCACTCACATGCTTTCCCAAGAAAAAAATCAGCCACATGCACACCAAATCATTCCTTGCCGTGGGGTACCTAGCATTTCCAGCATTCCCATTTGCATTTTCAGATTTCCACCAACCAATCTAGTTGTCATTTCACATGCATTCCTTTCTTTAATCATTCCTAGCTGCCATTCACATGTTCTCCCATCCATTCTCTCCCTATAAAACCATGCAATGCATTCATGCAATTGATTCCATTCACCATAACACAACACACAACACACCAACACAAAATTCCCCATTCTTTGCCGTGCATCCCCTTCCATTTTCTGCAGTTTTTCTCCTCCATTTCATCCCTCCAAAACACTATCCTACCACCACACATCCATTCCTCCATACACCTAAAGCCCTAAACATTTCCTTAGACTTTGTGCCACAACAAAGAGGAAGAGAAGAGGACCTAAACGTTCATACAATTCAAGTTTGAGTTGTTGGAATGTTTAGGTGTTTCTTTGATTTCAATGTTTAATTTCAATTCTCTTTGTCTTGTACGTATGAGGAACTAAACCCCCTTTAGCTAGGGGGTGATTCGAAATACATGTTTATGCTTGCAATATGAATTGATTATCTTTGGTTGGAATTTCATAAGTTGTGGATTCAATTTGTTTAACCGTTTGATTGATAACTTATTTATGTATGTTTATTGAGAGTGCACGCTTAATTTTCATGCATGAATACGACGCTAGAATATAAGTGAGTTTCACCTAATAGTTATGAACTTATATTCACAAGTAGTGGAGGTTGCTTATAAACAATCGCGTTAAATGAATTCTTGGCACGAGTTTCATGCTCATCAATAGTAACGAATGCCTCATCAACACTTATAGTTTTCATAATGCTTAATGATCTTTGATTGTATCTTTATTGTGCTTTTCACGTAAAGGACTTTTGGAGAATGTGGTGAATTGCGTTGCGCTAACCCATCCAATTCATTAACTTAAGGAGAACTTGACGGTTAATTTAAGCGGACCTAATTAACCCGGGGTGTTGAGTTTCATAACTTATCGAAAGACCAACTGAAAATCAATCTTGTATGCAAGTGTAACATGTGTGGAGAAGAACCCCTTGGCTATTCCATCATCCATATTTTCATCACATTCATATTTACATTTTGCCCTTAATTATATTCTGTCCATTTAATTTAATATCGTCCAAACACATTTCCCCCATATTTCGTTGAGTCTTAATCATTCGTATTTGTTTTATTTTTGTGTCTTTAAGCATTTGGAGTCATAAACACTTTCAAATTCGTCTAAATCAAGTTCTAGTTTCTGTTTGAGTCAATTTGATTGTTTTAGGCAGTTTGAGTATTTCAAAGCTATTCTGAGTCATAGTAGTCTTGTTAAGAGTCTTTACATTTAGTTTTTGTGTTTTCAAGTCAATTCAAAGTAGATTAGCACCCCTAGTTAATCCCCGGTTAGAACGATCCCTACTTACATCATTACTACAATTGTCACAAATAGGGTTTAATTTGTGTGCGTATAAATCTCGCATCAACCTTGAGCTTGCATAGATGTTAAAGATGGTGTAGGAGTTGTGCCTTGATAAGAAAAGTTGTTCCAATGATGAAAATCCAAGGCATTATGAACTTGTTTCCCACGTATTTGATGCTCAACTACTTGTCCAACTTGATTAGAATTAGTAGACCTCTTCTAGCACTTAGGAGTTGTATGACCTCTTTTGGAACAAATTTGGCATTCTGGAACAATATGTGTGACAGCCCGTCCCGAATTATTCGTACCGTAGGTGTGAAATGACAATTTTACCTTTGGTGAGTATTTGTCATTTTGGGGTGATTGTTTTGTGGTTTTGTTGGTTACATCTGGACCACACACCTACACCCACATCATCTTCTCCCGTGCCCTTTCTATCGCTGACTCTCTCTCTCTCTCTCTCTCTCTCTTTCTCTCTCTCTCTCCTTCTTACTTGTACGGACGGGACTCAAAACCCTTGCAAACGTGACGGATCGAAATGGAAAATGGTACCTTTGTGTTCGTGAGGATCATACGAGTTTAACCATACCAATTTCAAGTAAGGAATCATTCGATTTCACGTCGAACCAGGAATCTCCGATTTGGTCACTGTTCATACACATGTGAATTATTGACTTTCAGGGAATTTGAAGCTTTTAGGAAGCTTAGTGAGGTCCTTAGGAAGCTTGGGGTGGTTCGTTTGGTGGAATTGAACGTCGGGATCGTGAGTTGCAAGTTTGGCCTATTTTTCTTGAATTTCTCTGACAACATCTCGTGATCTTTGGGGCTTTAAATAGGTAAGGAAATTTTCTACAAGTTAAGAGCTTCAATTTGGTACTGGTTTCATGAAATTTGGTGAAGAAACGAGTGAGAACGAAGGGTTTGAAGTTTTTTCCAGGTTTCCGGCGACCAGCAACTCGCCAGAGAAGATGACGGAATATTCCATCAATTTGGACAGAATATTCTGAGGCAATCAGTCAGATTTAACGGAATCTGTTAGGGTTTAACGGAATATTCCTGACGGCGTTAACTGACGCCGTCAGTGTGACTGACACGTGGCCGCGCGTAGGGGGCACGTAGGTCCGTGCACTTGCCGTCGCGTGGCGGCGCGTGGGGTCTTGGAAAATTATTTTAAAAATATGGGGATGTTTGTGAGGTTGAGTAGATCACGTTGGTGTATTCACACACCCCATTTGAGCATTGTATGAGAAGTTATTACCTAATTTTGGTTATGTGCTTTAAATTGACGATTTTATAGTTGTTTCGCATATAGGTGAGACCTATCCTGAGGATGAGCGCAGTCACTCGAGGCTTAGGGGCTACGACCCTTCCACATACCAGTGAGTGGGCTTTTGGTTTTCCGTATATACCTATATACTTGTGGTTTTTCCCAGAAAATGAAATGGAATGTTTATATGTTTTAAATGCTATGCATAGCGTTTGCCTATTTATTTATGCATTTGTAGTTGTATATATGTATGTTTAGTGCTGCGAACGCACAGGTAAGTGTCAGGTAAGTTTATGGTTTATGATTGTGAATTAGTGGTTATGTGAGATGCATAGAGAGCTCATAACCTGCACCCCTGGTGTTAGTGCTCCTGCCCAGAGTAGGGCACAATACTTCACGTGATGTTCACCTTCCACACCATATGCTCATCTTGGATCCAAGTTAGGTGCACAGTCCTGTCGTACATACCACTATAGGTGGTTCCGACTCGTAGGTGACCCGCGATTATTCTCCCAGTCTTCATGTGATTGTAGCACTTGAGCGTATTTATTTACACCCAGTCCTATCGTACAGACCACTTTAGGTGGTTCCGACTCGTGTGCAGGTATAGTTAGTGAGTTGAGGATTTGAGCTCTAGATTCAGCCGTACAGGTCACGTTAGGTGACTCCGGCTGACATGTTACTTGTATTGATTGACATTACCTGGGTTACTTACATTTTATGTGGAGGCATTCGACATGGCATATTTCTGAACATGTTTTCGATATATGTGTATATTCTATTTTCTGGGAAACTATACAGGTTTTACGGCGAGGGGTTAGAACTTTTGATAATGAAATGATTTTGAAAAGCTTTGTTTTTGCCCACTCACACTTTCTGTTTTGCGCCCCTCCAAGTTCTAGTTAGAAGCAGCTTTGGTGGTTCACGAGGACTTGACGGTGGTTCTGACAGAACATCACAAATGTAGGATCACATTTGGGTGTTGTGTAATTAGTATTCATTATTCTGGACTGCACTTAGGCATTCTGTGCTCTGATTATGTTTATCCCACTTAGTCTCACACTAGTGTGTTACTTTAACTAGTTTATTTAGTAGTTTGGTTTTTATTTATTTGTACATTTATTATTATCTTTTACTTTCGCACTGTGCACATGGCTACGTCACCCTCCCGTGACGACCAACACACCTTGATTTTGGTCGGGGTGTGTCAATATAAGTTCTAGTATCTGTATTTCCTGACCAAGGTTGCCAATTATTGCCATTTGACTTAGTACCAGATGACTGTCCTCTACCATTACCAAAATTAGAACCTTTATACCCTCCATTAGACTTCTGTCCAAAGAAAGGCCTCAGTCTAGAATTAGAATTATTGAATAGCCTAGGAGCATTCCCACTACCTATGACGCCATACATATTGGTAAAGTCAGGATACACATGAGGTGGAGATTGTGGCATGACATACAAATTTGGAGAATACTGAGCAGGAGAATACATTGGACCACTAGATGGATATGGAACGGCTAAGAAAGAACCCTGTGACTGAAAAAGGCATTGCAATAGAACCTGGAGACTAAAATGGTAAACTTAAAGTAGAACCCCTATTAGATAATCAAGTAATTGTCTCACCAGTATTAAGAGGAATATCATCAGAATTACTAGAGGAACCTTGAGAATTTGCAGATTGAGAAGATAAACCTCGCATATACAATCCAGAAAAGTTATGAGTTAAACTATTAACCATGGAGTCAGCTTCCCTTTCAACACACAATAACTACTCTCGAAACTCCTTTAGAGTGATAGAAGTATCTCTAGTAAGAATCACCGTTTGTATAGTTGAATATTCTTTAGGTAAACTAGATAATGCAGCCACCACAAAATTATTATCAGAAACAGACTCATTAGCAGCAATCAATTGATCCTTAATATTTCTTAGCTTAACAAATCTTATCCAAAATATCTAATCTTTAACAAATCCCAACTGTTTTGCTAACATGGCATATATTTCATACAATGTTGTCATGTGTCCTCACTTATCAGTATAGAACTTGGAAAGAGCTACACTTAAAATCTCATACTTGTAAATGAAGAAAAATATCACTAAACTATTGTACTAAACGACTATATATTTTAATATTGTACAACCTAACAAATTCTGACCTAAAAGGCTAGAAAATTATTCCATATCATGGGAAAGGATCCTCTCCGGACCCAATCCCAACAGATCCTCCTGATCCTTCTTCTTTAAGAGCTGAGTTAGCATTGTGGCTTCCCCAGAGTCGTGCTTCCTCAGAGTCGGCGTCGGCCCGGAATGGGCGTCATGGCCTTCCCGAAGTTAGTTATCGACAACGCCATAATAGTCATTGACGACTCGTGGTTCTGAAGTTTCCCTAAAATCAAAAGAAATGGTGAAGAAGAAAACTTAGAATTGAAGAAGAATAATTGAAAGAGACGAGGAAGCAGAAGAAAAACTGCAAAGAAAACATAAAAAGAAGGGGGATCCGGAGGATACGGAGAGATTGGGTCTGGAGATGATCCTCTTCCCCATGTAATCATCCTTTGAAATACTAATTAACAAAACGACTATGGTGCCCAAGGTTTACGTATGCTTAATACAAATCCACGTCACGGATGCCTTGCGGCTGTTGAATGCCAGCCGTCACCGCCTAGGGAGGAACCTTCCGCCTTCCGTGCCTGAATAACTCTCTTGTCATGCTCCCCAATTCCCACAAGATACTCCCAGTATTCTTGGCATTCAACAGGAACCTCATGTAAATCTTCCTCCGCATAGATAGCTCGCTTTCCCTCCAAGCACATTTCCTGAACACTGAGATTCCGGAATCGCTCCTTGCCCCTTTTCGATGCACCACTATCACCTTTTTTAATCTTCTTCTGGGCTGAAAGAGCCAAATCTGTGTGTTTCAGCTCCAAATTTCGCATATGTCTGGAAACTTCTCAAGGAACATTAGACAATTGAGCAGGGACGTCCTGCACAATAACTTCCTTCATATTACTACAAGTATCAATCGAGTTATTATTAATTTGTTCCTAGGCTTCAAGTTCCGCCACCAAAACTAGCCCAACATTGGACCCGCCACTTACTGAAAGTGGAAACTTATTGATCTTAGTTGAATTCCCTGATGGGCCCAATTTCAACGGGCTTTGCATTCCCATTGAGCTAAAAATTTGAGGGCCCAATAAGCCATACCCCCAAACCAACTGGCGATTGACAACTTGCATGTTTTCTTCCACAACCCATTGAAAAAACCCCATTTTCTGACCCATGCTACTAGATCCTCCAATCTGTCCCTAAGTCTGCATCGCACTTGGACTACGAGCTGCATCAATGCGTATGGGTCCCTCACTTGGAGCATCACTTTCCCCACTGGAGTTCACCTTCGTGTCCCCCACGCACTGCGATCCTCCACCCCTTTCTACCATCATCATCATACCAACCATCCGCTTTTCACTATGGCTACTTTGAGTAGGTCTCCAATTTTCCTGTGTTTCCCGAATCGGAGCGGCTTTAGTCCATTCCCCAAAACCAGCACCTCCACCCATTTCAAGTTCAAAGGAACACTTCGTGTTCATATGCCTAATTCTTCCACACTTATAACAGAAATCCTAAAGTCTTTCATACCTAAATTCAATCCAGGTGTCCTGATTCTGCTTCCTGGGCAACCAACATCCTGTGATGAGAGGCTTGGTAGTATCAAATACCACACGTACTCGCAAAAAACCACGGGCCAAAGATGGATCTTCCAACTCCTCCAACTGCCTTATCTCTTTCGCCATCCTCTTTATGTTCGATTCTGTACTAAGACATAACGGAACACCTCTAATCTGAACCCATAACAGGACCAGTTCCCAGTGAACTTCCTCCAAAGCTAATTCCTGAGGCCACCTTCTAATTGAAAATTTTTTCTTCATCACTGCCTATAGAACTTGGGATAAGATTTTCCTTTATGAGCTCTCATCTAGAACAATTATAATAAAGATGTTGTCTTTCACCCATTTGATTTGCACCTCTCCCCAGTCTTTCCAAGCAGATCACAGTATGTTTCGGACCCCGCACTTATTCAGGGACCTTTCATTTAACACAACCCCCACCAATTTAACACCCTAATCCATAGTTGTTAATTCCAACGATTCTTCTAGATGCACTACCAACTCCTCCACCGCCGCTTGCTCCCTAACTCGATTATCTTCTTGAACATTACTCATGATTTGATTGTATAGAGTGTTGATTAAGACAGGAAGATGGATACCTTTTCGTTGAAACTCCTGTTGTTAAGTTCTTTCACTTGTGCACTTAAAACAAGCACCTTTGACTGATCTTGAGAAAGAGATCAATATTCAATCCGTATCTATCATGGTAGGTAAACTCTCTACCATAGCAATAACTGCTCTTAAATGTTTAGATTCACTACTCTGCTTCCTACACTTAGTTCCATCAACCTTCTGTTTAAAGTGTGTCACTAAATACCCTTTACCCCCCCCCCCCCCACCCAAAGATTAGAATCCAAGTAAAGACTAGATGGGACAAGTCCCAAAACTCCTCCATAATCGGCCTGTCCCCAGGCCTTTCCACCCCCGAATTGTCCCAAGAAAGGGAAGTACCAACTCCAACGAGAAATCAGGAAGCGAATCACTGATCCCAGCAGAAGGAACAGTTCGAACAATTAAGCAGAAGTACTGTATGAATATCACTCCCACACAAGGGAGAGAGCAGAAACTCACAAGGGACGACTCCCACAACGGAGAGAAAAGAACCCAAAATCTTTTATGTATTTCCCAAGCACCTCTCTTACAAATTAATATCCCGACACTATTTAGGAGTTCAACTTATTTGGTGACAAGGCAAACCTATTTGAACGTTTGGGATTAACACAGACATAGATGTGGGCCATTGGACCCACCATCCCCATCAACATTCAGATTGAAGCCGACGTGAACCAACCGTGTGATGCCGACAAGAGGATGCGCTTGGTGATCAGCCCAAGGAAAGGAAGTCAGCAAAATTAATTTATATTTACAGTTTTCTGTCGAATCCAGAAAAAGCCCATTTCTCACACAATGTCCCCATTCCCTTGAATTGTATATCAACAACGGCTCTCTCTCTCTCGCTCTCGCTCGCGCATTTTCACAAACACGTTGCGCGGTCACAGCCAGTGCCTGAGTTCGTTCCAGATATACTGCCGCGTAGGCTCGCTCGTGCGTCCAATACGTTTGAGTTCCTGATTTAATTCAACTTTGATTTGAAAATTTTCGTTTCGTTGCTCTTGGGCACTAGGAAGTTTTGAAATTTGTGGAGAAATCGATTCGTTTCTCTCTGTGGGGTTTTGGGCGCCATGGCGATTGCAGCTGCAGCTGTCATCGTTCCACTGGGCCTGCTCTTCTTTGTATCAGGCCTCGTAGTCAATCTCATTCAGGTGCACCTTCTTCTGCCTCTTTGCATTCATGGGTTCTGGATTTCATTTGCTTATTGCCTAGATTTGGTTTTGTTTTAGCTCAGTTTTGTGTCTTCTGCCATCGATTTCTTCAATTTCTGCGTGAATTCCACGAGGGTTTTGCTTCTTTTCGTTTAAGTTTCATGGGTTTGCTGTTTCTCAAGTGGGTTGTTTGGGTAGGGTATGCCTATAAGCTTGCCTGTGAATCTAGGTTTTCTTTCGACTTTGTACTTTAACCTGCAAGCTTCGTTTGATTGTGGAGAACGTTTCGGAAAAGAAACGAAGCTTAAAAATGTTTATTTTAATCTTACATGCCACCAAACCCTTTGAGCTCATTTCGTTTACTGAGTTCCAATTTGAGATTTTGGAGTTTACTTTTGTTATCTCTTTCTGTTCTTTTAGCACATACAATTGTATGTGTACATTTATGCACATGTGTGTGTGTGTGTGTGTCCATTCACACACTTTTTCTTTTGAGGTTTTAGTCAATTTAGCCTAATTGGTCTGTTGTTTCAGGGGATTTGCTTCATTCTTGTTCGGCCGCTGTCTAAGAATACATACAGAAGGATCAACAGAGTGGTGGCAGAATTGTTGTGGCTCGAACTCGTTTGGCTCATTGATTGGTGGGCGGGTGTCAAGGTACCAGTTATATCCCCCATATCTTGTGATTGTGAATATTTTGATTTCTCTAACTTCCTTAAATGCAGTTGATTTATTGTACACTGAGCACTTTTAGGTGCATTCCCACTTATTATGCCAGCTTCTAACTATGTATTTTTTCAACCAAATATTTTTCGCTACAACCCTTATGGACCAATGGTCAAAGTTATTTCTGGGTTTTGAAAGATTCACGGCAATTATTGTTACCACAAGAAAGACTAGAAGGTGTAATTCTGAAAGAGGAAAGTAAAACATGTATATCAAATTTTCTTCTGATAAGCTTGTATAACCCCCTGAAATGCGTAGCAAATGCTAAAGGAAGGCCTAGTACTTTAAATCATAGTAATAAAATGAAGGACAATGCTTATGACCTGGTGTAATATTTACTTTAAGTGTCTTGAGATGAAAATTTGAGTCATGATTTAGTTAACCCTTTTTGTTGCAGATCCAAGTGTACACAGACCCTGAAACCTTTCGTTTAATGGGTAAGGATTAAACCTTCTCTTTTGTTTGATGTTTCTTTGTCATTAGGACTATGTATGTATTGCTCTTTTCAAAATTATGCAGGATAACTTATTTAAATTCATGTTTTCTATTTTCTAGGTAAAGAACATGCACTTGTCATATGCAATCATAGAAGTGATATTGATTGGCTTGTTGGATGGGTCCTGGCTCTCGTACAAAGTTTATATATCATGCTTTAATCAGATGCATGCACAAATACATTTAACCAGACAAATAATGTGTATATTTATAAAAAATAATGCCCATACTTATTTAGTTTTTGGCTTTTTGTATTACTTATACTCATAGAGGCACACAAAAGTTACATTGAAGACTTATTCACATGTACTTGTAAAAGAAGACCACTGTTTCAATTTAGATTTTTGGTTCCATATGGAGTTGTATTCTCTTTATACTGATTTTTTAAATGAAATTTACTTGTGCAGCGGTCAGGTTGCCTTGGCAGCACCTTAGCTGTAATGAAGAAATCATCAAAGTTCCTTCCGGTATGTTCCACCCTAAGATGCCTTGTCAGTTTGTGTAGATGAAGCTATAAGGCACCAGCTGTTAAGTTCATAATATCTGTGTACGTGTACGTGCATTCATATATGCGGGAATATTCTCTTGTCAGAAACTATGGCAATGCATTCTTGATAGAATGTGAATCAGGACCATTGATTACGTTGATTCTTGCTTGAATGTTTGGCCTAGATCGTAGTTTGCCAACAGAAGCATCTTGTATTGATTTGCCACTTTGTCGTGACGAGAATATTCCATATATACAAGGCCCTTGCATGGAAGAATGCAAAAAGTTGGTTCCCTTGGGGGCCCACTCTGTATGTGGTTCAGTATCTGAACTGTCTATCTTCTATACAATCCATTTAAGAATCATCCTGTAGATCATTGAATGTACAGAAATGGCTGGGGAAACTTAGCCTAAGCATTGATTATTAAGGCATCTAATCATGATCAAATAAATAAACCAACACAATGTTTCTGGTAAACCCCAATTGATTGTAAATGATAATCAAGTGGTTAGGTGGTTTTTGATTTGGCTGATTTGACAGAGATGATTCTTGAATGGAGACTAAAAACAACAAATGGTTCGGATTCTGGAGCAGCATCCGCAAGAAAATTGGAGGGCGGTGTATATATATATATATCTTTAATCAAATGAGAGTAATTTAGAACCTTAACAGCTTAGTTAAGATTTAAAAATTTAGAGTTTGCTAGTCTGTTAAGGCCATTAGTTATTACCAGTTGGGACTATCAATATTTAATTTCAGATCTTATTCTAATAGTACAGATTTTTTATTTTTATTGTTCTTATTTGATTTAATCCATATTTCATGAATTAATTGGTGATTTTGGTTTTTCCACAAACATTGTCTTGTGGCCCCATCATACTTAAGCATTACCATTTGCCTTGTTTTTGAGGGTTTACTCCTTGTCACCAAATGGAATGCCTTTATACATGCAGGTCATAGGGTGGTCAATGTGGTTTTCTGAGTATCTCTTTTTGGAAAGAAGCTGGGCCAAAGGTGAAAACACTTTAAAGGTATGGGTGCATATGTTGTATTTGTACAAACATTGTACTCTATATGCACAATACACAGGCACACATTAATTTTAACTATAGACTTTTCCTTCTCATGAATCTGTAATGGAGCATCTCTTGTCACACTCTTCTTCAATTTGATAAGAAATCTGGACATAGATATCCAAAATATATTCATGTATAGAAGTGAGGTTTTGTTGCCAAGCTAAAGAATCAGCGGGTTTTTAATGGTTGCATAAGTACTTTGATGGAATTTTTCCACCAAACACTCATTGAATTCTTTATTTGAGCCTCTAATAAAAAGAGTTTTCACTTATCTTCCAAGAGGCTACCAAAAAAATTCTCATAGTCATGTAATCAAGGAATGCTTCTGGTTGTTGTCCCCGTAGGGATCAGTAACTTTCAATTCTATTTCTCAAACATCTCCCCGAAGAGTATAGCTTTGTAAGGAATGAGAGTTTGGAGCCGCGCCTGCCATCCAAAGCCTTTGGGATTGCTGGAGCGTTTCTAGGTGTATTCTATCCTTAATTTTAGTTCAATGTTTGTTTTAATTTGGTTTTCAATTTGATGCTAAAATATAAGGGAATTTCACCTAATAGTTATGAACTTATATTTACAAGTAGTGGAGGTTGCTAGTCATGATCGCGTTAAGTAAATTCCTGGTAGGAGTATCATGCAGTTCATAGTTACGAATGCCATGTCAATGCTTATGATTTTCACCGAACTTAATGATCTTTGATATGTATTTCTATCATGCAGTTCATATAGGGAACTTGATAAGAATAATTTGTTTGCATCGCTGAGTCCAATTCAATGAATTTAGGAAAATCTAATGGTTAATTTGTGCAGTTCACGGTTAACTTGGAGTATTGTCATTCATGGTTTATAGGATTAATAACTGGAAATCGATTTGTATGCATATGTGTCATGTGTGGAGAATGACCCTCTACCTAGCCTTTCACCCCTTAAGTCATCTTAATTTCGTGCAACCTTTACTTAGTTCTGCAACTTATTAGTTTTAAGTCAATTTTTGTCCAAACAAACCCCCTTTTCATGTTTTGAGTCAATTTAGTTAGATTTTCGTCCAAATCACCCCTTAGTGCTCGTTTTGAGTTATTTGAGATAGTTTAGTTTGTTTTGAGTTAGTTTAGCTTAGTTTTATGTTTTTGAGTCTAATTAGTGTAGATTAGCAGCCCTCATGGTCCTCAACCTAGAACGATCCATAATTCCATATACTACAACTATCAAAATGAGGGTTTAAGTTTGTGTGCTATTTTATATCACATCACAAAGCAGAATCGTGTTCAGAGCATACAACTAATCAAGAATAATGTGAAAGAATTATTATAAAAGATATGAACAACGGAATAGGTCCTACCTTGAGAAGATGCCTCGAAGGCCATTTTCGTAAATTCACCTTAATAGTAAAAAAAAAAATGTAATAATTAGGGACGGGTCGTTACAGAAAATGGGAAACTTTTTAGAGAAAGGAGAGACTAGTGTTTACAATGCTTTCTAATCACATATATTCTCATGCATTAGTTGGTTCCCTTCGACCTTTTATGTAGCCCATTGTTAGGTACCCCTGGCTTTTAATGGCTTTCAAGAGGTTTAATGAAATGGAAATAATTAACGAAAGGGAAACGAATTGAGAGCCGCGAATTGTTTTATATAGGCCACATGGTTGGGTGTGTGCTTGGGCCCTTGACTTTCAATGGCTTTCAAAAGGTTTGATGAAATGAAAAATCCCTGCTTTCATCAATGTGAGTTTGATTCTTAACACGCTTTCTCACTTGTGAAATTTCAAGCTTAACATGTGGACAATACAACTCGGGTGACGTAGAGTACGTGTAGCCATTGGACTTCACACGTGGGATAATCAGCTCTGATACTATAAAGAAAGTTGAGGTTCTACTCTAACAGTTCCACCATAAAACTAATTAGTAATATAAGGAATAGACGAACCACTTATAAGCACATGTAAAGTCACTTCTCTCATTAATGTGAATTCTTTCTTAAGAAAGAGAGAATTTGTTTCTTTTACCACAATTAAAAAGATCAATTGTTAATCTTTGTATATAAAGATCTAATAAATCTTTGTATAGTTAAATTTTACATAAAAGAAAACTTATATAACTGAGTGATATTATATATACTAAAACCCAGTTGGGTTCTGGCACTGTTCAGCAATAGTGTCCGGACAGATCTGCCCCTGGTTTGTTTGGGTTTTGGCGCTGGTTTCTTCCTTTTCTATAGTAAAATTCCTTCTTTGCCCGCGCTGGGTGGGTGCTTTTCAAGTGGCCGAATTGCCCTTCAGCTTTTTCATGCCTTATTGTTTTTGGTGGTTCGTGCAGGGACAAGTTGGGAATTGTGTGTGACACGTGTCGGTCATCGTGCTATTCTCTTTTGGGGTTTATTTTGCTTGCTTTTTGTTTCCGTTTCTCACTTGCATTGGTGGTTTTCTATCGCTCTCAGCTTCTCTTTTCTTTTGGTTCCCGTTGTGTGCTTCTCTTTGGTGCGCTTTTGTGTTTTGTTCTTCTCAGCCGTGGTTTTCAGAACGTTGCAGGTGCTTCCTTCTTCCGATAACTTTGTGGTGCGTGATTTTCTTTTAGATTTTTGTTTTCCTTTGCAGATTTTTATGTTGGTTTGCAAAACGAGTTTTCTTCTGTTGCGTTTAAAGAGATCTAGACTTCGTTGGGTTTTTTTCAGTACATTGTTTAATTTTTGTGATGTTCTTTGTTTGGGTGATGGGTTCGAATGGATTTTAGGGTTTTAAACTGTGAAAGGGTTTTCTTCTGTTGCGTTTAAAGAGATGTGGACTTCGTTGGTTTTTTTTTTTTTTTTTTTTTTTTTTTTTTTTCCAGTTCATCGTTTAATTTTTGTGATGTTCCTTGTTTAGGTAATGGGTTCGAATGGATTTTAGGGTTTTAAACTGTGAGAGGAGTCGACTCCTGTGGCGAGAGAGGTCTAGGTGCGTCATTTGGGGAAGCAGAGGATGGGGAAAGAGAAACCTTAATCGTTTCCTTTCGTTGTTCCGAGGGTTTCAGATCTCTAATTGGGGTAAAGAATTCCTGCTGTTTGCCCATTTTTTCTGTTTGGGATTTCTAGCCTGTGGCCGGATTTTTTGTTGATTAACAACTATTTTCAAGGGTGGTGTCTTTCCAGCCCGTTGTGGGACAAGTGTGATTCGACTAAGGTATATTTTATAATCGTTTTCTTTCGGTTTTTTTTTTTTTTGGTTTTTTTTGTTTGGATGAAACCTTAATCGTTTCCTTTTGTTGTTAATTGTGGTGTTCTCTTGGCTTTTCCCTGTTAAAAGAGAATTTTGTATTTTTGTTCTTCAGTTGGCAAATCTCGGATTTTCTGGTATTTGCAATGTTGTTGTAATTTTTTGGGTATGTTTTTTGCCCTTCTGTTTTTTCTGCTTGGTACATGGGTTTGTAATTGTTGGGTTTATATGGGTTTGTAGTTTTTGGGAAAAAGATGAGAGGGGTTGTTGAGGTTCTCTCTATTTCGAGTTTATCCTGTGGATTTTTATTTTCCATTCCACTGCTGTCTCTCATTTTGTGTTGCCTCTCTGATTCTGGCTTTGTCTGCGTGTGTGAAAGGATAGAAACTGGCTGAAGTCAAATTTTTGAGGCTTGGTTCTGCTCCTTGGGTCGCTGCCCTGGAGATTAAATTATCAAAATTCAGTGTTTCCACGTTGCCGATTCCAACTGGTCGTTGCTGAGAGGATCAAATTGGTGAGTTTCGAAATAAAAACCTTTTTTCCTAATTGATTTCCTTGCTTGTGTCGATTATTGTTGGCTTTAATGCATGTTGATTTTTTATTTTCAATAATTTTGCTTATGTGGTTTGCGATTTTTGTTCTTCATTTTTTTTTTCTGATTTTGAGGTTTTGATTTTGTTGTTTTTAGGTCTTTTTGCTTTCCCATTTTTGAGTGTGTTATTTGTGATCATTTTGCATTTATCAAAATTAAATTAGGGGAAATTGGTCTTTGTGTTGTGCCAGATCTTTACAGATTACATTTGGCTTAGTTTTGTGGATTTTATTTGGTATGTGTAGCTATTTTTTGCCTGATTTTTCTTAATCTTATATACTTGGGTTGTAAATTGTGGCTTTCCAGTATTTTGGTTTTGTGGTCTTTAACTAATAGACAATTTGCTCTGAGGTAGAAGGAAAAGAAAGTCAAGTATACGAATGAGTTAGAAAGTAAGGTGTGACTATTGCGAATCACCTATGACGCTACTGTTATATTTTGGGTACGTTTTCTATCCTTCTGCTTTTTTCCAGTTTGGGGATGCACTGATAATTGGATTAAAAATGGATTTCTGTTTTTTAGGAAGAAGTAAAATTTTCTAGGAAAGTTAAGACTTTTTGTTTGATTTTCTTTTGCAGCCATAAAATCTGTAACTAATTTCCAAGTATACAAGAAGGTTGTTGGGTTGAGTTCGGTTACACAAATAACACCGCAGTATACCATACAAAGGTTTTTTTCTTTCCTTTTGCCTCTTTTTTGGGATATTGGTTACAAAATTTGTTTTGAGTATAGGTGTGAAATTTACAGTAGGGGTTAGTAAGTTAATTAGTTAATTTCATTCTCAATGTGCACAAATGTTGTTCCTGCATTAATTAATTCTCTTTGTATCGAAATTGAATAAATCTAATTCTCCTTCATAACCACTCATTCTACTAAGATATGCAATGCAAATATTTGCTATCTCCTACCTGTAAAGATATGACTTCAAATCATTTCATTGACAAACTGTACCCATCACCTTGCATTTATTTTTGAAAAATTGTATTTGATTTTAATTGTTAAAGGCAGTAATCAATTCTACTTGGATTTTTTGGTAGCGTAAGTATATCCGCGCTCATCTCTAATCTTGCAAACACAGTGCATCTCTGTCACATTGGTAAACTATGGTATTCTTTGTTTTAATAATTAACTCAACTTTTGTTTTCCTAGAAACTACTATCGTTCACTTGGAGATATTAAATAAATACCAAAAAAAAAAAAAAAAAAAAAAAGAAAGGAAAACATGTACCCAGCCACCCCCAACTTTCAGTTATTTAATAAACTTAAACACTCAACTGTGCACTATCATCATATATTACAATAGATAGTTCATGTGAACAAATAAGTGTTTATTTGTTTTGATGAGTTTTCTGATGATGTGTTTTTTTTTTTTAACAGAATTTGAAAAATCTTGAGTATTTTGGATTTAAAGCTATTTTTTCTCACCTTCCAAGGCGCTTTGTCCTCAAGGTAACTTATTTAAAGTTCTGAAATTATTTATTAAAACTTTAACAATGCAGTTTTCTTTTGCATTTTGTTAAATTGAAATGAAACTCTTGATTCAGACATGTCATTAGTTTTTGTGTGATCTTTATTGTTTTTATATATATCTTATATTTTTATTGATTTTTTTCATTCTTTTTTTAATCTGTTGTGCAGTTGTTTGTTTCCATCATGTCTGAAAAATGTACAAATGATCAAACAAATGATGCTATAAAACGAAAGAAAAGCGTTACTGACAGTGAATCTAATACATTGGTTGACAATGGTCATCAGCGAAAAAGAATGTGTAGAGCGAGTTATATGCATAATTCTGAAGATGTTATTATGTCTGTAACTGACACATTTATTTGCGAATATTCATCAGTTGAATATCGATGTTCCTCCAGTACATCTTCTACTAACCACTGTGTGATTGAGCCTGTTAACGATGATGAAATGGAATGGAAATTATAACGGTCCAAAAACGAAGAGACAAAGAATACCTATGAGAGCTTATATAGCTTACCAGATTCAAGAAAGAGATCCATACTTAACTACACTGTTAAAAGGTGGTAGACTTTTTCAACAATATTTGGTAGATTCCTATGAAACACTTGAAGAGGATAGGCTGGATTATATTAGACAAAATCAGAAAAATTTAAGAAGTGAAATTTACAAAGGAATTTACGATGCAATGTCAAGAGGTGACAATGATGCAAACAATTTAGGCCAAAAAATTGTGTTACCTACTTCATACACATGAAATCCTAGATATATGATTAATAATTATCAAGATGCTATGGTTATTTGTAGAGAATATGGTCATCCTGATTTGTTCATAACGTTTACATGCAATGTAAAGTGGTCAGAAATCATAAGAGAATTTGAAAAAAAAACCAGGATACAAGCCTGAGGACAGGCCTGATATAATTTGTAGAATATTTAAAATGAAACTTAATGATATGCTCGATTTCATTAAATCTGGAAAGCCCTTTGGACAGGTTGAGGCAAGTAAGTTTCTAAAAACTTTTTTTTTTCCCTTATCTGAAATTTTTTTCCTTTTTTTTGCTTCATCAGGCTAACCCTTTTTTTTTTTTTTTTTTGGTTTTTGCTTGTTTCAATTATTTTTGGAAACAGATGTTTGTACAATTGAATTTCAAAAAAGAGGTTTGCCTCATTCTCATATGTTAATCTGGTTGAAATCGGATTTTAAATGTTATATGGCATCAGATATAGATTCAATTATTTCTGCTGAATTACCAGACAAATTTGTCAATCCTCAGCTTTATGAAATTGTTAATCAATTTATGATTCATGGGCCATATGGACATATTAATCAAAATTCTCCTTGCATGTGGGAAAATAAGTGTTCCAAAAACTTTCCTAAGCCATATAAAAATGACACAATTTTTGAAGACAATGGTTTTCCTGTTTATAGGCGTCGTGATGATGATACAAAATATGTCATAAAAAATGGAATCAAAATTGATAACGGTTTTGTGGTTCCTTATAACGCTGAATTACTTTTAAGATATAATGCACACATAAACGTTGAATCCTGCTGTCAATCAATGCTTATAAAATATTTGTTCAAATATGTAAATAAAGGTTCAGATAGAGCACGATTAGTCATTCAACAGGATCCAAATGATGAAATATTAACGTATCTAAATTGTCGATACATATCACCTTATGAAGCTGTTTGGAGATTGTTCCAATATTCTATACATCATAGGGAACCTTCTGTGGAACGATTACCGGTGCATTTACCATTAGAACAAAATATTGTTTTCAGTGGGGATCAATCAATCCATTCAATTCTTAAACGAAATGCTTCTGACCATACAATGTTAACAAGTTGGTTTGAAATTAATAAAATTTATAGCGAAGCACGCGCACTCATTTATGCACAAATTCCTTCAAAATTTTTATATGATACGAGGAAAAAAATTTGGAAACCAAGAAAACAAAATGGTTTAATAGGTAGAATAGCATATGTGCATTCTGCATTTGGTGAATTATATTATTTGCAAATGCTTTTGAATTTGAAAAAAGGTGCATTAAGCTTTGATGATATAAGAACTGTTAATGGTATTATACATCCTTCATATCATGCTGCCTGTCAATCATTGGGATTATTACGAGATGATAAAGAATGGGGATTATTAGGAGATGATAAAGAATGGATTGATGCTTTATCAAGTGCTGTAAATGTTGCTTCTTCTCCTCAATTGAGACAATTATTTGTTACAATAATTTTGTTCTGCGATGTGGGAAATCCTCAAATTCTTTTTGATACTCATTGGCAAAACATGTATGATGACATTTTGTACAATTTGCGAAAAACTTTTGCAATTCCTGATATGATCATACCACAGGATGAATTAAAAAATTCTGTATTGTTTGAGTTAGAATTACTTTTTAATAATGCATCAAGTTCTTTGCCCAAATATCATTTACCAATGCCTGATGCAAAAAAAATGTTAGAAATTAAAAATAAACTTTTAAGAGAATAATTAAATTATGATTGTGAAGAATTGTCAAAAAAACACACACTTTTAAAATCAGAACTTAATCAAGGTCAAAAACTTATTTATAATTCTGTTATAGATGTTGTAGACAAGAAAAAAGGTGGACTATTTTTTGTTTATGGTCATGGAGGCATTGGGAAAACTTTCTTATGGGATGCTATTATAAGTAAGTTTAGATCTGAGAGAAAAATTGTTTTAGCTATGGCATCATCAGGAATAGCTTCGTTGTTATTACCAGCTGGTAAAACCCACCTTGCTACATTAATCGAAAAAACAAATCTAATTATATGGGATGAAGCACCTATGAATCACAAACATTGTTTTGAAGCATTAGATAAATCTCTTTCTGACATTATGTCCCACTTAAATGGATTACAAAATAATATTCCTTTTGGTGGTAAAACTCTTTTATTAGGTGGTGACTTTTGCCAAATATTACCTGTTATACCTGGAGGAAGCAAAGAAGATATAATAAATGCTTCTTTGAATAGTTCTTATTTGTGGTTACATTTCAAAATTTTTTATTTAACAGAAAACATGAGATTATCAAAAAATGGATTAAGCATTGATGAAAAGAAAAAAAAATCAGTGATTTCACAAATTGGATTTTACAAATAGGTGATGGAAAAATTGGTGAAAATAGTTCATATGATAAAGACACATTTTTTATTCAAATACCTAAAGATTTGATAGTTCATTCTTTTGGAAATCCAATTTTATCAATTTTTTTTAGCAACTTATTCCAATTTTGAAAATTGTTTTGAAAATTTTGCCTATTTGAGAGAACGTGCTATTATAACACCTCGAAACACAACCGTTACAGATATAAATAATTATATAATAGATTTGTTACCAGGAGAACAACATGTGTTTCTAAGCTATGATTCTTTGTGTTCTTCAAATGGGAATATTGAAAATTTGGAAACATTATATCCTGTTGAATTTTTGAATAAATTGGTTTTCAATGGTTTACCTACACATAACCTAATTTTGAAGATAGGAATGCCAATTATGCTATTACATAATTTAAATCAGTCTTTAGGTTTGTGTAATGGAACCAGATTAATTATGACTCAATTATTTAGTAGAATTGTAGAGGTTAAAATACTTACTGGAAACAATATTTGTCACAAAGTATTCATTCCGAGAATCACTCTTACAGCAATAGAGAATAAGTGGCCTTTTATTTTTAAAAGACGTCAATTCCCAATTAGACCGTGTTTTGCAATGACTATTAATAAGAGCCAAGGGCAATCTTTGAAACAAGTTGGTTTATATCTTCCAGAACCTGTTTTCACCCATGGACAATTATATGTAGCATTATCTAGAGTTACATCAAAAGAAGGTCTCAAAATTTTGATTCCAGATGGAGAAAATATTGCAAACAACTATACTGCAAACATAGTTTTTAAAGATGTCTTGCAAAATTTGTGATCAAATTGTTTATTTAAGTGAGATGTATATAAATGCTTATATTTTTTATGCAACATGATTAAAGTAGCTGTATATTAACATTGGTGAACAAAAACAAAAATAACAAAAAATATGAGAAACCAAGCCATTGTTCCAGTTTAAGCTTTTCATCAGTATAAAATACTTTAGTAACAGAGACTAGATATTGCTCAATGCATTCTATCTTAATTTAGCATTTTTCTCCATTCGGAATTCAAACTTTTATCATCTATAATTTCTTTTGTTTCATTGAATCCTTTCTTTTGCATTTTTCACCTTTGAAGTAAAATGCCAAATCTTTGTTTCTATTTTTTTTGCAAATCTACAGGTTGCGACAAGTTTTTTTGTTAAATTTGGAGCCTGCTCATATGCTACATCTTCAGATTATTAATAAAGCAGTCACATTGAGCTTGGGTATGTTTACAACAACTATGTGTAATTTTCAATTCTTACTTTGTGTTTATTTGAAATAAGCCTTGCCAAGTTGGTTTTATCTGTTGTCTTTATGATGGTTCAAATAAATTGGTTTTCCATGTGAGTAATTTTTTTTTCCTCAATTGTACATGTTTGAAACATAATCTGATATAGGTTGAGTTGTTGTTGTTCTTTTGCGTTGCTTCTAATTGGTATTTGTGGTTGCTTTACATCTTAATCGTTGTTTAACAAAGGAAACTTCAGTTGTTGTGATTGGTGTATATGATTGTTTCAGATTTTAATCGTTTTTTAAAAAGACAAACTCAGTGTGATTTCCACTTATTTTTTTTCCAGTTGTCTTCACTATTGGTTTCAATCAATGTTGCGCAACGAAATAACTTTAGATTTTATTTGCACCCTCCCTCCATCTTCGGAGGAGGGGCAAATTTCTTCAAGCCTTAATTTCATAGCGTTTTGTCTAAACATATAAATTGCGTTTTAAGTGTTTTATCCTAATGTATTTACGATCCTTACTGCAAAACCTTGATAATCAGACTCTACTTTAATCTCCAATGTCAGAATTCAGATCAGTCTCAAAGAGCTTTGTGCATATACCCCTTTCAAGGTACAATGTTTACCGATTTCAAGTTTTTGATTTTCCTGTGAATTTAAATGGGTTTACAATTTTATTATTAATTTACTGAGGTTGGGCGATCATTTTGGCTTCTAGATTAGTTTAAACATTTTTTTTGTCTTTGTTTTTTTCTTTGTGTACTTTTAGTTAGATTGAAGTGTTCTTTTCAATTTAAGATTTAATTGAAGTGATCTAAAATGCTTTTACCCAATTATTTTGGGATTTCATTTAAGAGTATTATACCTTTTTAGTTTTCATTTATACAAATAATGAACAAATGGTAACGATTGGAAGGCAGATGAGTGCACAACTGAGAGCAAGATTGAAAAAAAAAAGAAGTAAAATTCAGTTGAATCCTTAATGCACTCCTAAAGAACACATTGAGAAGTTTAAGGTATATGTTTTCTACCCAACTATAAGAAAAAAATTGCATCTTTTTAATACTTATCGACTCTTGAAGCAGCACAATTTTCTCTATACAACTACTACAACAACAATTAACTATGCTACGTTATATTTCCCAATGTTCGCAACTAAATTTGATTACACAACCTTGATGCAGGTATACCACAGACTACATCACTCTCCACAAAGGTTATGTTTCTTTTTCTTATTATACTCTCTAATCCACTAATATTACGATACATTACCCTTTTCTTGCTCATGCATAAAAAATAAAAATATAAACAAAAAAACCAGCTTAAAAAACTAATTTCTATTCATCTTCTTCGTTGTATGGTTTAGCTTACAGAAAACCTCTTATAGGTATCGTCTAAATCCTCAATCACAATACAACGATTTAATGGTATGTTTTCCTAATTTTCTTTCTTGCTGAGTTTTCATTTAAATTCAATATTTACTAACCTTTCTCTTCAGGGGAATTGGCTACTACCAATGTATATACCGACTGTCTTCTTTTTACCTAATATGAATACAAGCCTTATTCCTTGCTTGACCATTGATAACTTAAGTTGGACATATGTATAAAGTATATCTTCAATCAGAGTACCTACATTTATACTTATATATGTCCAGCTTAAACCTTTCATTGGACAAACAACCGGTTAGCCATGTGTTCACAATAGGTCAAAAGAAGAAAGTGATTGTGTATAAATAGGTAGCACCAATTCCTCTGAAGAGAAAAGATGGAAGTGATGATTGAACTAAAATACATCAGCAAACTGTGTCTCTGTATTGTAAAGAGACACCAAACTAGATATATCTGATCCATCTTTTTACACATCATTTCACTTTTCAACATGTTTGATTTAATTCTGCCATTCGCACCAAAATACCTAAACAATGAGACCAAATTTTCAAGTAAAAAAAATGGTATGTGTCATATTTTTCTTTTTCTATTCCTTCACTTTTATATAGACTTTCATTTGAATACCATCATTTTCACAAGCCTTTATACACATTTGATTCAAACTTCATCATTCTTTACATATCTGTCTATATTATACTCACATTTTGTAATCCCGCAGCAACGCGCGGGCACTACTCCTAGTAAGTACTATTGGAGCAAAACTCCTTTAAGTGAATCAAGTTTTTATTTTACGTCCCGCTCCAAGAATTTTTTTATTTGGTCCAAGGAAAAGTGGACCAGGAAAAGTGGTATTTGCCTGGTCCAAGGGAAAAGTGGCATTTGCCTGGTCCAAGACTCTGTATACTGCCGGCCGACTAGGTGGATGGAAATCGTTAGACTAATCTTTGATACTTGGGACTCAAGATTGCAGCCAGGAAGTCGTGGTCAGATTTGCCTGGTCCAACACTCTGTATACTGCCGGCCGACTACGTGGATGGAAATCGTTAGACTAATCTTTGATACTTGGGACTCAAGATTGCAGCCAGGAAGTCGTGGTCAGATTCAATGTATAGTGTGTGGCCTAAACCGAAAAAGCAGAAAACAGACAAAGATTTCTGTACTTAAGCCAATTATAAAACGTAAACTGGATCAATACTATTTCATATATGACAAGTCCTTTGAATTATAGAAAAGAGAAAAGACAAACATATGACAACTTGTACTTGGCCAATTTTGAAACGTAAACTCGATTAATACTACTTCATATATGACAAGTCCTTTGAATTAAACAAAAGAGAAAAGACAAACATATGACAAGTCAAAGGAATCACTAATTTATTATAATTAGAAGGTGATTAGCTATATAGCCGTGGATTAGGGTTTGATTAGGGTTTCGGACAGAAAATTTACATGTTTAAATTATTTTACTCTATTGCTAGAGCGGTTTTGTATGTTTTTGTCAAAACCCTTATCTACATAGGGCTTTTAATCGAAAATATTTGTTAGAACTTACAACTTAATTAGAACCAGAACTTGGTATGTGCTTTAAATTATTTAAAAGCAAGCAAACGAACTTTTAATCAAGTTCAGGATGTTAATTTTATATTTATTTTTTATATCATCAAAATTAATATCGGCGATGTTTTGTTATTTTATTTATTTATTTATTGGAAGTGGGATCCCAAAAGGATCACCAACGACGAACTTTTATTAAAACAAACACACTTACAAGCCAAACAAATGCCCAATTTATTCCTAGAAACAAATAAAGAACGGGTCAAAAAACAAAGAAAACAAAGAAAAAGAGCCCAACAACAATGAAGCCCAAACAAAAATGAACAACCAAGAATCATCCATTGTGGTCGTCATCGTCGATTAGAGAATTAGCCAGCCATCCGATCCTCCATCCACCGCATATCATCCCCTCCACAGGCGCTACCTGCACACAGCCAACAACAAGAGACAGTCGGCGAGAGAGAAGCCAACCATCAGAAAGAAGCTTCGAGAAATTCCCAAGCAACACCACCGAAAATGGCAGACAACAAGGAGAATGTGGTGGTGTGGGAGACACCCGAGCCACATATATACAACACCGGAACTCTACACACGAACTCAACAGAAAACATGGCTGAAAAATGAAGCAAGGAAGGGCCATGAAAAGGGATACCCATGGGGGTTGAAGAATTGAGAAAGCCATAGAAGAAAATTGGAAGAACCAGCAGCAAATGGAAGGGGATAAGAAAGAAAAAACAAAAACAAAAAGCTACCCACCGATCCCAGCCGTAGCTAGGACCAGCGACAACAAAGGGAAGCACGATCCCGATCAGGATCGCTCACATAAGAAGGTGAGAAGCACCCTCAAATAGAGGAAAGATCCTGAAACCTAGAGAGGGTTCTGGAAGGAACCATGCGATGTTTTGTTATTTTGTCTTCCGACAATAGGCAGTAAATCTTACGTATGGAAGTGAAAAATATTCATTGAAGAAATTGTCAGTCCTATTAAATTAGGAATGTGATTGTGTAAATCCTAACGTATCTAGGGTATTTATTCAAGAAATTGTCAGTCCTACTAATTTTTCTGTGTTGAACGTGATACAACGCATTGGAGATGTAATTCCGGCTATCAGAGACGGATCTTCTACAAATTCAAAGCTCTGTTGTTTTCTGCCAATCATGTTCTTTTAAAATAAATTAAGATATTTGAAACGACCATGAAGCATGAAAACATTCCTCATGATGCATGAACCCCCTATATTTATATTTTTCTTTCAATTATATATATTGTATATACGTTCATATATTTTGTCAATATATATATTTGTTCATCCAATATGCAATTATGCTATGTGGAATTTGTGAGTCAAAAAATTGAAAGAAAATAGAAACAATTTTGTGTTTTTCCAAACCTTAGAAATCAGAAGAAAAAAAAAAGAGAAAAAATATGGGCTTGCTGTGCGTATGACAAACTAGACTAAACGCCTGGGTTCTTCACGATTGGGCTTACAGCCTCAATCCATGCTAGCCTCATAAGAAGTCAGCTTTGCTAGGCTTCTACCTTCAACCCACACTCGCCCTGCCTCCCTTTTATCTCTGCAGCCTGCAGCTGCATCCCTGGATCCACGTGACTTGGCCCAATCGCTGCTCTCTCCATGCAGCAGTCGATGTTGGGCTTGTAGCTCCAGTAGCTTGCACCAATATGTGTCACTTCATCAGAAGCCAACCTTGCTGGGCTTTTGCTCCCTGGCCCGCGTTGCAATAGAAAGCCTGTTGCTTGTGATTTTTTTTTTTTCAGCCTGTGAGTGCAGCAAGCTTGCAACCTTGTTTTTTGATGGGCTGCCTGTAGCAGCCTCATGCGGCCCAATTGCAGCCTGCTCGCACCTATATTTTTGGTGCCCAATTTCATGGCCTTAACCAATTTTTTGGGTTTCTTTTTTCTTTCGAATGGCCCGCAGCTGTCTACCCCAAAATATGGCCTAAAACTTTATTTGTTTTGCTTCTACGATCGACCCCAAATGTCTCGATCTATTGAATTAATTAAAAGTGACCAGCAGTCTATTAATTTGACAATTAATCCAAAATTATTGGCCTGAAGTCCACTTTTTGTCATTAACGATTCAATAAATTATTTTGTTTCTTTGAACCGTTGACTATCTTTCATAGTCCCGATGCACTCATACTTGGGTTCCTGAAGCAATCCACAAAGTCACTACAATTTATTGTATACTGTATTCTGTGTTCTTGCAAGTACCCCTATATGAATTGAATGTTCATAAACTAAATCGAACTTGTAGTTTCGAATTTAGTGCTTTTCAAACCCGAAGTTTTCATAAAACAATACTCCTATGAAAACCCAACGTTTTTCATGTAAAACATGTCTTAGAACCCAAATGTTCTAACTTTGATGCTTATGGATATCTTATTTTCTATAACACCAATCATAATCTTGTTCCCTCCATTTAATGGATAGCCGAACTGTAACAAGTTCGATTTCACTGATTTGGATGTTTTTTGACTGAAACCACTTTACGTGGGTTCAAGACGTGAATCTCTATTTGACTATCAAGTAGCAAAGAAACCATTGTAGCCAACAATGGCATGAAAGAGCTGAATAAGCCTCTGCCATGCTCTTCATTTGAAGACTTATGCCCGAAACATTACAAATGGAAATACCTCTCGAACAAGGATTCTATGGCTCTTTGGCTCGCTCATATAGACTACTTAATCATGAAAGACATTGCCTAAAGCATACCATAATTACGTCCATGAATGAGTACGATTATGAAGTTTATAAATCCGATCAAATTTTGACTGGAGAATACTCTTCATTCCTTATTTCTAACTCGCTCCTGAAGCAGCAGTGTAGAAAGCGGAAGTTTACCAAATTCTCAGATCTGATTACTACCACAAATGTGAGAGACAGGTATAGACCCAGTTCGGTTGAAGTTTACCGAATGGCCCCAGTTTAGTCAAAGCCTACCAAATGGTGGTGCCCTACTTCTGCAGAAATGCATCGAATGGTATTGCTCTGCTTTGGCAGAAGCCTATCGAAGAGAGCCGTCCAGCTTCGGCTGGAGCCTATCGAACCCAAGTCTAGGTCTGTCTCTCTCACAATCCAATTTTGAGTTTGTTTTTTCAACATATGGTAGAATCAGGGCCTACCAAGGTGTGGCATTATGCCCGAAGCATGATCCTTGGCACTTAAGACCTAAAATTTCAAGAATAAGGGATAGTATTCCCAAACCTTAATCCTGCAGAATCTATTTCCATCTTGATGGAATAGATCATTGGTTATGCACCTGTTTGTACCCATACTAATGTCATTGAGGAGTACTATTCGGGTAATCAATATGTGAGACTAATTTTACTCCATCGGACACCATTGGAAGAGCAGAATTTTGACATAGATGGCCTTGTTAGTCAAATCCCCTTCATTTACTTTGTGAACATTTTTCTATGTCCTTGGATTCACGTTTGGTGTTTGTTTTAGTTATGGATAATCTTATTGATATTGTCCTCGAATATGAGTTAATTGAATCATGTTTCTTAAAACATATGACCGAATTTAATTAAACACGTGATTAGGTACGAATGTGGAAAAGTTAGTTGTCTGGATGAATGCGATACGATGCACACTAATTTTACACCTATATCACATCTCTAGCAACGATTGCAGGTCAATCCAACTTGATTAAGAACATCGGAATGCTCCTAGTTGTATGAATGATACTAACTTACCATTTAAGAGACCTTATATTCTCCCTGTTCCGAAAGAACGTCGTTGAGTCTTAAGGATATTCGAAATGACAATAATCATGAATGAAACCATTGATGGAAAATAGAGTAGAATATCTTTGCACCACCTCCAAAAATGGGCCTGAAGCTTTGTTTTGGGGCCAATGGGTTGTCTCCCAATTAGGAGCACGCCACATGTAGCCGCCCTGGAACCTAATGATTGAGCAGTTTACTTGCCTTGGCACGACTTTTTGGGACACTTAGGTTGAACAATGATGCCACAACGCATCTCCTTACCCTAAGTAAGGATCTTATGCCTATAAGCACATTTTGCCAAGCCTGCTCATTAGGGAAATTGATTTTCTAAATCATCCATCGCAAAGATACGAAGCAACTTTTTTTTCACAGTGGATTCAAGGGAATATATGTGGACTAATCCAACCAAAATGCGGACCATATAAATACTTATGATTTTGGTTGATGAATCGACAAACTAGTCACATGTTTGTCCAGACACATTGCTACTAAACTTCCTGGCCGATTCTGAGGGTTCACCACCCTAATTATCCCATAAAGTCTGGGAGACTGGATAAATGCCCGAGAGTTTATATCAATAGTTTTCAATAAGTATTGCGTGTCTTTTGGGTTTATAATTGAACATCGAATTCCCATGTTCACCCCAAATAGCCTCGCAGAGTGATCATAAAACCGCAATTTCAATGATTGCCCGGACCTTGGTGAACGCACCAAGTTTCCGGTTTCTTCCTAGGGCTATGCAATCTTGTATGCAGCTATGTTGGTTCGCCTTGAGACCCATTGCCACCCAACTTATTTGACGTTACAGTTGGTTACTAGGTATGAACCTGATATCGTATTTACGCATTTGGTTGTGCATTTCATGTGCCAATTGCGCAACGACAACATACCAATATGGGTCCTCAAATAAGGAAGTGAATATTTGTCGATTATGATTTCTTTATCGCTCATATACGGATTGTCACTTCAATGAGACAGTCTTCAGCCATTAAGGGGAGATAAGAACATCGACGGTCCTGTAGAACGACGCGAATTTCCGTAGACGTTGCCCATTATGTCTCATGTCGATCCCCATATCACACAAGTGTGATAAGCAAGTGCAATGAATTCTAGCTTTTAGAATGTTACCCCAGACGCATTCCTTTGATCTAGCTAAAATGATGAGATCATATATTAGCTTCAAACATGCCTGCAAGGATAGACGTACTTAATGGACGTCGAGTCAACATCCTCGAAGGGTGTGCAGCCCCTGTTGGATGGTCCGGTACACCGGCGGATAACCAATCAATCTGTCTCGACCTAAAGCACGACAAACCACTCGGTTCATAAGATTCACTTCTCTATAAGAGGAAGATCACGACACAACAATGAATCCATACTCGATCGTTGTCTCCAATCATTTCCATTTCATGAGATTAATCCGGATTACTCCCGAGACTTGAAGTTCTTAGTCCAAAATACTAGTTTGGATGAGATAATGGAATTGGAATGAGATTATCATTGATGATGTTTTCACTTATATGGTAGTTACCGACTTAAATGAAAGTAACAATATCGAACTGTGTTCTGTTGATTAGTGACAACGTAGAACTGATTGGACAACTGAAATTATAATCCAGGTTAAATTCCTTACCAAAGTGTGTTTGGACCCATAGTTCCTATACTGCCCAAGGTAATCCTGTAGTGTTACAAGTGGGAAAGGAAGCGTAATGAGATGAATGAAATAATGCAATATGATACACGCCTTATGGCGCAAGGCTTCTGTCAAACGTCCTGTGATTGACTGCAACATTATGAATGTGGTCAGTGTTTCTCCATGGGGATATTGATACAGAGATTTACATGTAACTTCCCGAAAAACTACATGGACTAGTTCAAATAGTTCCAAACCACGGAACACCCTTTTAACTTGTTTGAGGCGTTCACTTATGGATTAAAGCAATCCGGCTGATGCGGTATACTCGTCTAAGTGATTATTTGTTCAGTCAAGGATATGAATGAATGCCCTTATGTGTTAAACTATTAAGTCTTATTCCGAATTTCTAGAGTTACAGTTTATGTTGTTGACATGAATCTTACTAAGACTCTGGAAGAGCTTGAGAAAACTGTCTCGCACCTGAAGATGGAATTTGAGATGAAGGATCTTGGAAAAACTTGTTTATGCCTTGACCTGAAGTTCAAGTGTTGTTTTGACGGTACTTTGGTCTACCAGTTGAACTACACCTTGAAGGTGTTACCTTTGAGTATACCTATGATCTTCCATACGCTATATGCAAATGAAACCCTTGAAGAGGTTATAGAATCTGAAATCCCATATCTAAGTTCAACTTTGTGCTTTGTTGTACTTAGTTCACTGCATTAGATAAAACATCTCATTCGCTATTGATTTATTGGTAAAGATGCAGCACCGTGCCTAAGCGTAACCATTAAATTGGTATTAAAGACGTTTTTTCCGCTACCCTGAAAGGTACTACAGATTTGGGCTAATCCTAACGCATCTCGAGCGGATCCGACCCCCTTGATCCTCGGAATGATGCTTACCTTGCTTGTTATACTAACGCTGGTTACTTATCAGACCTACACAAAGCACATCCCCAAATGGTTATATCTTTACCGTTAAGGGATATTGCAATATCTTGGAGGTCCACGATATGACCTTAGTTGCGAAATCTTCGAATCATTCCAAGACTTACCTCACTTCACTACGCCACATGTGAGACATGATTAGGAGTTCTTGTTGAGCATATTTGAAGTACTTGTTGTTTTCATCCATCGTTGAGTCCTAACGATGATACATGAAGACTATGATGCATGTATCCACCTGACCAAGGGATGATACATCAACGAAGTCAACCCCAAGACATATTACATCTACATCACATCAGCAAAGCATTAAGAGATTGAAGTCATGCAAGCCAATCCCCAGACAATCTTGCCGACTTCTACAAGACGTCACTCCCGAAGCCAACCTTCTAGAAGCTTGTTCGAGGAATTGCTATGCCTAACTATTCATTTGCAATGTTTGTAGTTCTCATTTGGAAGTTCTGTCAAACTCAGGGCGAGTATCCAGAAGTATACTCACTTGATCTTAATTTACTCTTTTTCCCTACGATTAGGAGTATTTTTCCCATTGGGTTTTTGCTACCTAACTAGGTTTTAACGAGGCACTCAACTGGATTGATCATTTCCTTGTAAGCTCTACTACTTGTGTCCAGAAGACGTATAGTTTTGACTTAATGCAACTTCTCACTTTTCTCCTTAGTCTATGGGTTTTTCTCCTACCTTGGGTTTTATCATAGCGATGTTTTGTGAGTTTTACCTTTTATGCATTCTTTCGTTGATTTAAGACTCACATTTGCTCATTGTACCGTCGACTTCATCAATTGTACTTGCTTCTATCGCTGAAGACCTGATGCGTCATTTAATTGAGTATGTACACACTCAAGGGGAGTGTTGCAGTCTTATTAGATTAGGAATGTGATTATGTAAATCCTAACATATCTAGGATATTGTTATGGGATTCTACCATATCTCTTAGACTAGATATTATCCTATTAGAGTTGTAATCCTATTAGGGTAAGGAATTAACCTTCCGTACTACGATAAATAAAGGCACAATGGGGTGGAATAAAATACACCTCACAATTACACCTCTCTCTTTCTCTCTACTATTGCCGCACCCCCTATCTCTTTGTCCTTATTATACTTCAGTAAATTAGGCCTACAACACATTTGTAATAATCCAGAGGAAAAATCAACATTGAGGTAAAAATTCATATCAAAATTGGTGGAATACTCCATATATATAGTATAAAAGTATGGTGTATTTATATTGTGGAGCCAAAAAACAAAAAAAGAAAAAAGAATATTCAAAACAATCCTAGAACAAACACATAGATTTTCATCAGCAAAAGTTGGTGAAATACTCTCTCTCTCTCTCTCTCTCTCTATATATATATATATATATATATATTGTATAAACGTATGGTCTATTCAGGTTATAACACGTGAATTGTTGTTATTATGTGATGATATCTAAGTATCGTATATATATGTGTGAAATAGTTGGTAGCGAAGGTGTATATTGTCAACGTAAATAGAGTAACCCAGTCGTCCTCATTACATTAATATTAGGAAAAATTAGTATCTGGTCCCTAGTTTCTAATGTTCATTGATTAAGACCTTTATTAGTTTTTAGATTTTGATCAAAGTTCCTATCATTAATATATTAATGAATTACATGTAAGTTACATAATTTTTAAAATTAGTAATTGATTTAGAGTTTTAATAATTAAACTCCTAATTAATTTTCAATTCAAACATTTCTAAAATATAAAAAAAAAAATTAGAATAAGTTTGTACCCATTAAATTTTTATAAAAAAATTGATATGTACCCATTCTTAAATATACCAATTTGTTATATGAAAAATGTACCTTTTTTTAATATAAAATGTACCCATTTTATATAAAATTCATTCAATCTTTTCTCTAATCCATTTTAAACTTATATGGGTACATTCTATTTCGTTGATTTGATGTGACAGCCCGTCCCGAATTATGTTATCGATGGTGTGAAATGACGATTTTGCCCTTGAACATTAGTTGGGGTCGTGGGTGATTTGTTTTTGGTTGGTGACTCAGCTAGACCACACACACACTCACACACACCAATCCCTTTCCCCGTTGACCCTCTCTTTCTCCTCCCTCTCGGATTCTTTTTCCATTTCCATACAACCTGTACAGACAACCCTCAAAATCCTTTCAAACATCGCAGATCGTGATCGTGGTTGGTATTTTTGGACTCTTTGCAAGCTTAGGAGTCGAATGGTGGTGGTTCTGATAGATTTCACAAATGTAGGATCACCTTTGGGTGTTGTTTATTTAGTACTTGTCCAGTCAGATTGCACTTAGGCTATTTATGCTCTGGTTTTGTATTTCACAATTACTCTTGCACTAGCATGTTATCTTAGCTAGTACTGTTAGTAGTTTGGTTTTTATTTATTCGTATTTCTCTTTATCATTTTGCTTCTGCACTGTGCAATGGTTACGTCACTCTCACGTGACGGCCAACACGCCTTGATTTTGGTCGGACTGTGTCATTTGAGAATGTATCTATGTCAAGTTTAATAGAAGAAATTTAATAATGTTATTAAGCCTAATATCTTTTTTTTTTTCTTTCTTTTTTTTTTTTTTTTGAAAAATGTACCCATGTTTTGGTATTATAATTTTTTGGTCAGTTTTTTTATGAATGTACCCATGTGTTTAGATATAGACACACACACACAATATATTAAAGAGTATAATTTACCTTTAATATTTTTAATCCCATAAATTATGGGGTTTTATTTTAAATCTCATTAATATAAATAACTACAAATTTCATTTTTAAGTTAAAAATATAATAACCTACATAGAAATACATACATTAATGTCAGGGACTTCGATCAAAAACTAAAAATCACAAAGATTTCAGTCAAACAACATTGGTAGTTAGGGGCCATCGTGTTGATCAATAAAAACATAAAAAGCTCTTATTTCGTAAAAAATAAAAAAATAAAAAATAAAACATAGATGATTTAGGCATATCAATCATCTATTCTATTAAGAGAAGAGCCTTTGTCAACGTTTTCCCCTCTTTTTCCAATTTTGCCCTCATTTTTTAATACACAATATTAACACCAGAAGGGTAAAATAGTAATTTTGTACCTTTTGATAAAATGACAATCATATCCCTATGTTTCCTATTTTACCCTCACTTTTGATAAACAATATTTACATAAGAATGACAAAAAACAGTAATTATGTATTATTAAGATAAAATATGTACTTATTAAGAAAAATTGTCCCACCATCATTTTTTCATACTCTTTTTAAAATTTTAAAAACTAATCACACTCCTTAATAAAAAAAACCAAAAACAAAATAAAATTATTCACACACACAAAGTGTGTGCTCATCGGCTAGTTCTCATTGAATAAATCCTCAGTTACATCCAAAGTAAAAGGCAAAAAAAATTGACAGCTATTTTCCATTAATTTATTAAATTTGCAGCTATTTTCCATTAGTTTATTAAATTAGTTAAAGACTTATCTGATTTTGACTACTTCCTATATTACTTATTAAATTAATTTTATAATGGAATCCTAATTTCATCATTTAGTAGACAGTATTTTAAACGATAACTAGACAGTGATATTGTACTTTAAAAGGAGGTGGAGGATGTTGCTTGTTGATGCTTGAGTGCAAGAACACATATAATTGCCACAGAAGAAGCTATGGAGAATTCTAAGGTACCTCTCCATCTCTGCCACGTCCACAAGCTTTCAAACTTCATCAACCGGACACATATCCTCGTCCACTCGATCGCTCTAGTCTTCTTGATTTCCTATAGAGCCTCTTTCTTCTTCCAACACCCCAAAACCAAAGCCACAACCCTACCATGGCTTCTTGTCTTTGCCTCGGAAGTCCTCCTTGCCTTCGAATGGCTCCTCAGCCAATCATACCGATGGCGGACAGTTTCGCGAACTGTGTTCCCAGAGAGGCTTCCGGAGGATGACAAGCTTCCGCCGATTGACGTGTTTATTTGCACCGCGGATCCGGAGAAGGAGCCAACCGTGGGGGTAATGAACACGGTGTTATCTGCCATGGCAATGGACTATCCACCAGAAAAGCTTCACGTGTATCTCTCTGATGACGCTGGTGCTGCCGTGACTTTGAATGGGATGAGAGAGGCTTGGAGGTTTGCAAAGTGGTGGCTTCCGTTTTGTAAGAGGTATGGAATCAAGTGTACGGCTCCGGAGGCTTATTTCTCTGCAGGAGAGGATGACGGGGATGAGAACGGTGGTTTTGGGGGCAGTGAGTTCGTACAAGAGAAAGAGCATATTAAGGTTAATTATAATTTCTTTATTTTTTTTGTACGTATTTGTGTGTCAATCAACACCAAAATTCCCTTTTACATTTTCTCACTAGTTAAACGTGAGAGAACGTACAGAATTTCTGTTCTCAGAATGATATAATTAGTTGTAAATATTCAATTGGGCATCTCTCATGTACTACCTTTTTAATAGAAGTCGAGTCTATACGTTTGAGGCTTATTATTTTTGAGAAAATACATAAAATGGTCCGTTAAAATGACAAAAAGAATGATAGCGAATAAGTGCAAGATTGACTTTTTTTTTTTGGTTATTTCTCAAAGCAAATTCCTCATGAAGATATATAATGATATTTTTCTGCAACAAAGCTAATGGCGAAGATTTGATCGCAGGAGAAATACGAGGCGTTTAAGAAAAGTGTGACAGAAAATGCAAGGATTGGGGACACTAGGAGCAATAGTCGTCGAGATCACTCTGCGGTAATTGAGGTATTAATGTCCCCTACATAGGACATTGTTTGCTGGTTAGGGAAAGGGATCCTCTCTGGATCCGCTTTGTGGGGATTCTAAGGATCTTCACATTCTAACCGTTTATCGTACATCGTGCGATTAATTTTTGTCAGATACTATTTGTGTTTGATTTTAAATAAACAACGTCAAATGATTTCTGACCGCATGATACATGATGAATGGTCAAGAGTAGATCCGGATGGGATCCAATTCTGTTGATTAGTACTTTAGCTTTGGTGATTCTCATCAATACAAAAGACAAATTTATTTAAGACCAATAAAATAAAAGTAGGATCGGTGACGAGAAGTACTGACATAGAAAGAGTTTATTATAACTGTGGCGTTATAGTCCAATAATATAATATTATGTTTAAGTTTATCATCACAAGACATTGTATTATTGAACTGATATGTTATATGAAATTTTAATTTATCAGTGTCAAAATTATGATTTTATTGTATTAACATGTAATTAATATTTTCCTAGTGATAGTAACGTTGATAACCCGTGCCTCACAACTGACATGCCTACTTAATTTCCAAATTATTTTCTATTTTACCAATACATCCAACAAATGGGAAAAAAGTCGTCTGCACACAATTCATATCATTAACTTTGTCAACATCAGGCTTGCTATAAGAATTCAACCACAAAGGAACCTAATATTCTTGTAAGGAAAGACAAATATTGTTTTAATTACATACAAATTCATCCTAAGAATCATATCTGGAATTTTGGCAGGTAATACAAGAAACGTCCAGTGATAATGTTGATGCAATTCAAGCAAATGAAGCCAAAAATAAGCCTCTTCTTATTTATGTTTCTCGTGAAAAAAGACCTTCTCAACCTCATCATTTCAAGGCCGGAGCGCTCAATGTTCTTGTATGCATGCATCTCTCTTTTTGTAATTTTTTCACTATTTATGTGTCGATTTTAAGTAATATTCTCTTACCATATATGTGTATTACTTATATATTGTCAAGCTAGCTGTCAATTAACCACTATGTCCTAAAAAATAGTTCGTTCAATTAATTGATAACTTTGGTTGACAGTTTGACATAATTACCTACATAGTATACTATTTGATAAGTAACGTTGACGTTGTTCTGATCAGCTACGTGAGTCGGGAGTTATAAGCAATTCGCCTTACATATTAGGTTTAGATTGTGACATGCATTGCCATGATGCAAGTTCGGCTCGGCAAGCAATGTGTTTCCACCTTGACCCCAAGATATCACACTCTCTAGCATTTGTTCAATTTCCTCAAAAATTTTGCAACATCAGTAACAACGATATCTATGACAGTCAGTTGAGATCAACATTTAAGGTACATAAGAACTCAAGGACCAAACTTTGCATCAATCAATTATATGTCATATGTACAAATGCATATAATAATCTTTGACTAGAATTGGTATGGACTTGTATATAAATAGGTGCTATGGAAAGGTTATGATGGGCTTGGAGGGCCATGCGTGTCTGGTACTGGCTACTACATCAAGAGGGTGTCCTTATGTGAAAGTTCCATTAGTGAAGGTAAATACAAATTCAATTAATTAAATACCTTAATTTGGTTTAATAAGCATATATATTAAAATTATGAACTTGTCCGCAATATATGCGTTCATACGTTTTTTAGGTCACTAAATTAGTTTCACTATTGAATGATCAGCCGGGGATGCAATGAAACTTAGACAATGTTTTGGTCCATCCAATGAGTTCATCAAATCCCTCCGCCAAATAAACAAGCCTGATCGTATGTTCGTCCAAAGAAATAATGCACAGCCAAATGAAACCCAACTACTAGCATCTTGTGCTTATGAAGATGGCACCAAATGGGGCAAAGAGGCGAGTACAATTAAACTATTGAAACCTTACTTATTTCCAAAAAAAGAATATGCCAAGCTTAGTCAATTGTGAGGAGTTGATACGTGTTAGTAGCACAATGTATCAAGCGCTCATAGTGACCCGCTCGGGAGGTGACTGAGCCTAGCATTCCTTCAACTTTATGCTAATGGTGATCTTCTTTTATTTGTGGCATGCAGGTTGGCTTCTTATACGGTTCAGTGGTGGAAGATTACTTCACGGGGTTTCATTTGCATTGCAAAGGTTGGATTTCAGTGTATTGTGATCCAAAAAGGCCACAATTCTTGGGCAGTGGCACCACCAATTTGGATGATTTTTTGGTCCAAGGGACAAGATGGTCTTCCGGCTTGGTTGATGTTGCTATCTCGAAGTTTAATCCTCTTATATATGGCCCTTTCAAAATGCCCACTTTTCTTCACAGCATGTGTTATGCAGAACTTGCCCTTTTCCCCATTTTCTATTTCTTGTCGCTCTGGGGCTTTGCTACCATTCCTCAACTCTGCCTACTCAATGGCATTCCTTTATACCCTCAGGTAATTTTCTCTTATTATACCTATATTTTTTTTACAAGTTTCTTTAA
Organism: Pyrus communis; assembly: GCF_963583255.1. Classification (NCBI taxonomy): domain Eukaryota; kingdom Viridiplantae; phylum Streptophyta; class Magnoliopsida; order Rosales; family Rosaceae; genus Pyrus; species Pyrus communis. The sequence continues at coordinate 21,302,924 of NC_084811.1, forward strand.
AAATTCTTTTGTATAAATGATTCAAAATATATTATTACTTTCACTATCAAGGGAAATGTTCACTTGCTTTATGTTCTGAAGATTGAAACTGAACCATTTATTGATTATGAACATGTGTGGTTAAAAATTGAAACTCACAGTCTGTCGATATAAGTATTTGTATAGTATATAAGAAAGCATTACCCTCTTAATTAGTTGTTATACAACTTTAGTAGTATGATTTTGACATGATAGTATGTCGGTCTTGTTCTTCGCAGGTCTCAAATACTTATTTCATTGTATTTGCGTTCATATTCCTATCATCCCATTCTAAACATTTATATGAGGTGCTCGCAACGGGGTCAACATTTCGACATTGGGTAAATGAGCAGAGGATATGGATGATGAAGTCAATCACATCCCATTTATATGGTAGTGTGGATGCTTTCATGAAGAAACTTGGAATAAGAGAAGCCAGTTTTTTTCCAACGAATAAAGTCGACGACGTCGAACAACTCAAGCGTTACAATATGGGAGTATTTGATTTCCAAACATCACTACTATTTCTTGTTCCAATGGTTGCCCTAATCATCTTGAACATGGCATCGTTTGCTGTGGGGATTGCTAGAGGGATCTTTGTGGGGGAGTTGGACAAGATGTTCATACAAGTTTTCATACCCTTCTATGTCATAGTAATGAACTACCCTATCATTGAAGGAATGCTTATAAGGAAAGACAAAGGAAGCATTCCACTCTCTGTTACCCTAGTATCTGCCTTAGTTTCCCTCATTTTCTATTTTTTTGGTTCTATTATTTTCATGTAGCAAAGTTTCCCTCATTTTCTATTTTTTTGGTTCTATTATTTTCATGTAGCAAGGCCATGGCCTATATATGTGTCCGTTATATACATACATTTTTACTATTAAATGTAGGGGTGTCTAAAAGATGTACTCTGTTTATTCTTGTCTAAGAATTCTACTACTTGCCACTTAGTGTTATGGTCTAATGGTATTTCTCTTTACTTGTAAGTGAGAGATCTTAGGTTCGATTCTTTCCAAAGGTGAATTTGAATCAAATTATTGATAGCTCATTACGAGGCTAAGCCCACCCGTTTTCCTTTAGTGTAATATTATTTGTTATAAAAAATAAAAAATAAAGAAAAGAATTATACTACTTCACCCTCCAAAATAATAGGAATGCACAAGTGGAGCCATAATTTGGAATAAAGAAATGTCACCATTAAATTCACCATAAACTAAGCCCAATAAGTTTCGGCTGCAACATTAATAAGTAAGAACATGTATCTCCGTAGTCCAAGTCCACAATAGTTCTGGACATCTCATGTTGAGCTATTTTTTCCAAACCACCCTGATGCCCTACTAAGTTTAAAGAAATAGTAATTAAACACTCTTTTTAACTTCTTTCACACCTATGTTTAATCTTATTTTTTGTTACCATTTAATTTATGCAATATGATGATCATACATAAAGTGGGTGTGTGAAAAAAATAAAAAGAATGTGTGAAAATCACCTCTCCAAATTTAACTAGGGATATAAATGTTGCAAATTTCATCATGTTTAAGTTGGGTTTGTTAAAATTTTATAAGAGCTCAACTTGGTTGGCTCGTTTATTTTCGAGCCGATCTCAAGCGGGGTAAAAAAGAAAAGTCGAACACGAGCTAATTTACAACAATGAGAGGGTCTGCTTGTATAACATTTTCAAGCTTCTTATTAACGAGCTACCCATGTGCTTTACGATTTGGGCATGTCTAAGTTAAGCTTGATTTGTTTCTTAAACAAGTTGAACGCTCAATATAGAACGAGAAGATAACATGTTTTAAGTTTTAGTCATTGTCTTCATAACAGTGGTGGATTCAAGATTTGAATCACGAAAAGAAAAAGAAAAAATAGTTTATTCACAAAGGCATTTCTTTGAACAATTGTCGTCAGCTGAACCATGTTGCACACATGTCAACATAGATCGACATATGCCAAAGCAATCTGATGAGTGCTATCTAGAGAATTTGTCGAGTGCTCTTGACGCAACCTGCTAAGTGCTGCCAAGATATGACTAGCATGCATTACATCAAACATTTATTGGGCACAAAAGGGACCCATATCAAACATTCGAAGAGTTCTCGAAAAACCTTCACATGTATATTTTCTGGACTCTAGGTGGTCTTGGGACCACTTTGGTCCCAATGTGCATCCATCACTAATTCATGGTAATACTTTTTACCACTACTCACTTTTCAAGGTACTTTATATTGGCTCCAATATAATTTTTATTATTATTGAAAAATGTGAGATCGAACTTAAAATATGGGTGACACAAAATTTAATCACAACTTTGATCAACTCACCCAATGATGCTAAGACTACTTTTGATGCCTTAGTATCCAACACTCCAAAGATTTGCATCACAAAATAAATTATGGTCAAGATTGTTTTTGAGAAAAAGAAAAATTGTTTGTTTGTTTTTTTTTTTTTTTTTTTTTTTTTTTTTTTTTTTTTTTGGGTTCAAATAGAAAAAGAAAATTGTTAAGATTATCAAATGCCTTTATTCCCAAGAAAAAGCTGAGATGGCAAACTACTAAATAGACCAACCGTATTATCTTAACAAACAATACCCATGTAGACATGTAAATTTCGTTGCATGCAAATGATGCATCACAAAGCTCCACGTGGCATATGACTCATCACAAATGGACAAGTCATCAATGACATGTGGCACAAGTCAAGCAAAGGAAACTCAAAAGCATTCCCAAAATTAGGCCAAAATGGGGGAATACCCTTTAAAATCGGCAAGGGGTTCAAATTGCTCCAAAGCCAGAATGAAAGCTAAAGCATCTTCACAAAACAAGCAAGAATTGAAGATTTCTCAAAAAATAGGCAAGAAAGCCCTATAGATTTCGGCAAAGCAAGGGAAAGTGGCTAAAAACAAGACACAAAACATGCCTAAATTCTCCCATGGACGAATCAAGACACAAATCAAAGCCAAATCCACCCAAAGGCATGACTTTGGAAGTCTATAAATACAAGGTCCCAAGACAAGCATAAGGTCGACAATATCTACATTCAAAGGCCGAAATTCTCACATTGAGAAGAACCTTTGCCAAATCTTTGAAGACTAATATGTTGCCAAAGCTTTCTTCAAAGAACACACAACCAAATCCGAAGCTTTCTTTCGACCAAAGTTGAAGCATTCCCTTGAAGAATCAACAAGCACTTGTGTCGATTCCTTCAAGACTTTGTTGCAAGCTTAAAACTTGTAACGACGTTCGATTCAAGATCAAGTCGTCAAGACTCGTGCCGCAACTTTGAGATGAAGACTATCTACGTATTGTTTCAAGCTCAAAACTTGAAGCAATTGTTTAATGTTCGTCCAAGATCAAGTCATCGCGACCTTTAGATCAACAACATACGCATTTACATCAAATTTGAAGATTGAATCAAAGGAAAATTGTAAACAAAAATTGTAACCTTACAAATTCATCAATACAAATCTACTCTGTACATGTGTTCTCATTTCATTCGTTATAGATTTTTCGTGTTTACAACCCAATCCTAATTCCCAAAATCCCTTCTTACAATCAAATCAAGATTATGCTTAAGTAACAAAATCACCCCCAACTGCAATAGGAAAACCCTAAGAAGAACAGTAGACACTCACATGCATCGTCCCACAGCCGTTCTCGCTGCCTCACCATCGAACCTTTCACAAGACCACTCTTTAAAACTTAACTTTTCTAGTGTTAGGATCAGCTGCCCAGTCTAAATCAGAGAATGCAGTAATAGACTGATCTAAAGATGCAGAATATGTAAGACCACAATGGATAGTACCTTGGACATATCGAAGAATCCGTTTCACTAGAGCATAATGAACATCAGTAAGACTATTCATATATTGACAAGCTACATTGACTAAATAAGAGAGATCAGGTCTGGTGAAAGTCAAATATTGCAGGGCACCCACCAAGCTTCTATAGGCAGTATGATCATCTAAAAGTGTACCTTTAGATGCCAAGAGTTGAGTATTTGGCTTACAAGGTGTTGGTACAGGTTTATGGGTGTCCATACTAGCCTTATGAATCAAGTCTCGAGCATATTTAGATTGGTTGATAAAAATATCACCATTATCTTTATATTGAAGCTGCAACCCCCCATATCCTTCAATTCAAACACATCCTCTAACTCCTGAATAATAGCTTGAACTTTGCTTGCATTTGAACCAGTCAAGATTATATCATCGACATAGAGTAAAAGAGCCACAACATAAACTCCATCATGTTTAACAAAGAGACTAGTGTAAGACTGAGACATTTGAAATCCCATGGCTAAATAACCTGTAAATTTAGCATTCCAGGCACGAGGTGCCTATTTTAAACCATATAAACATTTGACTAATTTACAAACAAAATCTGGGTGATGTGGATCCGCAAAACCTTGTGGTTGCTTCATATACACTTCTTCCTCCAACTCTTCATGCAAAAATGCATTCTTAATGTCAAGCTGTCTTAAATCCCATTTGTATTGAGCAGCAAGAGAAATTATTAGTCTCACAATAATCCAAACCCGGCTCTTGATTATATCCTTGGGCTACTAATCGTGCTTTATATCGTGAAGTAAACCCATCAGGATTCTTTTTACGTTTGAACACCCATTTACTACTTATAAGAGACCGGTGTGTTGGTGGAGGAACCAAAACCCAAGTTCCTCAGCTTTGCAAAGCTTCAAACTCCTCTTGCATGGCAGTTTGCCAATGAACATTAGTTGTAGCAGTTCGAAATGAAGTTGTTTTAGAAGAATCATTAATTGCAACTATAAAAGAAAAGCCACTAGGACTCTGAGCATGAGAATCTAATTGCAAAGTTTGTAACTCTGGTAAGGCGGCAAGAAAAGTAGTATAGTTCTTCCTAGAAATAGCACCAGTTTGCAATCTTGTTTGCATTCTTGACACAGTAGAGGAATCATGATTGTCATTATGTAAAATAGAAGAGGAAGAATTACCTCTAGCCGTGCAGGATCAAGGACAGATAACACCAAAGCTGTTGAAGAAAAGGAATGAGTTGTTTCAGATGGTGATGTAGACACATTGTAATCAAAATCCCTTGAAGTAGTACTAGATGTATCAGAAACATTAGAAGCAGAAAATCAATACTATGATGTTCTTCAATACCCTGTGAAGATGTAGACACATTCGGAACCAAGCTTGGTGGAATCGAAACTTGAAACAAAACTAAAGAATATGAAGATTGAGATTCAGGACCTGAATAGAAGAACAATGCTGTGTAGAAGGGATAGTCTTGTATGGAAACAAACTTTCGTCATGAATAACATGCCTGGAAATAATGAACTTCCTAGTTTGGGGATGAAAACATATAACACATTTATAGCTGAGAGAATATCCAATAAAAACACATAATGAAGCTCTAGGTTGCAGTTCGTTGGTATTAAAAGGTCTGATGTATGGATAAACCGTAGAACCAAACACTTTGAGACCTTGCAACTGAGGAGTTAAATTGTATAATTTATGATATGGAGACTGCATACTTAAAATTGTACAAGGCATTATATTTATTAAGAAGACAGAGTGAGCACAAACATGATACCACAGATCTTAAGGCAACTTGGTAACAATTGTAAGAGTTATAGCTGTTTCCACAATATGTTGATGTTTCATCTCAGCAATTCCATTTTGTTGAGGTGTATATGGACAAGAAACCATATGCATAATGCCTTTGTATTTTAGAAAGTCCTCAAACTTGTTACTAACATATTCACCACCACCATTAGTTTGTAAACATTGAATTCCAACATTGAATTGAGTCAAGATATAACTATAGAACTTTTGAAACACATCAAAAACCTCCGATTTATTTATTAAGGGAAAGATCCATACAAATATGGTAAACTCATCAACAAAACTAACATAATACTTGTAACCCAGTGGGTGATGGTCCCCAAAGATCACTATGAACTTTTTGAAATGGAAAAGTACAAGTTTCTGTTTTATCATAGAAAGGTAACCTAGACATTTTTCTAGAAATACAGTTAGCACATAAGTGTTGTTGCTCATCAAGAGAACATACTATATTTAACTGTTTCAACATTGTAGACAATATTGCATTGTTGGGATATTCAAGTCTTTGATGCCAAATTGCTGTTTTTACTTTCTGTCCAAGTAAAGCCATTGATTTTCTTGATGAAGATGTAGAAGATCCTGATAACAACTGAGCTGGTATCTGAAACAACTATCCCTTATTACTTATTCCTTGGTAAAGAACATCTTTGGTTACCTTGTCATGCACAAAGAATTCATGATCATCACAAATGAACCAACAAAAATTATCTTTGCAGAGTTGTTGTATTGATATCAAATTAACAGCAGTAGTTGGCACATGTAAAACAGTTCTTTAAATTAAAGAATTAGGCACAATATGTAATTTTGCAAAACCAATATGCTGAATTGGCAAACCTTTACCATTGCCAATAGTAATCTTATCAGTGCCTTGATAAGGTGTAACATGCTGAAGAGAATTCACATCAGTGGTAATGTGATGAGAAACACCAATCTCAACTATCCACGAGTCTTGAGGTAGAAATGTAAAAGGACCTTTGATAGGAGCATATTCATGCGACTTAAATGGCTTGTTCTCGTACATTTACGTTATGTTTCTTTAGTTATTTTAGTCCTTTATGCTTCTTTTGTGTGTTTTCAGGATCATAAGACGTGTTTGACGAAAGGATGCATTGTGGAGCATTTTGGGGCCTTTTGGAGCACTATTGGGCTAAGGATGGATAGCTTATGCTTGGAGCCCAAGTGTTGGATGAAATTGAAGGCCTTGTCTGCACCTTAGGACATAAAAAAAAGGGCCTAACCCATGCATAACCCACCAATTTCAGCCACATGAACATAAACCCATTCCTTGCCGTGGGGTACCTAGCATATCCATCCCATTTTCAGCCATCACACTTCATCATTGCAACCACCATTCACCCTAGTTGTCACTCACAAGCTTTCCCATTCTATAATTCATCCACATGCATCTTTAACCCTTCACTCACATGCTTTCCCAAGAAAAAAATCAGCCACATGCACACCAAATCATTCCTTGCCGTGGGGTACCTAGCATTTCCAGCATTCCCATTTGCATTTTCAGATTTCCACCAACCAATCTAGTTGTCATTTCACATGCATTCCTTTCTTTAATCATTCCTAGCTGCCATTCACATGTTCTCCCATCCATTCTCTCCCTATAAAACCATGCAATGCATTCATGCAATTGATTCCATTCACCATAACACAACACACAACACACCAACACAAAATTCCCCATTCTTTGCCGTGCATCCCCTTCCATTTTCTGCAGTTTTTCTCCTCCATTTCATCCCTCCAAAACACTATCCTACCACCACACATCCATTCCTCCATACACCTAAAGCCCTAAACATTTCCTTAGACTTTGTGCCACAACAAAGAGGAAGAGAAGAGGACCTAAACGTTCATACAATTCAAGTTTGAGTTGTTGGAATGTTTAGGTGTTTCTTTGATTTCAATGTTTAATTTCAATTCTCTTTGTCTTGTACGTATGAGGAACTAAACCCCCTTTAGCTAGGGGGTGATTCGAAATACATGTTTATGCTTGCAATATGAATTGATTATCTTTGGTTGGAATTTCATAAGTTGTGGATTCAATTTGTTTAACCGTTTGATTGATAACTTATTTATGTATGTTTATTGAGAGTGCACGCTTAATTTTCATGCATGAATACGACGCTAGAATATAAGTGAGTTTCACCTAATAGTTATGAACTTATATTCACAAGTAGTGGAGGTTGCTTATAAACAATCGCGTTAAATGAATTCTTGGCACGAGTTTCATGCTCATCAATAGTAACGAATGCCTCATCAACACTTATAGTTTTCATAATGCTTAATGATCTTTGATTGTATCTTTATTGTGCTTTTCACGTAAAGGACTTTTGGAGAATGTGGTGAATTGCGTTGCGCTAACCCATCCAATTCATTAACTTAAGGAGAACTTGACGGTTAATTTAAGCGGACCTAATTAACCCGGGGTGTTGAGTTTCATAACTTATCGAAAGACCAACTGAAAATCAATCTTGTATGCAAGTGTAACATGTGTGGAGAAGAACCCCTTGGCTATTCCATCATCCATATTTTCATCACATTCATATTTACATTTTGCCCTTAATTATATTCTGTCCATTTAATTTAATATCGTCCAAACACATTTCCCCCATATTTCGTTGAGTCTTAATCATTCGTATTTGTTTTATTTTTGTGTCTTTAAGCATTTGGAGTCATAAACACTTTCAAATTCGTCTAAATCAAGTTCTAGTTTCTGTTTGAGTCAATTTGATTGTTTTAGGCAGTTTGAGTATTTCAAAGCTATTCTGAGTCATAGTAGTCTTGTTAAGAGTCTTTACATTTAGTTTTTGTGTTTTCAAGTCAATTCAAAGTAGATTAGCACCCCTAGTTAATCCCCGGTTAGAACGATCCCTACTTACATCATTACTACAATTGTCACAAATAGGGTTTAATTTGTGTGCGTATAAATCTCGCATCAACCTTGAGCTTGCATAGATGTTAAAGATGGTGTAGGAGTTGTGCCTTGATAAGAAAAGTTGTTCCAATGATGACAATCCAAGGCATTATGAACTTGTTTCCCACGTATTTGATGCTCAACTACTTGTCCAACTTGATTAGAATTAGTAGACCTCTTCTAGCACTTAGGAGTTGTATGACCTCTTTTGGAACAAATTTGGCATTCTGGAACAATATGTGTGACAGCCCGTCCCGAATTATTCGTACCGTAGGTGTGAAATGACAATTTTACCTTTGGTGAGTATTTGTCATTTTGGGGTGATTGTTTTGTGGTTTTGTTGGTTACATCTGGACCACACACCTACACCCACATCATCTTCTCCCGTGCCCTTTCTATCGCTGACTCTCTCTCTCTCTCTCTCTCTCTCTTTCTCTCTCTCTCTCCTTCTTACTTGTACGGACGGGACTCAAAACCCTTGCAAACGTGACGGATCGAAATGGAAAATGGTACCTTTGTGTTCGTGAGGATCATACGAGTTTAACCATACCAATTTCAAGTAAGGAATCATTCGATTTCACGTCGAACCAGGAATCTCCGATTTGGTCACTGTTCATACACATGTGAATTATTGACTTTCAGGGAATTTGAAGCTTTTAGGAAGCTTAGTGAGGTCCTTAGGAAGCTTGGGGTGGTTCGTTTGGTGGAATTGAACGTCGGGATCGTGAGTTGCAAGTTTGGCCTATTTTTCTTGAATTTCTCTGACAACATCTCGTGATCTTTGGGGCTTTAAATAGGTAAGGAAATTTTCTACAAGTTAAGAGCTTCAATTTGGTACTGGTTTCATGAAATTTGGTGAAGAAACGAGTGAGAACGAAGGGTTTGAAGTTTTTTCCAGGTTTCCGGCGACCAGCAACTCGCCAGAGAAGATGACGGAATATTCCATCAATTTGGACAGAATATTCTGAGGCAATCAGTCAGATTTAACGGAATCTGTTAGGGTTTAACGGAATATTCCTGACGGCGTTAACTGACGCCGTCAGTGTGACTGACACGTGGCCGCGCGTAGGGGGCACGTAGGTCCGTGCACTTGCCGTCGCGTGGCGGCGCGTGGGGTCTTGGAAAATTATTTTAAAAATATGGGGATGTTTGTGAGGTTGAGTAGATCACGTTGGTGTATTCACACACCCCATTTGAGCATTGTATGAGAAGTTATTACCTAATTTTGGTTATGTGCTTTAAATTGACGATTTTATAGTTGTTTCGCATATAGGTGAGACCTATCCTGAGGATGAGCGCAGTCACTCGAGGCTTAGGGGCTACGACCCTTCCACATACCAGTGAGTGGGCTTTTGGTTTTCCGTATATACCTATATACTTGTGGTTTTTCCCAGAAAATGAAATGGAATGTTTATATGTTTTAAATGCTATGCATAGCGTTTGCCTATTTATTTATGCATTTGTAGTTGTATATATGTATGTTTAGTGCTGCGAACGCACAGGTAAGTGTCAGGTAAGTTTATGGTTTATGATTGTGAATTAGTGGTTATGTGAGATGCATAGAGAGCTCATAACCTGCACCCCTGGTGTTAGTGCTCCTGCCCAGAGTAGGGCACAATACTTCACGTGATGTTCACCTTCCACACCATATGCTCATCTTGGATCCAAGTTAGGTGCACAGTCCTGTCGTACATACCACTATAGGTGGTTCCGACTCGTAGGTGACCCGCGATTATTCTCCCAGTCTTCATGTGATTGTAGCACTTGAGCGTATTTATTTACACCCAGTCCTATCGTACAGACCACTTTAGGTGGTTCCGACTCGTGTGCAGGTATAGTTAGTGAGTTGAGGATTTGAGCTCTAGATTCAGCCGTACAGGTCACGTTAGGTGACTCCGGCTGACATGTTACTTGTATTGATTGACATTACCTGGGTTACTTACATTTTATGTGGAGGCATTCGACATGGCATATTTCTGAACATGTTTTCGATATATGTGTATATTCTATTTTCTGGGAAACTATACAGGTTTTACGGCGAGGGGTTAGAACTTTTGATAATGAAATGATTTTGAAAAGCTTTGTTTTTGCCCACTCACACTTTCTGTTTTGCGCCCCTCCAAGTTCTAGTTAGAAGCAGCTTTGGTGGTTCACGAGGACTTGACGGTGGTTCTGACAGAACATCACAAATGTAGGATCACATTTGGGTGTTGTGTAATTAGTATTCATTATTCTGGACTGCACTTAGGCATTCTGTGCTCTGATTATGTTTATCCCACTTAGTCTCACACTAGTGTGTTACTTTAACTAGTTTATTTAGTAGTTTGGTTTTTATTTATTTGTACATTTATTATTATCTTTTACTTTTGCACTGTGCACATGGCTACGTCACCCTCCCGTGACGACCAACACACCTTGATTTTGGTCGGGGTGTGTCAATATAAGTTCTAGTATCTGTATTTCCTGACCAAGGTTGCCAATTATTGCCATTTGACTTAGTACCAGATGACTGTCCTCTACCATTACCAAAATTAGAACCTTTATACCCTCCATTAGACTTCTGTCCAAAGAAAGGCCTCAGTCTAGAATTAGAATTATTGAATAGCCTAGGAGCATTCCCACTACCTATGACGCCATACATATTGGTAAAGTCAGGATACACATGAGGTGGAGATTGTGGCATGACATACAAATTTGGAGAATACTGAGCAGGAGAATACATTGGACCACTAGATGGATATGGAACGGCTAAGAAAGAACCCTGTGACTGAAAAAGGCATTGCAATAGAACCTGGAGACTAAAATGGTAAACTTAAAGTAGAACCCCTATTAGATAATCAAGTAATTGTCTCACCAGTATTAAGAGGAATATCATCAGAATTACTAGAGGAACCTTGAGAATTTGCAGATTGAGAAGATAAACCTCGCATATACAATCCAGAAAAGTTATGAGTTAAACTATTAACCATGGAGTCAGCTTCCCTTTCAACACACAATAACTACTCTCGAAACTCCTTTAGAGTGATAGAAGTATCTCTAGTAAGAATCACCGTTTGTATAGTTGAATATTCTTTAGGTAAACTAGATAATGCAGCCACCACAAAATTATTATCAGAAACAGACTCATTAGCAGCAATCAATTGATCCTTAATATTTCTTAGCTTAACAAATCTTATCCAAAATATCTAATCTTTAACAAATCCCAACTGTTTTGCTAACATGGCATATATTTCATACAATGTTGTCATGTGTCCTCACTTATCAGTATAGAACTTGGAAAGAGCTACACTTAAAATCTCATACTTGTAAATGAAGAAAAATATCACTAAACTATTGTACTAAACGACTATATATTTTAATATTGTACAACCTAACAAATTCTGACCTAAAAGGCTAGAAAATTATTCCATATCATGGGAAAGGATCCTCTCCGGACCCAATCCCAACAGATCCTCCTGATCCTTCTTCTTTAAGAGCTGAGTTAGCATTGTGGCTTCCCCAGAGTCGTGCTTCCTCAGAGTCGGCGTCGGCCCGGAATGGGCGTCATGGCCTTCCCGAAGTTAGTTATCGACAACGCCATAATAGTCATTGACGACTCGTGGTTCTGAAGTTTCCCTAAAATCAAAAGAAATGGTGAAGAAGAAAACTTAGAATTGAAGAAGAATAATTGAAAGAGACGAGGAAGCAGAAGAAAAACTGCAAAGAAAACATAAAAAGAAGGGGGATCCGGAGGATACGGAGAGATTGGGTCTGGAGATGATCCTCTTCCCCATGTAATCATCCTTTGAAATACTAATTAACAAAACGACTATGGTGCCCAAGGTTTACGTATGCTTAATACAAATCCACGTCACGGATGCCTTGCGGCTGTTGAATGCCAGCCGTCACCGCCTAGGGAGGAACCTTCCGCCTTCCGTGCCTGAATAACTCTCTTGTCATGCTCCCCAATTCCCACAAGATACTCCCAGTATTCTTGGCATTCAACAGGAACCTCATGTAAATCTTCCTCCGCATAGATAGCTCGCTTTCCCTCCAAGCACATTTCCTGAACACTGAGATTCCGGAATCGCTCCTTGCCCCTTTTCGATGCACCACTATCACCTTTTTTAATCTTCTTCTGGGCTGAAAGAGCCAAATCTGTGTGTTTCAGCTCCAAATTTCGCATATGTCTGGAAACTTCTCAAGGAACATTAGACAATTGAGCAGGGACGTCCTGCACAATAACTTCCTTCATATTACTACAAGTATCAATCGAGTTATTATTAATTTGTTCCTAGGCTTCAAGTTCCGCCACCAAAACTAGCCCAACATTGGACCCGCCACTTACTGAAAGTGGAAACTTATCGATCTTAGTTGAATTCCCTGATGGGCCCAATTTCAACGGGCTTTGCATTCCCATTGAGCTAAAAATTTGAGGGCCCAATAAGCCATACCCCCAAACCAACTGGCGATTGACAACTTGCATGTTTTCTTCCACAACCCATTGAAAAAACCCCATTTTCTGACCCATGCTACTAGATCCTCCAATCTGTCCCTAAGTCTGCATCGCACTTGGACTACGAGCTGCATCAATGCGTATGGGTCCCTCACTTGGAGCATCACTTTCCCCACTGGAGTTCACCTTCGTGTCCCCCACGCACTGCGATCCTCCACCCCTTTCTACCATCATCATCATACCAACCATCCGCTTTTCACTATGGCTACTTTGAGTAGGTCTCCAATTTTCCTGTGTTTCCCGAATCGGAGCGGCTTTAGTCCATTCCCCAAAACCAGCACCTCCACCCATTTCAAGTTCAAAGGAACACTTCGTGTTCATATGCCTAATTCTTCCACACTTATAACAGAAATCCTAAAGTCTTTCATACCTAAATTCAATCCAGGTGTCCTGATTCTGCTTCCTGGGCAACCAACATCCTGTGATGAGAGGCTTGGTAGTATCAAATACCACACGTACTCGCAAAAAACCACGGGCCAAAGATGGATCTTCCAACTCCTCCAACTGCCTTATCTCTTTCGCCATCCTCTTTATGTTCGATTCTGTACTAAGACATAACGGAACACCTCTAATCTGAACCCATAACATGACCAGTTCCCAGTGAACTTCCTCCAAAGCTAATTCCTGAGGCCACCTTCTAATTGAAAATTTTTTCTTCATCACTGCCTATAGAACTTGGGATAAGATTTTCCTTTATGAGCTCTCATCTAGAACAATTATAATAAAGATGTTGTCTTTCACCCATTTGATTTGCACCTCTCCCCAGTCTTTCCAAGCAGATCACAGTATGTTTCGGACCCCGCACTTATTCAGGGACCTTTCATTTAACACAACCCCCACCAATTTAACACCCTAATCCATAGTTGTTAATTCCAACGATTCTTCTAGATGCACTACCAACTCCTCCACCGCCGCTTGCTCCCTAACTCGATTATCTTCTTGAACATTACTCATGATTTGATTGTATAGAGTGTTGATTAAGACAGGAAGATGGATACCTTTTCGTTGAAACTCCTGTTGTTAAGTTCTTTCACTTGTGCACTTAAAACAAGCACCTTTGACTGATCTTGAGAAAGAGATCAATATTCAATCCGTATCTATCATGGTAGGTAAACTCTCTACCATAGCAATAACTGCTCTTAAATGTTTAGATTCACTACTCTGCTTCCTACACTTAGTTCCATCAACCTTCTGTTTAAAGTGTGTCACTAAATACCCTTTACCCCCCCCCCCCCCCACCCAAAGATTAGAATCCAAGTAAAGACTAGATGGGACAAGTCCCAAAACTCCTCCATAATCGGCCTGTCCCCAGGCCTTTCCACCCCCGAATTGTCCCAAGAAAGGGAAGTACCAACTCCAACGAGAAATCAGGAAGCGAATCACTGATCCCAGCAGAAGGAACAGTTCGAACAATTAAGCAGAAGTACTGTATGAATATCACTCCCACACAAGGGAGAGAGCAGAAACTCACAAGGGACGACTCCCACAACGGAGAGAAAAGAACCCAAAATCTTTTATGTATTTCCCAAGCACCTCTCTTACAAATTAATATCCCGACACTATTTAGGAGTTCAACTTATTTGGTGACAAGGCAAACCTATTTGAACGTTTGGGATTAACACAGACATAGATGTGGGCCATTGGACCCACCATCCCCATCAACATTCAGATTGAAGCCGACGTGAACCAACCGTGTGATGCCGACAAGAGGATGCGCTTGGTGATCAGCCCAAGGAAAGGAAGTCAGCAAAATTAATTTATATTTACAGTTTTCTGTCGAATCCAGAAAAAGCCCATTTCTCACACAATGTCCCCATTCCCTTGAATTGTATATCAACAACGGCTCTCTCTCTCTCGCTCTCGCTCGCGCATTTTCACAAACACGTTGCGCGGTCACAGCCAGTGCCTGAGTTCGTTCCAGATATACTGCCGCGTAGGCTCGCTCGTGCGTCCAATACGTTTGAGTTCCTGATTTAATTCAACTTTGATTTGAAAATTTTCGTTTCGTTGCTCTTGGGCACTAGGAAGTTTTGAAATTTGTGGAGAAATCGATTCGTTTCTCTCTGTGGGGTTTTGGGCGCCATGGCGATTGCAGCTGCAGCTGTCATCGTTCCACTGGGCCTGCTCTTCTTTGTATCAGGCCTCGTAGTCAATCTCATTCAGGTGCACCTTCTTCTGCCTCTTTGCATTCATGGGTTCTGGATTTCATTTGCTTATTGCCTAGATTTGGTTTTGTTTTAGCTCAGTTTTGTGTCTTCTGCCATCGATTTCTTCAATTTCTGCGTGAATTCCACGAGGGTTTTGCTTCTTTTCGTTTAAGTTTCATGGGTTTGCTGTTTCTCAAGTGGGTTGTTTGGGTAGGGTATGCCTATAAGCTTGCCTGTGAATCTAGGTTTTCTTTCGACTTTGTACTTTAACCTGCAAGCTTCGTTTGATTGTGGAGAACGTTTCGGAAAAGAAACGAAGCTTAAAAATGTTTATTTTAATCTTACATGCCACCAAACCCTTTGAGCTCATTTCGTTTACTGAGTTCCAATTTGAGATTTTGGAGTTTACTTTTGTTATCTCTTTCTGTTCTTTTAGCACATACAATTGTATGTGTACATTTATGCACATGTGTGTGTGTGTGTGTGTCCATTCACACACTTTTTCTTTTGAGGTTTTAGTCAATTTAGCCTAATTGGTCTGTTGTTTCAGGGGATTTGCTTCATTCTTGTTCGGCCGCTGTCTAAGAATACATACAGAAGGATCAACAGAGTGGTGGCAGAATTGTTGTGGCTCGAACTCGTTTGGCTCATTGATTGGTGGGCGGGTGTCAAGGTACCAGTTATATCCCCCATATCTTGTGATTGTGAATATTTTGATTTCTCTAACTTCCTTAAATGCAGTTGATTTATTGTACACTGAGCACTTTTAGGTGCATTCCCACTTATTATGCCAGCTTCTAACTATGTATTTTTTCAACCAAATATTTTTCGCTACAACCCTTATGGACCAATGGTCAAAGTTATTTCTGGGTTTTGAAAGATTCACGGCAATTATTGTTACCACAAGAAAGACTAGAAGGTGTAATTCTGAAAGAGGAAAGTAAAACATGTATATCAAATTTTCTTCTGATAAGCTTGTATAACCCCCTGAAATGCGTAGCAAATGCTAAAGGAAGGCCTAGTACTTTAAATCATAGTAATAAAATGAAGGACAATGCTTATGACCTGGTGTAATATTTACTTTAAGTGTCTTGAGATGAAAATTTGAGTCATGATTTAGTTAACCCTTTTTGTTGCAGATCCAAGTGTACACAGACCCTGAAACCTTTCGTTTAATGGGTAAGGATTAAACCTTCTCTTTTGTTTGATGTTTCTTTGTCATTAGGACTATGTATGTATTGCTCTTTTCAAAATTATGCAGGATAACTTATTTAAATTCATGTTTTCTATTTTCTAGGTAAAGAACATGCACTTGTCATATGCAATCATAGAAGTGATATTGATTGGCTTGTTGGATGGGTCCTGGCTCAGGTACAAAGTTTATATATCATGCTTTAATCAGATGCATGCACAAATACATTTAACCAGACAAATAATGTGTATATTTATAAAAAATAATGCCCATACTTATTTAGTTTTTGGCTTTTTGTATTACTTATACTCATAGAGGCACACAAAAGTTACATTGAAGACTTATTCACATGTACTTGTAAAAGAAGACCACTGTTTCAATTTAGATTTTTGGTTCCATATGGAGTTGTATTCTCTTTATACTGATTTTTTAAATGAAATTTACTTGTGCAGCGGTCAGGTTGCCTTGGCAGCACCTTAGCTGTAATGAAGAAATCATCAAAGTTCCTTCCGGTATGTTCCACCCTAAGATGCCTTGTCAGAATGTGTAGATGAAGCTATAAGGCACCAGCTGTTAAGTTCATAATATCTGTGTACGTGTACGTGCATTCATATATGCGGGAATATTCTCTTGTCAGAAACTATGGCAATGCATTCTTGATAGAATGTGAATCAGGACCATTGATTACGTTGATTCTTGCTTGAATGTTTGGCCTAGATCGTAGTTTGCCAACAGAAGCATCTTGTATTGATTTGCCACTTTGTCGTGACGAGAATATTCCATATATACAAGGCCCTTGCATGGAAGAATGCAAAAAGTTGGTTCCCTTGGGGGCCCACTCTGTATGTGGTTCAGTATCTGAACTGTCTATCTTCTATACAATCCATTTAAGAATCATCCTGTAGATCATTGAATGTACAGAAATGGCTGGGGAAACTTAGCCTAAGCATTGATTATTAAGGCATCTAATCATGATCAAATAAATAAACCAACACAATGTTTCTGGTAAACCCCAATTGATTGTAAATGATAATCAAGTGGTTAGGTGGTTTTTGATTTGGCTGATTTGACAGAGATGATTCTTGAATGGAGACTAAAAACAACAAATGGTTCGGATTCTGGAGCAGCATCCGCAAGAAAATTGGAGGGCGGTGTATATATATATATATATCTTTAATCAAATGAGAGTAATTTAGAACCTTAACAGCTTAGTTAAGATTTAAAAATTTAGAGTTTGCTAGTCTGTTAAGGCCATTAGTTATTACCAGTTGGGACTATCAATATTTAATTTCAGATCTTATTCTAATAGTACAGATTTTTTATTTTTATTGTTCTTATTTGATTTAATCCATATTTCATGAATTAATTGGTGATTTTGGTTTTTCCACAAACATTGTCTTGTGGCCCCATCATACTTAAGCATTACCATTTGCCTTGTTTTTGAGGGTTTACTCCTTGTCACCAAATGGAATGCCTTTATACATGCAGGTCATAGGGTGGTCAATGTGGTTTTCTGAGTATCTCTTTTTGGAAAGAAGCTGGGCCAAAGGTGAAAACACTTTAAAGGTATGGGTGCATATGTTGTATTTGTACAAACATTGTACTCTATATGCACAATACACAGGCACACATTAATTTTAACTATAGACTTTTCCTTCTCATGAATCTGTAATGGAGCATCTCTTGTCACACTCTTCTTCAATTTGATAAGAAATCTGGACATAGATATCCAAAATATATTCATGTATAGAAGTGAGGTTTTGTTGCCAAGCTAAAGAATCAGCGGGTTTTTAATGGTTGCATAAGTACTTTGATGGAATTTTTCCACCAAACACTCATTGAATTCTTTATTTGAGCCTCTAATAAAAAGAGTTTTCACTTATCTTCCAAGAGGCTACCAAAAAAATTCTCATAGTCATGTAATCAAGGAATGCTTCTGGTTGTTGTCCCCGTAGGGATCAGTAACTTTCAATTCTATTTCTCAAACATCTCCCCGAAAAGTATAGCTTTGTAAGGAATGAGAGTTTGGAGCCGCGCCTGCCATCCAAAGCCTTTGGGATTGCTGGAGCGTTTCTAGGTGTATTCTATCCTTAATTTTAGTTCAATGTTTGTTTTAATTTGGTTTTCAATTTGATGCTAAAATATAAGGGAATTTCACCTAATAGTTATGAACTTATATTTACAAGTAGTGGAGGTTGCTAGTCATGATCGCGTTAAGTAAATTCCTGGTAGGAGTATCATGCAGTTCATAGTTACGAATGCCATGTCAATGCTTATGATTTTCACCGAACTTAATGATCTTTGATATGTATTTCTATCATGCAGTTCATATAGGGAACTTGATAAGAATAATTTGTTTGCATCGCTGAGTCCAATTCAATGAATTTAGGAAAATCTAATGGTTAATTTGTGCAGTTCACGGTTAACTTGGAGTATTGTCATTCATGGTTTATAGGAATAATAACTGGAAATCGATTTGTATGCATATGTGTCATGTGTGGAGAATGACCCTCTACCTAGCCTTTCACCCCTTAAGTCATCTTAATTTCGTGCAACCTTTACTTAGTTCTGCAACTTATTAGTTTTAAGTCAATTTTTGTCCAAACAAACCCCCTTTTCATGTTTTGAGTCAATTTAGTTAGATTTTCGTCCAAATCACCCCTTAGTGCTCGTTTTGAGTTATTTGAGATAGTTTAGTTTGTTTTGAGTTAGTTTAGCTTAGTTTTATGTTTTTGAGTCTAATTAGTGTAGATTAGCAGCCCTCATGGTCCTCAACCTAGAACGATCCATAATTCCATATACTACAACTATCAAAATGAGGGTTTAAGTTTGTGTGCTATTTTATATCACATCACAAAGCAGAATCGTGTTCAGAGCATACAACTAATCAAGAATAATGTGAAAGAATTATTATAAAAGATATGAACAACGGAATAGGTCCTACCTTGAGAAGATGCCTCGAAGGCCATTTTCGTAAATTCACCTTAATAGTAAAAAAAAAAATGTAATAATTAGGGACGGGTCGTTACAGAAAATGGGAAACTTTTTAGAGAAAGGAGAGACTAGTGTTTACAATGCTTTCTAATCACATATATTCTCATGCATTAGTTGGTTCCCTTCGACCTTTTATGTAGCCCATTGTTAGGTACCCCTGGCTTTTAATGGCTTTCAAGAGGTTTAATGAAATGGAAATAATTAACGAAAGGGAAACGAATTGAGAGCCGCGAATTGTTTTATATAGGCCACATGGTTGGGTGTGTGCTTGGGCCCTTGACTTTCAATGGCTTTCAAAAGGTTTGATGAAATGAAAAATCCCTGCTTTCATCAATGTGAGTTTGATTCTTAACACGCTTTCTCACTTGTGAAATTTCAAGCTTAACATGTGGACAATACAACTCGGGTGACGTAGAGTACGTGTAGCCATTGGACTTCACACGTGGGATAATCAGCTCTGATACTATAAAGAAAGTTGAGGTTCTACTCTAACAGTTCCACCATAAAACTAATTAGTAATATAAGGAATAGACGAACCACTTATAAGCACATGTAAAGTCACTTCTCTCATTAATGTGAATTCTTTCTTAAGAAAGAGAGAATTTGTTTCTTTTACCACAATTAAAAAGATCAATTGTTAATCTTTGTATATAAAGATCTAATAAATCTTTGTATAGTTAAATTTTACATAAAAGAAAACTTATATAACTGAGTGATATTATATATACTAAAACCCAGTTGGGTTCTGGCACTGTTCAGCAATAGTGTCCGGACAGATCTGCCCCTGGTTTGTTTGGGTTTTGGCGCTGGTTTCTTCCTTTTCTATAGTAAAATTCCTTCTTTGCCCGCGCTGGGTGGGTGCTTTTCAAGTGGCCGAATTGCCCTTCAGCTTTTTCATGCCTTATTGTTTTTGGTGGTTCGTGCAGGGACAAGTTGGGAATTGTGTGTGACACGTGTCGGTCATCGTGCTATTCTCTTTTGGGGTTTATTTTGCTTGCTTTTTGTTTCCGTTTCTCACTTGCATTGGTGGTTTTCTATCGCTCTCAGCTTCTCTTTTCTTTTGGTTCCCGTTGTGTGCTTCTCTTTGGTGCGCTTTTGTGTTTTGTTCTTCTCAGCCGTGGTTTTCAGAACGTTGCAGGTGCTTCCTTCTTCCGATAACTTTGTGGTGCGTGATTTTCTTTTAGATTTTTGTTTTCCTTTGCAGATTTTTATGTTGGTTTGCAAAACGAGTTTTCTTCTGTTGCGTTTAAAGAGATCTAGACTTCGTTGGGTTTTTTTCAGTACATTGTTTAATTTTTGTGATGTTCTTTGTTTGGGTGATGGGTTCGAATGGATTTTAGGGTTTTAAACTGTGAAAGGGTTTTCTTCTGTTGCGTTTAAAGAGATGTGGACTTCGTTGGTTTTTTTTTTTTTTTTTTTTTTTTTTTTTTTTCCAGTTCATCGTTTAATTTTTGTGATGTTCCTTGTTTAGGTAATGGGTTCGAATGGATTTTAGGGTTTTAAACTGTGAGAGGAGTCGACTCCTGTGGCGAGAGAGGTCTAGGTGCGTCATTTGGGGAAGCAGAGGATGGGGAAAGAGAAACCTTAATCGTTTCCTTTCGTTGTTCCGAGGGTTTCAGATCTCTAATTGGGGTAAAGAATTCCTGCTGTTTGCCCATTTTTTCTGTTTGGGATTTCTAGCCTGTGGCCGGATTTTTTGTTGATTAACAACTATTTTCAAGGGTGGTGTCTTTCCAGCCCGTTGTGGGACAAGTGTGATTCGACTAAGGTATATTTTATAATCGTTTTCTTTCGGTTTTTTTTTTTTTTGGTTTTTTTTGTTTGGATGAAACCTTAATCGTTTCCTTTTGTTGTTAATTGTGGTGTTCTCTTGGCTTTTCCCTGTTAAAAGAGAATTTTGTATTTTTGTTCTTCAGTTGGCAAATCTCGGATTTTCTGGTATTTGCAATGTTGTTGTAATTTTTTGGGTATGTTTTTTGCCCTTCTGTTTTTTCTGCTTGGTACATGGGTTTGTAATTGTTGGGTTTATATGGGTTTGTAGTTTTTGGGAAAAAGATGAGAGGGGTTGTTGAGGTTCTCTCTATTTCGAGTTTATCCTGTAGTTTTTGCAATTCCTGATATGATCATACCACAGGATGAATTAAAAAAATTCTGTATTGTTTGAGTTAGAATTACTTTTTAATAATGCATCAAGTTCTTTGGCCAAATATCATTTACCAATGCCTGATGCATTAGAAATTAAAAATAAACTTTTAAGAGGAGTTAAATTATGATTGTGAAGAATTGTCAAAAAAACACACACTTTTAAAATCGCAACTTAATCAAGGTCAAAAACTTATTTATAATTCTGTTATAGATGTTGTAGACAAGAAAAAAGGTGGACTATTTTTTGTTTATGGTCATGGAGGCACTGGGAAAACTTTCTTATGGGATGCTATTATAAGTAAGTTTAGATATGAGAGAAAAATTGTTTTAGCTGTGGCATCATCAGGAATAGCTTCGTTGTTATTACCAGCTGGTAGAACATCACATTCTAGATTTAAAATACCCTTGGTCCTTACTGATTCTTCAATTTGTGCAATAAAAAAGAAAACTCATCTTGCTACATTAATCGAAAAAACAGATATAATTATATGGGATGAAGCACCTATGAATCACAAACATTGTTTTGAAGCATTAGATAAATCTCTTTCTGACATTATGTCCCACTTAAATGGATTACAAAATAATATTCCTTTTGGTGGTAAAACTCTTTTATTAGGTGGTGACTTTCGCCAAATATTACCTGTTATACCTGGAGGAAGCAAAGAAGATATAATAAATGCTTATTTGAATAGTTCTTATTTGTGGTTACATTTTAAAATTTTTTATTTAACAGAAAATATGAGATTATCAAAAAATGGATTAAGCATTGATGAAAAGAAAAAAAAAATCAGTGATTTCGCAAATTGGATTTTACAAATAGGTGATGGAAAAATTGGTGAAAATAGTTCAGATGATAAAGACACATTTTTGATTCAAATACCTAAAGATTTGATAGTTCATTCTTTTGGAAATCCAATTTTATCAATTTTTTTAGCAACTTATCCCAATTTTGAAAATTCTTTTGAAAATTTTGCCTATTTGAGAGAACGTGCTATTATAACACCTCGAAACACAACTATTACAGATATAAATAATTATATAATAGATTTGTTATCTGGAGAACAACATGTGTTTCTAAGCTATGATTCTTTGTGTTCTTCAAATGAGAATATTGAAAATTTGGAAACATTATATCCTGTTGAATTTTTGAATAAATTGGATTTCAATGGTTTGCCTACACATAACCTAATTTTGAAGATAGGAATGTCAATTATGCTATTACGTAATTTAAATCAGTCTTTAGGTTTGTGTAATGGAACCAGATTAATTATGACTCAATTATTTAGTAGAATTGTAGAGGCTAAAATACTTACTGGAAACAATATTGGTCACAAAGTATTCATTCCGAGAATCACTCTTACAGCAATAGAGAATAAGTGGCCTTTTATTTTTAAAAGACGTCAATTCCCAATTAGACCGTGTTTTGCAATGACTATTAATAAGAGCCAAGGGCAATCTTTGAAACAAGTTGGTTTATATCTTCCAGAACCTGTTTTCACCCATGGGCAATTATATGTAGCATTATCTAAAGTTACATCAAAAGAAGGTCTCAAAATTTTGATTCCAGATGGAGAAAATATTGCAAACAACTATACTGCAAACATAGTTTTTAAAGATGTCTTGCAAAATTTGTGATCAAATTGTTTATTTAAGTGAGATGTATATAAATGCTTATATTTTTTATGCAACATGATTAAAGTAGCTGTATATTAACATTGGTGAATAAAAACAAAAATAACAAAAAATATGAGAAACCAAGCCATTGTTCCAGTTTAAGCTTTTCATCAGTATAAAATACTTTAGTAACAGAGACTAGATATTGCTCAATGCATTCTATCTTAATTTAGCATTTTTCTCCATTCGGAATTCAAACTTTTATCATCTATAATTTCTTTTGTTTCATTGTATCCTTTCTTTTGCATTTTTCACCTTTGAAGTAAAATGTCAAATCTTTGTTTCTATTTTTTTTGCAAATCTGCAGGTTGCGACAAGTTTTTTTGTTAAATTTGGAGCCTGCTCATATGCTACCTTTCTCAGATTATTGATAAAACATTCACATTGAGCTTGGGTATGTTTACAACAACTGTGTGTAATTTTCGATTCTTACTTTGTATTTATTTGAAATAAGCCTTGCCAAGTTGGTTTTATCTGTTGTGTTTATGATGGTTCAAATAAATTGGTTTTCCATGTGAGTATTTTTTTTTTTCCTCAATTGTACATGTTTGAAACATAATCTGATACAGGTTGAGTTGCTGTTGTTCTTTCGCGTTGCTTCTAATTGGTATTTGTGGTTGCTTTACATCTTAATCGTTGTTTAACAAAGGAAACTTCAGTTGTTGTGATTGGTGTATATGATTGTTTCAGATTTTAATCGTTTTTTAAAAAGACAAACTCAATGTGCTTTCCACTTATTTTTTTTCCAGTTGTCTTCATTATTGGTTTCAATCAATGCTGCGCAACGAAAGAACTTTAGATTTTATTTGCACCCTCCTTCCATCTTCGGAGGAGGGGCAAATTTCTTCAAGCCTTGATTTCATAGCGTTTTGTCTAAACATATAAATTGCGTTTTAAGTTGATGTGATAAAAGATAGCACTCAAATTAAACCCTCTTTTTGACAATTGTAGTATAGATATAAGTAGGGATCGTTCTAGGCCGGGGATTAGGAGGGATTGCTAATCTAATGAAAATTGACTCAAAGATGTGAAAATAGGCTTTAAAACACTTTAAATAAACTCAAAAGACTCAAAACAAACTTTAAAGACTCAAAACAACTCAAAACAACCAAAAAGACTCAATTTAGACTCTAGGACTCAATTTGGACGAAAATAGAATTAGTTTTGACTCAAAAGACTCTTTTGGACAGATTTGGAACAAGTAAGAAAAGGGGTTTTGATTTTGGACGAATTTAAAAGAAACCAAGTAACTTAAAACTTTAAAACAGATTTTGGACGAATTTAAGAAAAACCAATGGATGATGGGATAGCCAAGGGATACTTCTCCACACATGATACATTCAAACATAAGTTGATTTCCAGTTGCTTTTCCGATAAACCATGAACCTCAACACCCCAGATTAACCATGACATCACTAATTAACCCTCAGATTTCCCTTAAGTTAGTGGATTGGATGACATCATACGACAACCCAAAGCATTCTTCAAAAGTTTCCTACATGACATCATAATAGAGATACGGTCAAAGATCATTACGTTCAATAGAAATCATAAGTATTGACAAAGCACTTGTAACTATGACATCACGATACTTATGCTAGGAATTTACTTAACATGATTGTGAAAACAACCTTAACTACTTGTGAATATAAGTTTGTGACGATTATGTGAAACATCCTTATATTCTAGCACCAAATTCAAGCATGCAAATTAAGTAGGCCTCCCTAATCAACATACGAGAATAAGTTATCCATCAAACGGTTAAGTAAATTGCATTCACAATTTATGAAATCACAACTGGAATTTATCAACTCATATTATAAACGTAATCATGGTTTCAAAGCATCCCTAGGCTAAAACGAGTTTAGCCTCTCATGTTCATAACAAAACTAAGGAAAATATAATTAAACATTAAAAATAAAAGATAGATTACACCTAAAAACGTCCAACACTCCAACTCGAATGCACAAACGCCCAAGGTTTCGTCTTCCTTATCCTCTTCCTTGCTAAGTCACGGCACAAGGTCTAGGGTGGTTTTGTGGATGATTTTTTGGGTTTTGGATGGATTTAGGAAGGTATGGTGGTGCGGCAAGGGTTGATGGTGGTGTATGGAGGTTGGGATGAAGGTTTGGAAGTAAGGGAATGATGGAAAGTTGGTTGCAAGGTTACGGCAAAGGATGGATTTCTGAATGAATGAATGAATGTTGTGTGGAAGGGTGGTGATTAAATGGTGCGGCATAGGGCTGTTTATATAGGCTAATTTGGCACACTTAGTGAAGGAGAAGGATTGCACAATCCCATTGAAAAAGGGTTAATTCAAGGCAGAAACCAAAAGGGATTGGGATAGGTTGTGCATGGCATGGATTTAGGGATTTCTATAAGGTTTCGTGCGGCATGATTGTAGGGATGAGATAAGGTTTCTAGAATGAATGTTTATGGTAGATTCCTAAGCCTAAAGGGACAAGAACATATGATATTAGTGTAGGAGAAGGATTGCAATTCCTAAACCTACAAGGAATGGTGTTCATGCGGCATACACATGGATAAGGCTTCTAGAAACTGAAATAGGTTTTCAACTATGTAATTAATCCCCTCTAATTAGCTAGGTTTAAGTCCTAACGTGATTTGGATAGGATAGGATAAGATAAGGTTAGAGTTAGGAAAGGATAAGGTTGGTTAGGATAGGATAAGATAAGGTTGGATAAAGTTCCTTGTTCTTTGCTATTTCCTTATCTTCTTTGCTTTAGGACTTCATCCACCAGATTTGTAGCCTTTCCTAGTCCTTCTTGACTTCAATTTCGTCCATCCTCTTTACTCCATGGTTAAGCTATCCAATTCATGCCCAAAAATGCTCCATTTAGCTCCAAAATGCCCTTTCTTGCTTCTTTTGCCATTAGGACCTAAAAACATACGAAAATAATTTAAAAGACTGAAATAAATAGTAATTAACTCCCTAAATGCAAGGAAACAACATAACTAAGTAGCATAAATATGCTCCTATCATAAGTGTTTTATCCTAATGTATTTTACGATCCTTACTGCAAAACCTTGATAATCAGACTCTACTTTAATCTCCAATGTCAGAATTCGGATCAGTCTCGAAGCAGCACAATTTTCTCTATACAACTACTACAACAACCATTAACTATGCTACGTTATATTTCCCAATGTTCGCAACTAAATTTGATTACACAACCTTGCTGCAGGTATACCACAGACTACATCACTCTCCACAAAGGTTATGTTTCTTTTTCTTATTATACTCTCTAATCCACTAATATTACGATACATTACCCTTTTCTTGCTCATGCATAAAAAATAAAAATATAAACAAAAAAACCAACTTAAAAAACTAATTTCTATTCATCTTCTTCGTTGTATGGTTAAGCTTACAGAAAACCTCTTATAGGTATCGTCTAAATCCTCAATCACAATATAACGATTTAATGGTATGTTTTCCTAATTTTCTTTCTTGCTGAGTTTTCATTTAAATTCAATATTTACTAACCTTTCTCTTCAAGGGAATTGGCTACTACCAATGTATATACCGACTATCTTCTTTTTACCTAATCTGAATACAAGCCTTATTCCTTGCTTGACCATTGATAACTTAAGTTGGACATATGTATAAAGTATATCTTCAATCAGAGTACCTGCATTTATACTTATATATGTCCATCTTAAACCTCTCATTGGACAAACAACCGGTTAGCCATGTGTTCACAATAAGTCAAAAGAAGAAAGTGATTGTGTATAAATAGGTAGCACCAATTCCTCTGAAGAGAAAAGATGGAAGTGATGATTGAACTAAAATTAGGTCTGGCAAACGGGTCGTGTCTATCGTGTTCGTGTCGTTTTCGTGTAACACCTGTTATCTTAACGGGTCGTGTCGTGTCACACCTGTTATCTTAACGGGTCCTTAACAGGTCGTGTCACTTTACCCAACGGGTAAAGTGACCCGACCCGTTATGACCCGTTAAGAAAAAAATATATTTTTTTAAAATTTGCACATACCACACATTGCCACATAAATATTACTTCAAAACATTAAAACATTTCTCGTTCAAGTACTATATCTACACTCGAAAATAAAAGCCTAATAAAAAAAATAATACATACATTACTAATCTATTACAAATATTAAATGTGCAAGGATAAAGAGTTTTTGTTTTTAAGATTGTAAGTCTTTCTCAAAAGTTTACACCTCCATTTACAAAATCTTCAATTTACATCGATCATCATGAAATTGTATTGGAACTTTGGCTTGATCTATTGCCTTCAAGGGTTATGTTGAAGATGTTTTCAGTAAGGTTTTCCACGTCAGAACTCTCTTCCGCATAAACTAAGTATAGAAAAAGCAAACATTAAAAATCATTCAAATTATGAAAAGTTAAACAAAATAATTATGAAAAGAAATAAAATAATAATACTATACCATATAAAAATATATTACCTCCTTTTCCAAATAGCCAATCTCGTGTGCACAACAAAGTTTGAACTGTTTCTAGTAACAATGAACTACGATACTGATCTAGTACTCTACCCCCAATACTAAATGCAGATTCTGATGCAACAGTTGAAATGGGAATCGTTAACACATCTCGTGCTAACTGAGAAAGTATCGGATAATGAAAACGCTCCATTTGCCACCAAGAAAGAACATCTTTGTCTACTTTTCTATCTATTCTTTTATCCTCCAAATACTTCTGCAATTCATTTTTTTCAATCGAACTTGAACCATCATAATTATTATCAAAATCCTACATCATAAAAAAGCATGCATCACGTATTTGTATCTAATTTGATCGCTCTAGCCTTTTTCTTTGCCGGACTTGTATTTGTATCTTCTGTATTTTCACTTCCATTATCAAGTTGCATTCCCATTGTCACTTCCACTGACCCTCCATCACTAAGATTCGTAAAATCTTGCTCTACAGCATCCATTGCTTCAAGAAAGAAAAACAAAATTTTAAAATCTTGCTCATACCAATTTCATACCATATCCATTTCAAATTCACATATCCATTTCAATTTCACATATATAACTATTTCAATTTCACATATATAAGTTATAACTGCACTCAAACAGTAAGCAAACAGTAAGCAAATAATGGAATATCAAATGATTTTGACTAAATTAGTAGGCCCTATAATATAAACCACGATGGCAAGAGAAGATGCTTTATCAATTATCATCATGATTGGCAATGCAAGTGGTGACTTTCGGAATAATATTATATTTCAGCTAGGGCTGTTCAAACATGCATGCAATGTATGTAAGCACTTCCCTCAATGCACCGAGGATAGGCAATGTATGAGGCTAGAACTATGCACCGAGGATAGGCAATGTTGAAACATGCATGCAATGTATGCATGCAATGTATGAGGCTAGAACTATGCACCGAGGATAGGCAATGTCTTCTAGCATACGTTACAAGGGAGAAGAGAACGAGGGGAATGTTAGGTAAAAAGGAAATTAGGGTTTGGGGTTTTATAATTTATATAGCAAAGCACCACACATGTGTAATACTTAACTTGATTTTTTTTAGTGGAATATTATTTTATTTTTGTTCTCTTTTTGGCAAACCTAGTAGAGTATTTTTCTTTTTCGGTTTCACATTGTGTGGAACGGGGGAAGAATCTAACCCCTCCTCTTTTGATTAATATAATGAAATTAGCTCCATTTTCTTGAATTCTTGTCAAACAAGAAAAGTCAAAAAGATTTTTGAGGGTTAGAAAATGAGGATTAGGTAAATAGTTTTGACAGACTGTCTGAAAATTTGAATACATGTTCTCTGGAAAACCATGTTCTCTGGGAATGTCTCAGATCAGATGTAACCACATTCCACTATGACTAAGAGAATATGGGTATTTTTAATTATCTATTTTAACTCTAACCTAATTTTTCATAGCAGATGTGCGTGAGGCCGTGCGTCATCTCTCTTGTATTTCAGAATCCCTATTCAAAATCCCTAATTCAGAAACATGAATTTCAGAAATTTCGAATTCCAAAAGCCCTAATTCAGAGTCCCTATTCATAAGCCCCAATTTAGAAACCCTAATTTAAGAAATTTCGAATTCCAAAAGCCCAAATTCAGAGTCCCTATTCAAAATCCCTAATTCAGAAACTTCAATTTCAGAAATTCCTAATTCCAAAAGCCCCAATTTAGAAACCCTAATTTAAGAAATTCCTAATTCGACAAGCCCTAATTCAGAAACCCTTGAGTTTATTGCAGGAATTTCTTACCTTGTGCAGTGAGGAGGAGGGCAGACTAAGGAGTGAGGAGGGTGACAGAGTGGGTGAACCGGTGAGGAGTGAGGAAACTGACAGAGTGACTGAGTGAGGAGGGTGACAGTCTGGGACCTGGGTGAGGTCGAGACTCGAGGACGACGAGGAGAGTGAGGTCACTCATCTGAGACTGAGGTAAGGTGAGAGGGCCCGTGAGGCGCCGCGTCCGCGTGACGGCGTGAGGTCTTAGAGTCGAAGACGAAGTCGATCGAGGATTCGAGAGAGAGAGACAGACAGAGAGTGATTTGAATTTTGAGCTGAGTTGAGAGAGAAGAGAAGAGTAATAGCCTACACAATGGACGGCTGAGATTAAATCTCAGCCGATCCAATGGTTATCAATTTTTTAAATTTAATAATATATATATATAATAATGAAATGGACGATTGAGATTTAATCTCAGCCGATCCAATGGTCATCAATTTTTAAATTTAATTTAATATATATAATTATATTATATAATTATTATAGTTTTTACTTTTTAGGGATATAAAATTGTTAAATTAATGTATATAATTATTAATATTATAGTTGATTCATACTTTTATTAAGTATATAAATTATAACATAAGATTTTGTGATATCCACATCCACTAGTGTAAATATTTTAAATTGAAGATCAAATTCATTCTTTGTATTCATATAGGGTCAAGGAGTGTAGCTGTAAAAATTCATCAAAATCAGAGTTAAAATAACCGTTAAATCTTGATTTTTCGTTTATAACTGTCGAAAAGCTTTGTCCCGTTACTTGATCTCTGAATGTTTTTTTTTTGTGATTTTTTGCTGATGTGATCTCCAAGCATATACAAACAATTTTGATGATTTGGATCGTTGAAATTAGTTTTGGAGAATTCGTATCCCATCAAAACGATAGATTGACTAACACTTAGAGTTTATTTATACTATCATTAAGTATAACATAAGATTTTGTGGTATCCACTTGTGTAAATATTTTAAATTGAAGATCGAATTCATTCATTGTATTCATAGAGGGTCAAGGAGTGTAGCTGTAAAAAATCATCAAAATCGGAGTTAAAATAACCGTTAAATCTTGATTTTTCGTTTATAACCGTTGAAAAGCTTTGTCCCGTTACTTGATCTCTAAATGTTTGTTTTTTGTGATTTTTTTGCTGATGTGATTTCCAAGCATATACAAACAAGTTTGACGGTTTGGATCGTTGAAATTAGTTTTGGAGAGTTCGTATCCCATCAAAACGATAGATTGACCAACACTTAGAGTTTATTTATACTTTCATTAAGTATAACATAACATTTTGTGGTATCCACTTGTGTAAATATTTTAAACTGAAGATCGAATTCATTCATTGTATTCATATAGGGTCAAGGAGTGTAGTTATAAAAAATCATCAAAATCGGAGTTAAAATAACCGTTAAATCGTGATTTTTCGTTTATAACCATTGAAAAGCTTTGTCCCGTTACTTGATCTCTGAATGTTTGTTTTTTGTGATTTTTTGCTGATGTAATCTCCAAGCATATACAAACAAGTTTGACGGTTTGGATCGTTGAAATTAGTTTTGGAGAATTCGTATCCCATCAAAATGATAGATTGACTAACACTTAAGAGTTTATTTATATTTTCATTAAGTATAACATAAGATTTTGTGGTATACACTTGTGTAAATATTTTAAATTGATGATCTAATTCATTCATTATATTCATATAGGGTTAAGGAGTGTAGCTGTAAAAAATCATCAAAATCGGAGTTAAAATAACCGTTAAATCGTGATTTTTCGTTTATAATCGTTGAAAAGCTTTGTCCCG
The DNA here is from genome assembly GCF_963583255.1 of Pyrus communis. NCBI lineage: Eukaryota > Viridiplantae > Streptophyta > Magnoliopsida > Rosales > Rosaceae > Pyrus > Pyrus communis. The sequence continues at coordinate 21,334,191 of NC_084811.1, forward strand.
TTACTTGATCTCTGAATGTTTGTTTTTTATGATTTTTTGCTGATGTGATCTCAAAGCATATACAAACAAGTTTGACGGTTTGGATCGTTGAAATTAGTTTAAGAGAATTCGTATCCCATAAAAACAATAGATTAACTAACACTTCTTAGAGTTTATTTATACTTTCATCAAGTATAACATAAGATTTTGTGGTATCCATTTGTGTAAATATTTTAAATTGAAGATCGAATTCATTCATTGTATTCATATAGAGTCAAGGAGTGTAGCTATAAAAAATCATCAAAATCGAAGTTAAAATAACCGTTAAGTCGTGATTTTTCGTTTATAACCGTCGAAAAGCTTTATCCCGTTACTTGATCTCTGAAAGTTTATTTTTTACGATATTTTGTTGATGTGATCTCAAAGCATATACAAACAAGTTTGACGGTTGGGATCGTTGAAATTAGTTTTGGAGAATTCGTATGCCATCAATCAAGTTCCATGTGTGTGTGTGTGTGTATATATATATTTATTAAGTAGATTTAAATCTATTTATTTTGTACATATAAATTATAATTGACTGGTACACAGAATAGTACATACATCACGTGTGTCATTATAAAAATAGTGAGATATGTCATGTGTGTGATAAAAAGTTAATAACTTAAAAAAAAAAAAAAAAAAAAAATTCTCACCACTTCTATTAATTTTCATTTTTCCCTCTCTTTTTTGTTTCCTTTTCAACTTTTTCTTATCATTTTCACTTTTCCCTCCAACATCTTTCCCTAATTCCCTCACTTTTTTGTTTCATTTTCAACTTTTCTTAACATTTTCATTTTCCCTCCATTTTTTTTTTCAAAAAGGGCGGCAACGGCAAGAAATTGAATGGAAAGAAATCACATCAATGGATGCAAAATCATGCAATGCATCATGCATATTAAATTATTAATTAATAATTATTATAGTTGTTATAAAATTTAATATATATATATATATATATATATAATTATTATAGATAGTTAATATTTTGGGGGTATAATTATTATAGTATATATAATTATTATAATTATTATAAACTTTATAGTTAATTTAATATATATATATATATATATATTTATTATAATTTTTAGGGGTATAAAATTGTAAAATTAATGTATATAATTATTACAGTATTTTTTTAGGCTTATAAAATTATAAAAATAATATTTTGCTTATCGTGTATCGTGTTACCCACGTGTATACCCGAATGAACTCGTTATCTTAACAGGTGCTTATCGGGTTACCCGATAACGACCTGATTCGTTATCGTGTCGATCCAAACACCTGTTAATTTCGTGTCGTGTCGTGTCGTGTCGGGTTATCGGATCGTGTCAGAAATTGCCAGGCCTAACTAAAATACATCAGCAAACTGTGTCTCTATATTGTAAAGAGACACCAAACTAGATATATCTGATCCATCTTTTTACACATCATTTCACTTTTCAACATGTTTGATTTAATTCTGCCATTTGCACCAAAATACCTAAACAATGAGACCAATTTTTCAAGTAAAAAAAATGGTATGTGTCATATTTTTCTTTTTCTATTCCTTCACTTTTATACAGACTTTCATTTGAATACCATCATTTTCACAAGCCCTTATACACATTTGATTCAAACTTCATCATTCTTTATATATCTGTCTATATTATACTCACATTTTGTAATCTCGCAGCAATGCGCGGGCACTACTCCTACTAAGTACTATTGGAGCAAAACTCCTTTAAGTGAATCAAGTTTTTATTTTACGTCCCGCTCCAAGAATTTTTTTTATTTGGTCCAAGGAAAAGTGGACCAGGAAAAATGGTATTTGCCTGGTCCAAGGGAAAAGTGGCATTTGCCTGGTCCAAGACACTGTATGCTGCCGACTAGGTGGATGGTCCAAGGAAAAGTGGCATTTGCCTGGTCCAAGACTCTGTATACTGCCGGCCGACTAGGTGGATGGAAATCGTTAGACTAATCTTTGATGATAACAGTGTTCATCAAGAAAACCAGAAAATACCCAGAAATATAGAGAGAAAGAATGATATAGAAGAGAGATAGAGAGATGTGATATTTTCGTGTATTACAATTGATCACTTGCTTACAAGATCTTTACACTTATATACCCAAGTGTTATCTTATCTCCTAAGCTTCAAAACCTCCCAACTCTAACTAACTAACTGTCTTTTATATCATTTTTACACATTTTGACCTTGACCATACTACCCTTCTTATGCTAGTCAATATTTGATACTTGGGACTCAAGATTGCAGCCAGGAAGTCGTGGTCAGATTCAATGTAGGGTTTAGGGTTTAGACTTTAGGGTTTAGGTGGATGGTCCAAGGAAAAGTGGCATTTGCCTGGTCCAAGACTCTGTATACAGCCAGCCGACTAGGTGGATGGAAATCGTTAGACTAATCTTTGATACTTGGGACTCAAGATTGCAGCCAGGAAGTCGTGGTCAGATTCAATGTATAGTGTGTGGCCTAAACCGAAAAAGCAGAAAACAGACAAAGATTTCTGTACTTAAGCCAATTATGAAACGTAAACTGGATCAATACTATTTCATATATGACAAGTCCTTTGAATTATAGAAAAGAGAAAAGACAAACATATGACAAGTTGTACTTGGCCAATTTTGAAACGTAAACTCGATTAATACTACTTCATTTATGACAAGTCCTTTGAATTAAACAAAAGAGAAAAGACAAACATATGACAAGTCAAAGGAATCACTAATTTATTATAATTAGAAGGTGATTAGCTATATAGCCGTGGATTAGGGTTTGATTAGGGTTTCGGACAGAAAATTTACATGTTTAAATTAGTTTACTCTATTGCTAGAGCCGTTTTGTATGTTTTTGTCAAAACCCTTAACTACATAGGGCTTTTAATCGAAAATATTTGTTAGAACTTACAACTTAATTAGAACCAGAACTTGGTATGTGCTTTAAATTATTTAAAAGCAACCAAACGAAAAGTTCAGGATGTTAATTTTATATTTATTTTTTATATCATCAAAATTAATATCGGCGATGTTTTGTTATTTTATTTTTTATTTTATTTATTTATTTTTTGGAAGCGAGATCCCAAAAGGATCACCAACAACGAACTTTTATTAAAACAAACACACTTACAAGCCAAACAAATGTCCAATTTATTCCTAGAAACAAACAAAGAACGGGCCAAAAAACAAAGAAAACAAAGAAAAAGAGCCCAACAACAATGAAGCCCAAATAAAAATGAACAACCGAGAATCATCCACTGTGGTCATCATCGTCGATTAAAGAATTAGCCAGCCACCCGATCCTCCATCCACCGCATATCATCCCCTCCACAGGCGCCACTTGCACACAGCCAACAACAAGAGACAGTCGGCGAGAGAGAAGCCAACCATCAGAAAGAAGCTCTGAGAAATTCCCAAGCAACACCACCGAAAATGGCAGACAACAAGGAGAACGTGGTGGTGTGGGAGACACCCGAGCCACATATATACAACACCGAAACTCTACACATGAACTCAACAGAAAACATGGCTGAAAAACGAAGCAAGGAAGGGCCATGAAAAAGGATACCCATGGGGATTGAAGAATTGGGAAAGCCATAGAAGAAAATTGGAAGAACCAGCAGCAAATGGAAGGGGAGAAGAAAGAAAAAACAAAAACAAAAAGCTACCCACCGATCCTAGCCATAGCTAAGACCCATGACAACAAAGGGAAGCACGATCCCAATCGGGATCGCTCACATAAGAAGGTGAGAAGCACCCTCAAACAGAGGAAAGATCCTGAAACCTAGAGAGGGTTCTGGAAGGAACCATGCGATGTTTTGTTATTTTGTCTTCTGACAATAAGCAGTAAATCTTACGTATGGAAGTGAAAAATATTCATTGAAGAAATTGTCAGTCCTATTAAATTAGGAATGTGATTGTGTAAATCCTAACATATCTAGGGTATTTATTCAAGAAATTGTCAGTCCTACTAATTTTTCTGTGTTGAACATGATACAACGCATTGGAGATGTAATTCCGGCTATCAGAGACGGATCTTCTACAAATTCAAAGCTCTGTTGTTTTCTGCCTATCATGTTCTTTTAAAATAAATTAAGATATTTGAAACGACCATGAAGCATGAAAACATTCCCCATGATGCATGAACCCCCTATATTTATATTTTTCTTTCAATTATATATTGTATATACGTTCATATATTTTGTCAATATATATATATATTTGTTCATCCAATATGCAATTATGCTATGAGGAATTTGTGAGTCAAAAAATTGAAAGAAAATAGAAACAATTTTGTGTTTTTCCAAACCTTAGAAATCAGAATAAAAAAAAAGAGAAAAAATATGGGCTTGCTGCGCGTATGACAAACTAGACCAAACGCCTGGGTTCTTCACGATTGGGTTTGCAGCCTCAATCCATGCTAGCCTCATAAGAAGTCAGCTTTGCTGGGCTTCTAACTTCAACCCACACTCGCCCTGCCTCCCTTTTATCTCTGCAACCTGCAGCTACATCCCTGGATCCACGTGACTTGGCCCAATCGCTGCTTTCTCCATGCAGTAGTCGGTGTTGGGCTTGTAGCTCCAGTAGCTTGCACCAATATGTGTCACTTCATCAGAAGCCAGCCTTGCTGGGCTTCTGCTCCCTGGCCCACGTTGCAATAGCAAGCTTGTTGCTTGTGATTATTTTTTCAGCCTGTGAGTGCAGCAAGCTTGCAACCTTGTTTTTTGATGGGCTGCCTGCAGCAGCCTCATGTGGCCCAACCGCAGCCTGCTCACACCCATATTTTTGGTGCCTAATTTCATGGCCTTAACCAATTTTTTGGGTTTCTTTTTTCTTTCGAATGGCCCGCAGCTGTCTACCCCAAAATATTGCTTCAAACTTTATTTTCTTTTGCTTCTACGATCGACCCCAAATGTCTCGATCTATTGAATTAATTAAAAGTGACCAGCAATCTATTAATTTGACAATTAATCCAAAATTATTGGCATGAAGTCCACTTTTTGTCATTAACGATTCAATAAATTATTTTGTTTCTTTGAACCGTTGACTATCTTTCATAGTCCCGATGCACTCATACTTGGGTTCCTGAAGCAATCCACAAAGTCACTACACTTTATTGTATATTGTATTTTGTGTTCTTACAAGTACCCCTATATGAATTGAACGTTCATAAACTAAATCGAACTTGTAGTTTCGAATTTAGTGCTTTTGAAACCCGAAGTTTTCATAAAACAATACACCTATGAAAACCCAACGTTTTTCATGTAAAACATGTCTTAGAACCCAAATGTTCTAACTTTGATGCTTATGGATATCTTATTTTCTATAACACCAATCATAATCTTGTTCCCTCCATTTAATGGATAGCCGAATTGTAACAAGTTCGATTTCACTGATTTGGATGTTTTTTGACCGAAACCACTTTACGTGGGTTCAAGACATGAATCTCCATTTGACTATCAAGTAGCAAAGAAACCATTGTAGCCAACAATGGCATGAAAGAGCTAAATAAGCCTCTGCCATGCTCTTCATTCGAAGACTTATGCCCGAAGCATTACAAATGGAAATACCTCTCGAACAAGGATTCTATGGCTCTTTGGCTCGCTTATATAGACTGCTTAATCATGAAAGACATTGCTTAAAGCATACCTTAATTACGTCCATGAATGAGTACGATTATGAAGTTTATAAATCCGATCAAATTTTGACTGGAGAATACTCTTCATTCCTTATTTCTAACTCGCTCCTGAAGCAGCAGTGTAGAAAGCGGAAGTTTACCAAATTCTCAGATTTGATTACTACCACAAATGTGAGAGACAGGTATAGACCCAGTTTGGCTCAAGTCTAACGAATGGCCCTAGTTTAGTCAAAGCCTACCAAATGGTGGTGCCCTACTTCGGCAGAAATACACCGAATGGTATTGCTCTGCTTTGGCAAAGGCCTATCGAAGAGAGCCGTCCAGCTTCGGCTGGAGCCTATCGAACCCAAGTCTAGGTCTGTCTCTCTCACAATCCAATTTTGAGTTTGTTTTTTCAACATATGGTAGAATCAGGGCCTACCAAGGTGTGGCATTATGCCCGAAGCATGATCCTTGGCACTTAAGACCTAAAATTTCAAGAATAAAGGATAGTATTCCCAAACCTTAATCTTGCAGAATCTATTTCCGTCTTGATGGAATAGATAATTGGTTATGCACCTGTTCGTACCCATACTAATGTCATTGAGGAGTACTACTCGAGTAATCAATATGTGAGACTAATTTTGCTCCATCAGACACCATTGGAAGAGCAGAATTTTGACATAGATGGCCTTGTTAGTCAAATCCTCTTCATTTACCTTGTGAACATTTTTCTATGTCCTTGGATTCACGTTTGGTGTTTGTTTTAGTTATGGATAATCTTATTGATATTGTCCTCGAATATGAGTTAATTGAATCTTGTTTCTTAAAACATGTGACCGAATTTAATTAAACACATGATTAGGTGCAAATGTGGAAAAGTTAGTTGTCTGGATGAATGCGATACGATGCACACTAATTTTACACGTAAATCACATCTCTAGCAACGACTACAGGTCAATCCAACCTGATTAAGAACATCGGAATGCTCCTAGTTGTATGAATGATACTAACTTACCATTTAAGAGACCTTATATTCTCCCTGTTCCGGAAGAACGTCGTTGAGTCTTAAGGATATTCGAGATGACAATAATCATGAATGAAACCATTGATGGAAAATAGAGTAGAATATCTTTGCACCAGCTCCAAAAATGGGCCTGAAGCTTTGTTTTGGGGCCAATGGGTTGTCTCCCAATTAGGAGCACGCCACATGTAGCCACCCTGGAACCTAATGATTGAGTAGTTTACTTGCTTTGGCACAACTTTTTGGGACACTTAGGTTGAACAATGATGCCACAACGCATCTCCTTACCCGAAGTAAGGATCTTATGCCTACAAGCACATTTTGCCAAGCCTGCTCATTAGGGAAATTGATTTTCTAAATCATCTATCGCAAAGATAAGAAGCAACTTTTTTTCACAGTGGATTCAAGGGAATATATGTGGACTAATCCAACCAAAATGCGGACCATATAAATACTTATGGATTTGGTTGATGAATCGACAAACTAGTCACATGTTTATCCAGACACATTGCTACTAAACTTCCTGGCCGATTCTGAGGGTTCACCACCCTAATTATCCCATAAAGTCTGGGAGACTGGATAAATGCCCGAGAGTTTATATCGATGGTTTTCAATAAGTATTACGTGTCTTTTGGGTTTATACTTGAACATCGAATTCCCATGTTCACCCTAAATAGCCTCGCAGAGTGATCATAAAAGCACAATTTCAATGATTGCCTGGACCTTAGTGAACGCACCAAGTTTCCGGTTTCTTCCTAGGGCTATGCAATCTTGTATGCAGCTATGTTGGTTCGCCTTGAGACCCATTGCCACCCAACTTATTTGACGTTACAGTTGGTTACTAGGTATGAACCTGACATTTCGTATTTACGCATTTGGTTGTGCATTTCATGTGCCAAGTTGTGCAACTGCAACATACCAATATGGGTCCTCAAAGAAGAAAGTGAATCTTTGTCGATTATGATTTCTTTATCGCTCATATACGGATTGTCACTTTAATGAGACAGTCTTCCCACCGTTAAGGAGAGATAAGAACATCAACGGTCTTGTAGAATGACGCGAATTTCCGTGCACGTTGCCCATTATGTCTCATGTCGATCCCCATATCACACAAGTGTGATAAGCAAGTGCAATGAATTCTAGCTTTTAGATTGTTGCCCCAAACGTATTCCTCTGATCTAGCTAAAATGATGAGATCATATACTAGCTTCAAACATGCCTGCAAGGATAGACGTACTTAATGGACGTCGAGTCAACATCCTCAAAGGGTGTGCCACCCCTGTTGGATGGTCCAGTACACCAGCGGATAACCAATCAATCTATCTCGGCCTAAAGCACGACAAACCACTCGGTTCATAGGATTCACTTCTCTATAAGAGGAAGATCACGACACAACAATGAATCCATACTTGATCGTTGTCTCAAATCATTTCCATTTCATGAGATTAATCCAGATTACTCCCGAGACTTGAAGTTCTTGGTCCAAAATACTAGTTTGGATGAGATAATGGAATTGGAATGAGATTATCATCGATGATGTTTTCACTTATATGGTAGTTACCGACTTAAATGAAAGTAACAATATCAAACCGTGTTTTGTTGATTAGTGACAACGTAGAACTGATTGGACAACTGAAATTATAATCTAGGTTAAATTTCTTACCAAAGTGTGTTTGGACCAATAGTTCCTATATTGCCCAAGGTAACCCTGTAGTGTTACAAGTGGGAAAGGAAACGTAATGAGATGAATGAAATAATGCAATATGATATATGCCTTATGGCGCAAGGTTTCTGTCAAACGTCCTGTGATTGATTGCAACATTATGAATGTGGTTAGTGTTTCTCCATGGGGATATTGATACGGAGATTTACATGTAACTTCCCGGAGAACTACATGGACTAGTTCAAATAGTTCCAAACCATGGAACACCCTATTAACTTGTTTGAGGCGTTCACTTACGGATTGAAGCAATTCGGCTGATGCGATATACTCATCTAAGTGATTATTTATTCAGTCAAGGATATGAATGAATGCCCTTATGTGTTAAACTATTAAGTTTTATTCCGAATTTCTAGAGTTACAGTTTATGTTGTTGACATGAATCTTACTAAGACTCTGGAAGAGCTTGAGAAAACTGCCTCGCACCTGAAGATGGAATTTGAGATGAAGGATCTTGGAAAAACTCGTTTATGCCTTGACCTGAAGTTCAAGTATTGCTTTGACGGTACTTTGGTCTACCAGTTGAACTACACCTTGAAGGTGTTACCCTTGAGTATACCTATGATCTTCCATATGCTATATGCAAATGAAACCCTTGAAGAGGTTATAGAATCTGAAATCCCATATCTAAGTTCAAATTTGTGCTTTATTGAGTTCACTGCATTAGATAAAACATCTCATTCGCTATTGATTTATTGGTAAAGATGCAGCACCGTGCCTAAGCGTAACTAAATTGGTATTAAAGACGTTTTTTCTGCTACCCTGAAAGGTACTACAGATTTGGACTAATCCTAACGCATCTTGAGCGGATCCGACCCCCTTGATCCTTGGAATGATGCTTACCTTGTTTGTTATACTGACGCTGGTTACTTATCAGACCTGCACAAAGCAGATCCCCAAATGGTTATATCTTTACCGTTAAGGGATATTGCAATATCTTGGAGGTCCACAATATGACCTTAGTTGTGAAATCTTCAAATCGTTCCAAGACTTACCTCACTTCACTACGCCACATGTGAGACATGATTAGGAGTTCTTGTTAAGCATATTCGAAGTACTTGTTGTTTTCATCCATCGTTGAGTCCCAACGATGATCCATGAAGACTATGATGCATGTATCCACCTGACCAAGGGATGATACATCAATGAAGTCAACACCAAGACATATTGCATCTACATCACATCAACAAAGCATTAGGAGATTGAAGTCATGCAAGCCAATCCCAAACAATCTTGCTGACTTCTACACGACGTCACTACCGAAGCCAACCTTCTAGAAGCTTGTTCGAGGAATTGGTATGCCTAAGTATTCATTTGCAATACTTGTAGTTCTCATTTGGAAGTTCTGTCAAACTCAGGGCGAGTATCCAGAAGTATACTCACTTGATCTTAATTTACTCTTTTTCCCTACGATTAGGAGTATTTTTCCCATTGGGTTTTTGCTACCTAACTAGGTTTTAACGAGGCACCCAACTGGGTTAATCATTTCCTTGTGAGCTCTACTACTTGTGTCCAGAAGACGTATAGTTTTGATTTAATGCAACTTCTCACTTTTCTCCTTAGTTTATGGATTTTTCTCCTACCTTGGGTTTTATCATAGCGATGTTTTGTGAGTTTTACCTTTTATGCGTTCTTTCGTGGATTTGAGACTTACATTTGCTCATTGTGCCGCCGACTTCATCAATTGTACTTGCTTCTATCGCTGAAGACCTGATGCGTCATTTAATTGAGTATGTACACACTCAAGGGGAGTGTTGCAGTCTTATTAGATTAGGAATGTGATTATGTAAATCCTAACATATCTAGGATATTGTTATGGGATTCTACCATATCTCTTAGACTAGATATTATCCTATTAGAGTTGTAATCCTATTAAGGTAAGGAATTAACCTTCCTTACTACGATAAATAAAGGCACAATGGGGTGGAATAGAACACACCTCACAATTACACCTCTCTCTTTCTCTCTGCTATTGCCGCACCCCCTATCTCTTTGTCCTTATTATACTTCAGTAAATTAGGCCTACAACACATTTGTAATAATTCAGAGGAAAAATCAATATTGAGGTAAAAATTCATATCAAAATTAGTGGAATACTCCATATATATAGTATAAAAGTATGGTGTATTTATATTGTGGAGCAATAAAAAAAAAGAAAAAGAAAAAAGAATATTCAAAACAATCCTAGAACAGACACAGATTTTCATCAGCAAAAGTTGGTGGAATACTCTCTCTCTCTCTCTCTCTCTCTCTCTATTTATATATATATATATATATATATTGTATAAACGTATGGTCTATTCAGGTTATAACACGTGAATTGTTGTTATTATGTGATGATATCTAAGTATCGTATATATGTGTGAAATAGTTGGTAGCGAAGGTGTATATTGTCAACGTAAATGGAGTAACCCAGTCGTCCTCATTACATTAATATTAGGAAAAATTAGTATCTGGTCCCTAGTTTCTAATGTTTATTGATTAAGACCTTTATTAGTTTTTAGATTTTGATCAAAGTTCTTATCATTAATATATTAATGAATTACATGTAAGTTACATAATTTTTAAAATTAGTAATTGATTTAGAGTTTTAATAATTAAACTCCTAATTAATTTTCAATTCAAACATTTCTAAAATATAAAAAAAAAATTAGAATAAGTTTGTACCCATTAAATGTTTATAAAAAAATTGATATGTACCCATTCTTAAATATACCAATTTGTTATATGAAAAATGTACATTTTTTTAATATAAAATGTACCCATTTTTATATAAAATTCATTCAATCTTTTCTCTAATCCATTTTAAACTTATATGGGTACATTCTATTTCATTGATTTGATGTGACAGCCCGTCCCGAATTATGTTATCGATGGTGTGAAATGACGATTTTGCCCTTGAACATTAGTTGGGGTTGTGGGTGATTTGTTTTCGGTTGGTGACTCAGCTAGACCACACACACACTCACACACATCAATCCCTTTCCCCGTTGACCCTCTCTTTCTCCTCCTTCTCGGATTCTTTTTCCATTTCCGTACAACCTGTACAGACAACCCTCAAAATCCTTTCAAACATCGCAGATCGTGATCGTTGTTGATATTTTTGGACTCTTTGCAAGCTTAAGAGTCGAATGGTGGTGGTTCTGACAGATTTCACAAATGTAGGATCACTGGGTGTTGTTTATTTAGTACTTGTCCAATCAGACTGCACTTAGGCTATTTATGCTCTGGTTTTGTATTTCACAATTACTCTTGCACTAGCATGTTATCTTAGCTAGTATTGCACTTAGGCTATTCATGCTCTAGTTTTTATTTATTCGTATTTCTCTTTATCATTTTGCTTCTGCACTGTGCAATGGTAAATTTCATTTTTAAGTTAAAAATATAATAACCTACATAGAAATACATACATTAATGTCAGGGACTTCGATCAAAAACTAAAAATCACAAAGATTTTAGTCAAAGAACATTGGTAGTTAGGGACCATCGTGTTGATCAATAAAAACAGAAAAAGCTCTTATTTCGTAAAAAAAATATAAAAAAAAAAATAAAACATAGATGATTTAGGCATATCAATCATCTATTCTATTAAGAGAAGAGCCTTTGTCAACATTTTTCCCTCTTTTTCCAATTTTGCCCTCACTTTTAATACATAATATTGACACCAGAAGGGTAAAATAGTAATTTTGTACCTTTTGACAAAATGACAATCATATCCCTATGTTTCCTATTTTACCCTCACTTTTGATAAACGATATTTACATAAGAAGGACAAAAAACAGTAATTATGTATTATTAAGATAAAATATGTACTTATTAAGAAAAATTGTCCCACCATCATTTTTTCATACTCTTTTTAAAATTTTAAAAACTAATCACACTCCTTAATAAAAAAACAAAAAACAAAATAAAATTGTTCACACACACAGAGTGTGTGCTCATCGGCTAGTTCTCATTGAATAAATCCTCAGTTACATCCAAAGTAAAAGGTCAAAAAATTTACAGCTATTTTCCATTAATTTATTAAATTTACAGCTATTTTCCATTAGTTTATTAAATTAATTAAAGACTTATCTGGTTTTGACTACTTCCTATATTACTAATTAAATTAATTTTATAATGGAATCCTAATTTCATCATTTAGTAGACAGTATTTTAAACGATAACTAGACAGTGATATTGTACTTTAAAAGGAGGTGGAGGATGTTGCTTGTTGATGCTTGAGTGCAAGAACACATATAATTGCCACAGAAGAAGCTATTAAGGATAGTGAAGGACCACCAGACTATGATGAGCATAAGGCACTAGATTAGAACTAGATTAGAACTTAGCTTAGCTGTTAAGCTACAGTATTGATGATGACTCAGCATTGGTTAGATATTTTATGGATATATATATATATATATATATATATATATATATATATTCCTTGTATCCTGCATATAAGGTTAATGAGAATGATTTCTTCTTTAACAATTGCAATCTCTCTCTCTCTCTTAATTCTGTAAAGTTCTACAGAAGCTATGGAGAATTCTAAGGTCCCTCTCCATCTCTGCCACGTCCACAAGCTTTCAAACTTCATCAACCGGACACATATCCTCGTCCACTCGATCGCTCTAGTCTTCTTGATTTCCTATAGAGCCTCTTTCTTCTTCCAACACCCCAAAACCAAAGCCACAACCCTACCATGGCTTCTTGTCTTTGCCTCGGAAGTCCTCCTTGCCTTCGAATGGCTCCTCAGCCAATCATTCCGATGGCAGACAGTTTCGCGAACTGTGTTCCCAGAGAGGCTTCCGGAGGATGACAAGCTTCCGCCGATTGACGTGTTTATTTGCACCGCGGATCCGGAGAAGGAGCCAACCGTGGGGGTAATGAACACGGTGTTATCTGCCATGGCAATGGACTATCCACCAGAAAAGCTTCACGTGTATCTCTCTGATGACGCTGGTGCTGCCGTGACTTTGAATGGGATGAGAGAGGCTTGGAGGTTTGCAAAGTGGTGGCTTCCGTTTTGTAAGAGGTATGGAATCAAGTGTACGGCTCCGGAGGCTTATTTCTCTGCAGGTGCAGGAGAGGATGACGGGGATGAGAACGGTGGTTTTGGGGGCAGTGAGTTCGTACAAGAGAAAGAGCATATTAAGGTTAATTATAATTTCTTTATTTTTTTTTGTACGTATTTGTGTGTCAAGCAACACCAAAATTCCCTTTTACATTTTCTCACTAGTTAAACGTGAGAGAACGTAGAATTTCTGTTCTCAGAATAATATAATTAGTTGTAAATATTCAATTGGGCATCTCTCATGTACTACCTTTTTAATAGAGGTCGAGTCTATACGTTTGAGGCTTATTATTTTTGAGAAAATACATAAAATGGTCCGTTAAAATGACAAAAAGAATGATGGCGAATAAGTGCAAAATTGACTTTTTTTTTTTTTTTGGTTATTTCTCAAAGAAAATTCCTCATGAAGATATATAATGATATTTTTCTGCAACAAAGCTAATGGCGAAGATTTGATCGCAGGAGAAATACGAGGCGTTTAAGAAAAGTGTGACAGAAAATGCAAGGATTGGGGACACTAGGAGCAATAGTCGTCGAGATCACTGTGCGGTAATTGAGGTATTAATGTCCCCTACATAGGACATTGTTTGCTGGTTAGGGAAAGGGATCCTCTCTGGAATCACTTTGTGGGGATTCTAAGGATCCTCACATTCTAGCCGTTTATCGTACATCGTGCGATTAATTTTTGTCAGATACTATTTGTGTTTGATTTTAAATAAACAACGTCAAATGATTTCTGACCGCATGATACATGATGAATGGTCAAGAGTAGATCCGGATCCAATTCTGTTGATTAGTACTTTAGCTTTGGTGATTCTCATCAATACAAAAGACAGATTTATTTAAGACCAATAAAATAAAAGTAGGATCGGTGACGAGAAGTACTAACATAGAAAGAGTTTATTATAACTGTGGCGTTATAGTCCAATAATATAATATTATGTTTAAGTTTATCATCATAAGACATTGTATTATTAAACTGATATGTCATATGAAGTTTTAATTTATCAGTGTCAAAATTATGATTTCATTGTATTAACATGTAATTAGTATTTTCCTAGTGATAGTAACGTTGATAACCCGTGCCTCACAACTGACATGCCTACTTAATTTCCAAATTATTTTCTATTTTACCAATACATCCAACAAATGGGAAAAAAGTCGTCTGCACACAATTCATATCATTAACTTTGTCAACATCAGGCTTGCTATAAGAATTCAACCACAAAGGAACCTAATATTCTTGTAAGGAAAGACAAATATTGTTTTAATTACATACAAATTCATCCTAAGAATCATATCTGGAATTTTGGCAGGTAATACAAGAAACGTCCAGTGATAATGCTGATGCAATTCAAGCAAATGAAGCCAAAAATAAGCCTCTTCTTATTTATGTTTCTCGTGAAAAGAGACCTTCTCAACCTCATCATTTCAAGGCCGGAGCGCTCAATGTTCTTGTATGCATGCATCTCTCTTTTTGTAATTTTTTCACTATTTATGTGTCGATTTTAAGTAATATTCTCTTACCATATATGTGTATTACTTATATACTGTCAAGCTAGCTGTCAATTAACCACTATGTCCTAAAAAATAGTTCGTTCAATTAATTGATAACTTTGGTTGACAGTTTGACATAATTACCTACATAGTATACTATTTGATAAGTAACGTTGACGTTGTTCTGATCAGTTACGTGAGTCGGGAGTTATAAGCAATTCGCCTTACATATTAGGTTTAGATTGTGACATGCATTGCCATGATGCAAGTTCGGCTCGGCAAGCAATGTGTTTCCACCTTGACCCCAAGATATCACACTCTCTAGCATTTGTTCAATTTCCTCAAAAATTTTGCAACATCAGTAACAGCGATATCTATGACAGTCAGTATAGATCAGCATTGAAGGTACATAAGAACTCAAGGACCAAACTTTGCATCAATCAATTATATGTCATATGTACAAATGCATATAATAATCTTTGACTAGAATTGGTATGGACTTGTATATAAATAGGTGCTATGGAAAGGTTATGATGGGCTTGGAGGGCCATGCGTGTGTGGTACTGGCTACTACATCAAGAGGTTGTCCTTATGTGAAAGTTCCATTAGTGAAGGTAAATACAAATTCAATTAATTAAATACCTTAATTTGGTTTAATAAGCATATATATTAAAATTATGAACTTGTCCGCAATATATGCGTTCATACGTTTTTTAGGTCACTAAATTAGTTTCACTATTGAATTATCAGCCGGGGATGCAATGAAACTTAGACAATGTTTTGGTCCATCCAATGAGTTCATCAAATCCCTCCGCCAAATAAACAAGCCTGATCGTATGTTCGTCCAAAGAAATAATGCACAGCCAAATGAAACCCAACTACTAGCATCTTGTGCTTATGAAGATGGCACCAAATGGGGCAAAGAGGCGAGTACAATTAAACTATTGAAACCTTACTTATTTCCAAAAAAAGAATATGCCAAGCTTAGTCAATTGTGAGGAGTTGATACGTGTTAGTAGCACAACGTATCAAGCGCTCATAGTAACCCGCTCGGGAGGTGACTGAGCCTAGCATTCCTTCAACTTTATGCTAATGGTGATCTTCTTTTATTTGTGGCATGCAGGTTGGTTTCTTATACGGTTCAGTGGTGGAAGATTACTTCACAGGGTTTCATTTGCATTGCAAAGGTTGGATTTCAGTGTATTGTGATCCAAAAAGGCCACAATTCTTGGGCAGTGGCACCACCAATTTGGATGATTTTTTGGTCCAAGGGACAAGATGGTCCTCCGGCTTGGTTGATGTTGCTATCTCGAAGTTTAATCCTCTTATATATGGCCCTTTCAAAATGCCCACTTTTCTTCACAGCATGTGTTATGCAGAACTTGCCCTTTTCCCCATTTTCTATTTCTTGTCGCTCTGGGGCTTTGCTACCATTCCTCAACTCTGCCTACTCAATGGCATTCCTTTATACCCTCAGGTAATTTTCTCTTATTATACCTATATTTTTTTACAAGTTTCTTTAAAAATTCTTTTGTATAAATGATTCAAAATATATTATTACTTTCACTATCAAGGGAAATGTTCACTTGCTTTATGTTCTGAAGATTGAAACTGAACCATTTATTGATTATGAACATGTGTGGTTAAAAATTGAAACTCACAGTCTGTCGATATAAGTATTTGTATAGTATATAAGAAAGCATTACCCTCTTAATTAGTTGTTATACAACTTTAGTAGTATGATTTTGACATGATAGTATGTCGGTCTTGTTCTTCGCAGGTCTCAAATACTTATTTCATTGTATTTGCGTTCATATTCCTATCATCCCATTCTAAACATTTATATGAGGTGCTCGCAACGGGGTCAACATTTCGACATTGGGTAAATGAGCAGAGGATATGGATGATGAAGTCAGTCACATCCCATTTATATGGTAGTGTGGATGCTTTCATGAAGAAACTTGGAATAAGAGAAGCCAATTTTTTTCCAACGAATAAAGTCGACGACGTCGAACAACTCAAGCGTTACAATATGGGAGTATTTGATTTCCAAACATCACTACTATTTCTTGTTCCAATGGTTGCCCTAATCATCTTGAACATGGCATCGTTTGCTGTGGGGATTGCTAGAGGGATCTTTGTGGGGGAGTTGGACAAGATGTTCATACAAGTTTTCATACCCTTCTATGTCATAGTAATGAACTACCCTATCATTGAAGGAATGCTTATAAGGAAAGACAAAGGAAGCATTCCACTCTCTGTTACCCTTGTATCTGCCTTAGTTTCCCTCATTTTCTATTTTTTTGGTTCTATTATTTTCATGTAGCAAAGTTTCCCTCATTTTCTATTTTTTTGGTTCTATTATTTTCATGTAGCAAGGCCATGGCCTATATATGTGTCCGTTATATACATACATTTTTACTATTAAATGTAGGGGTGTCTAAAAGATGTACTCTGTTTATTCTTGTCTAAGAATTCTACTACTTGCCACTTAGTGTTATGGTCTAATGGTATTTCTCTTTACTTGTAAGTGAGAGATCTTAGGTTCGATTCTTGCCAAAGGTGAATTTGAATCAAATTATTGATAGCTCATTACGAGGCTAAGCCCACCCGTTTTCCTTTAGTGTAATATTATTTGTTATAAAAAATAAAAAATAAAGAAAAGAATTATACTACTTCACCCTCCAAAATAATAGGAATGTACAAGTGGAGCCATAATTTGGAATAAAGAAATGTCACCATTAAATTCACCATAAACTAAGCCCAATAAGTTTCGGCTGCAACATTAATAAGTAAGAACATGTATCTCCGTAGTCCAAGTCCACAATAGTTCTGGACATCTCATGTTGAGCTATTTTTTCCAAACCACCCTGATGCCCTACTAAGTTTAAAGAAATAGTAATTAAACACTCTTTTTAACTTCTTTCACACCTATGTTTAGTCTTATTTTTGGTTTCCATTTAATTTATGCAATATGATGATCATACATAAAGTGGGTGTGTGAAAAAAATAAAAAGAATGTGTGAAAATCACCTCTCCAAATTTAACTAGGGATATAAATGTTGCAAATTTCATCATGTTTAAGTTGGGTTTGTTAAAATTTTATAAGAGCTCAACTTGGTTGGCTCGTTTATTTTCGAGCCGATCTCAAGCGGGGTAAAAAAGAAAAGTCGAACACGAGCTAATTTACAACAATGAGAGGGTCTGCCTGTATAACATTTTCAAGCTTCTTATTAACGAGCTACCCATGTGCTTTACGATTTGGGCATGTCTAAGTTAAGCTTGGTTTGTTTCTTAAACAAGTTGAACGCTCAATATAGAACGAGAAGATAACATGTTTTAAGTTTTAGTCATTGTCTTCATAACAGTGGTGGATTCAAGATTTGAATCACGAAAAGAAAAAAAAAATTAGTTTATTCACTAAAGCATTTCTTTGAACAATTGTCGTCAGCTGAACCATGTTGCACACATGTCAACATAGATCGACATATGCCAAAGCAATCTGATGAGTGCTATCTAGAGAATTTGTCGAATGCTCTTGACGCAACCTGCTAAGTGCTGCCAAGATATGCCTAGCATGCATTACATCAAACATTTATTGGGCACAAAAGGGACCCATATCAAACATTCGAAGAGTTCTCGAAAAACCTTCACATGTATATTTTCTGGACTCTAGGTGGTCTTGGGACCACTTTGGTCCCAATGTGCATCCATCACTAATTCATGGTAATACTTTTTACCACTACTCACTTTTCAAGGTACTTTATATTGGCTCCAATATAATTTTTATTATTATTGAAAAATGTGAGATCGAACTTAAAATATGGGTGACACAAAATTTAATCACAACTTTGATCAACTCACCCAATGATGCTAAGACTACTCTTGATGCCTTAGTATCCAACACTCCAAAGATTTGCATCACAAAATAAATTATGGTCAAGATTGTTTTTGAGAAAAAGAAAATTGTTTGTTTGTTTGTTTTTTTTTTTTTTTTTTTTTGGGTTCAAATAGAAAAAGAAAATTGTTAAGATTATCAAATGCCTTTATTCCCAAGAAAAAGCTGAGATGGCAAACTACTAAATAGACCAACCGTATTATCTTAACAAACAATACCCATGTAGACATGTAAATTTCGTTGCATGCAAATGATGCATCACAAAGCTCCACGTGGCATATGACTCATCACAAATGGACAAGTCATCAATGACATGTGGCACAAGTCAAGCAAAGGAAGCTCAAAAACATTCCCAAAATTAGGCCAAAATGGGGGAATACCCTTTAAAATCGGCAAGGGGTTCAAATTGCTCCAAAGCCAGAATGAAAGCTAAAGCATCTTCACAAAACAAGCAAGAATTGAAGATTTCTCACAAAATAGGCAAGAAAGCCCTATAGATTTCGGCCAAGCAAGGGAAAGTGGCTAAAAACAAGACACAAAACATGCCTAAATTCTCCCATGGACGAATCAAGACACAAATCAAAGCCAAATCCACCCAAAGGCATGACTTTGGAAGTCTATAAATACAAGGTCCCAAGACAAGCATAAGGTCGACAATATCTACATTCAAAGGCCGAAATTCTCACATTGAGAAGAACCTTTGCCAAATCTTTGAAGACTAATATGTTGCCAAAGCTTTCTTCAAAGAACACACAACCAAATCCGAAGCTTTCTTTCGACCAAAGTCGAAGCATTCCCTTGAAGAATCAACAAGCACTTGTGTCGATTCCTTCAAGACTTTGTTGCAAGCTTAAAACTTGTAACGACGTTCGATTCAAGATCAAGTCGTCAAGACCCGTGCCGCAACTTTGAGGTGAAGACTATCTACGTATTGTTTCAAGCTCAAAACTTGAAGCAATTGTTTAATGTTCGTCCAAGATCAAGTCATCGCGACCTTTAGATCAACAACATACGCATTTACATCAAATTTGAAGATTGAATCAAAGGAAAATTGTAAACAAAAATTGTAACCTTACAAATTCATCAATACAAATCTACTCTGTACATGTGTTCTCATTTCATTCGTTATAGATTTTTCGTGTTTACAACCCAATCCTAATTCCCAAAATCCCTTCTTACAATCAAATCAAGATTATGCTTAAGTAACAAAATCACCCCAACTGCAATAGGAAAACCCTAAAAAAGCAGAGCAGTAGACACTCACATGCATCGTCCCACAGCTGTTCTCGCTGCCTCACCATCGAACCTTTCAGAAGACCACTCTTTAAAACTTAACTTTTCTAGTGTTAGGATCAGCTGCCCAGTCTAAATCAGAAAATGCAGTAATAGACTGATCTAAAGATGCAGAATATGTAAGACCACAATGGATAGTACCTTGGACATATCGAAGAATCCGTTTCACTAGAGCATAATGAACATCAGTAAGACTATTCATATATTGACAAGCTACATTGACTAAATAAGAGAGATCAGGTCTGGTGAAAGTCAAATATTGCAGGGCACCCACCAAGCTTCTATAGGCAGTATGATCATCTAAAAGTGTACCTTTAGATGCCAAGAGTTGAGTATTTGGCTTACAAGGTGTTGGTACAGGTTTATAGGTGTCCATACTAGCCTTATGAATCAAGTCTCGAGCATATTTAGATTGGTTGATAAAAATATCACCATTATCTTTATATTGAAGCTGCAACCCCCCATATCCTTCAATTCAAACACATCCTCTGACTCCTGAATAATAGCTTGAACTTTGCTTGCATTTGAACTAGTCAAGATTATATCATCGACATAGAGTAAAAGAGCCACAACATAAACTCCATCATGTTTAACAAAGAGACTAGTGTAAGACTGAGACATTTGAAATCCCATGGCTAAATAACCTGTAAATTTAGCATTCCAGGCACGAGGTGCCTATTTTAAACCATATAAACATTTGACTAATTTACAAACAAAATTTGGGTGATGTGGATCCGCAAAACCTTGTGGTTGCTTCATATACACTTCTTCCTCCAACTCTTCATGCAAAAATGCATTCTTAATGTTAAGCTGTCTTAAATCCCATTTGTATTGAGCAGCAAGAGAAATTATTAGTCTCACAGTAGTATGCCTCACAGCCGGGCTAAAAGTCTCAAAATAATCCAAACTCGGCTCTTGATTATATCCTTGGGCTATTAATCGTGCTTTATATCGTGAAGTAAACCCATCAGGATTCTTTTTATGTTTGAACACCCATTTACTACTTATAATAGGCCGGTGTGTTGGTGGAGGAACCAAAACCCAAGTTCCTCGGCTTTGCAAAGCTTCAAACTCCTCTTGCATGGCAGTTTGCCTATGAACATTAGTTGTAGCAGTTCGAAATGAAGTTGTTTTAGAAGAATCATTAATTGCAACTATAAAAGAAAAGCCACTAGGACTCTGAGCATGAGAATCTAATTGCAAAGTTTGTAACTTTGGTAAGGCAGCAAGAAAAGCAGTATAGTTCTTCCTAGAAATAGCACCAGTTTGCAATCTTGTTTGGATTCTTAACACAGTAGAGGAATCATGATTGTCATTATGTAAAATAGAAGAGGAAGAATTACCTCTAGCCGTGCAGGATCAAGGACAGATAACACCAAAGCTGTTGAAGAAAAGGAATGAGTTGTTTTAGATGGTGATGTAGACACATTGTAATCAAAATCCCTTGAAGTAGTACTAGATGTATCAGAAACATTAGAAGCAGAAAAATCAATACTATGATGTTCTTCAATACCCTGTGAAGATGTAGACACATTTGGAACCAAGCTTGGCGGAATCGAAACTTGAAACAAAACTAAAGAATATGAAGATTGAGATTCAGGACCTGAATAGAAGAACAATGCTGTGTAGAAGGGATAGTCTTGTATGGAAACAAACTTTCGTCATGAATAACATGCCTGGAAATAATGAACTTCCTAGTTTGGGGATGAAAACATATAACACATTTATAGCTAAGAGCATATCCAATAAAAACACATAATGAAGCTCTAGGTTGCAGTTCGTTGGTATTAAAAGGTCTGATGTATGGATAAACCGTAGAACCAAACACTTTGAGACCTTGCAACTAAGGAGTTAAATTGTATAATTTATGATATGGAGACTGCATACTTAAAATTGTACAAGGCATTCTATTTATTAAGAAGACAGAGTGAGCACAAACATGATACCACAGATCTTAAGGCAACTTGGCAACAATTGTAAGAGTTATAGCTGTTTCCACAATATGTTGATGTTTCATCTCAGCAATTCCATTTTGCTGAGGTGTATATGGACAAGAAACCATATGCATAATGCCTTTGTATTTTAGAAAGTCCTCAAACTTGTTACTAACATATTCACCACCACCATTAGTTTGTAAACATTGAATTCCAACATTGAATTGAGTCAAGATATAACTATAGAACTTTTGAAACACATCAAAAACCTCCGATTTATTTATTAAGGGAAAGATCCATACAAATATGGTAAACTCATCAACAAAACTAACATAATACTTGTAACCCAGTGGGTGATGGTCCCCAAAGATCACTATGAACTTTTTGAAATGGAAAAGTACAAGTTTCTGTTTTATCATAGAAAGGTAACCTAGACATTTTTCTAGAAATACAGTTAGCACATAAGTGTTGTTGCTCATCAAGAGAACATACTATATTTAACTGTTTCAACATTGTAGACAATATTGCATTGTTGGGATATTCAAGTCTTTGATGCCAAATTGCTGTTTTTACTTTCTGTCCAAGTAAAGCCATTGATTTTCTTGATGAAGATGTAGAAGATCCTGATAACAACTGAGCTGGTATCTGAAACAACTCTCCCTTATTACTTATTCCTTGGTAAAGAACATCTTTGGTTACCTTGTCATGCACAAAGAATTCATGATCATCACAAATGAACCAACAAAAATTATCTTTGCAGAGTTGTTGTACTGATATCAAATTAACAGCAGTAGTTGGCACATGTAAAACAGTTCTTAAAATTAAAGAATTAGGCACAGTATGTAATTTTGCAAAACCAATATGCTGAATTGGCAAACCTTTACCATTGCCAATAGTAATCTTATCAGTGCCTTGATAAGGTGTAACATGCTGAAGAGAATTCACATCAGTGGTAATGTGATGAGAAACACCAATCTCAACTATCCACGAGTCTTGAGGTAGAAATGTAAAAGGACCTTGAGCTTGCATAGATGTTAAAGATGGTGTAGGAGTTGTGCCTTGATAAGAAAAGTTGTTCCAATGATGACAATCCAAGGCATTATGAACTTGTTTCCCACGTATTTGATGCTCAACTACTTCTCCCGTGCCCTCTCTATCGCTGACTCTCTCTCTCTCTCTCCTTCTTACTTGTACGGACGGGACTCAAAACCCTTGCAAACGTGACGGATCGAAGTGGAAAATGGTACCTTTGTGTTCGTGAGGATCATACGAGTTTAACCATACCAATTTCAAGTAAGGAATCATTCGATTTCACGTCGAACCAGGAATCTCCGATTTGGTCACTGTTCATGCACATGTGAATTATTGACTTTCAGGGAATTTGAAGCTTTTAGGAAGCTTAGTGAGGTCCTTAGGAAGCTTGGGGTGGTTCGTTTGGTGGAATTGAACGTCGGGATCGTGAGTTGCAAGTTTGGCCTATTTTTCTTGAATTTCTCTGACAACATCTCGTGATCTTTGGGGCTTTAAATAGGTAAGGAAATGTTCTACAAGTTAAGAGCTTCAATTTGGTATTGGTTTCATGAAATTTGGTGAAGAAACGAGTAAGAACGAAGGGTTTGAAGTTTTTTCCAGGTTTCCGGCGACCAGCAACTCGCCAGAGAAGATGACGGAATATTCTGTCAATTTAGAATATTCTGAGGCAATCGGTCAGATTTAACGGAACGTGTTAGGGTTTAACGGAATATTCCTGACGGCGTTAACTGACGCCGTCAGTGTGACTGGCACGTGGCCGCGCGTAGGGGGCACGTATGTCCGTGCACTTGCCGTCGCGTGGCGGCGCGTGGGGTCTTGGAAAATTATTTTTAAAATATGGGGATGTTTGTGAGGTTGAGTAGATCACGTTGGTGTATTCACACACCCCATTTGAGCATTGTATGAGAAGTTATTACCTAATTTTGGTTATGTGCTTTAAATTGACGATTTTATAGTTGTTTCGCATATAGGTGAGACCTATCCTGAGGACGAGCTCAGTCACTCGAGGCTTAGGGGCTACGACCCTTCCACATACCAATGAGTGGGCTTTGGTTTTCCGTATATACCTATATACTTGTGGTTTTTCCTAGAAAATGAAATGGAATGTTTATATGTTTTAAATGCTATGCATAGCGTTTGCCTATTTATTTATGCATTAGTAGTTGTATATATGTATGTTTAGTGCTGCGAACGCACAGGTAAGTGCCAGGTAAGTTTATGGTTTATGATTGTGAATTAGTGGTTATGTGAGATGCATAGAGAGCTCATAACCTGCACCCCCGGTGTTAGTGCTCCTGCCCAGAGTAGGGCACAATACTTCACGTGATGTTCACCTTCCGCACCATATGCTCATCTTGGATCCAAGTTAGGTGCACAGTCCTGTCGTACATACCACTATAGGTGGTTCCGACTCGTAGGTGACCCGCGATTATTCGCCCAGTCTTCATGTGATCGTAGCACTTGAGCGTATTTATTTACACCCAGTCCTATCGTACAGACCACTTTAGGTGGTTCCGACTCGTGTGCAGGTATAGTTAGTGAGTTGAGGATTTGAGCTCTAGATTCAGCCGTACAGGTCACATTAGGTGACTCCGGCTGACATGTTACTTGTATTGATTGACATTACCTGGGTTACTTACATTTTATGTGGAGGCATTCGACATGGCATATTTCTGAACATGTGTTCGATATATGTGTATATTCTATTTTCTGGGAAACTATACAGGTTTTACGGCGAGGGGTTAGAACTTTTGATAATGAAATGATTTTGAAAAGCTTTGTTTTTGCCCACTCACACTTTCTGTTTTGCGCCCCTCCAAGTTCTAGTTAGAAGCAGCTTTGGTGGTTCACGAGGACTTGACGGTGGTTCTGACAGAACATCACAAATGTAGGATTACATTTGGGTGTTGTGTAATTAGTATTCATTATTCTGGACTGCACTTAGGCATTCTATGCTCTGATTACGTTTATCCCACTTAGTCTCACACTAGTGTGTTACTTTAACTAGTTTATTTAGTAGTTTGGTTTTTATTTATTTGTACATTTATTATTATCTTTTACTTTCGCACTGTGCACATGGCTACGTCACCCTCACGTGACGACCATCACACCTTGATTTTGGTCGGGGTGTGCCAATATAAGTTCTAGTATCTGTATTTCCTGACCAAGGTTGCCAATTATTGCCATTTGACTTAGTACCAGATGACTGTCCTCTACCATTACCAAAATTAGAACCTTTATACCCTCCATTAGACTTCTGTTCAAAGAAAGGCCTCAGTCTAGAATTAGAATTATTGAATAGCCTAGGAGCATTCCCACTACCTATGAAGCCATACATATTGGTAAAGTCAGGATACACATGAGGTGGAGATTGTGGCATGACATACGAATTTGGAGAATACTGAGCAGGAGAATACATTGGACCACTAGATGGATATGGAACGGCTGAGAAAGAACCCTGTGACTGAAAAAGGCATTGCAATAGAACCTGGAGACTAAAATGGTAAACTTAAAGTAGAACCCCTATTAGATAATCGAGTAATTGTCTCACCAGTATTAAGAGGAATATCATCAGAATTACTAGAGGAACCTTGAGAATTTGCAGATTGAGAAGATAAACCTCGCATATACAATCCAGAAAAGTTATGAGTTAAACTATTAACCATGGAGTCAGCTTCCCTTTCAACACACAATAACTACTCTCGAAACTCCTTTAGAGTGATAGAAGTATCTCTAGTAAGAATCACCGTTTGTATAGTTGAATATTCTTTAGGTAAACTAGATAATGCAGCCACCACAAAATTATTATCAGAAACAGACTCATTAGCAGCAATCAATTGATCCTTAATATTTCTTAGCTTAACAAATCTTATCCAAAATATCTAATCTTTAACAAATCCCAACTGTTTTGCTAACATGGCATATATTTCATACAATGTTGTCATGTGTCCTCACTTATCAGTATAGAACTTGGAAAGAGCTACACTTAAAATCTCATACTTGTAAATGAAGAAAAATATCACTAAACTATTGTACTAAACGACTATATATTTTAATATTGTACAACCTAACAAATTCTGACCTAAAAGGCTAGAAAATTATTCCATATCATGGGAAAGGATCATCTCCGGACCCAATCCCAACAGATCCTCCTGATCCTTCTTCTTTAAGAGCTGAGTTAGCATTGTGGCTTCCCCAGAGTCGTGCTTCCTCAGAGTCGGCGTCGGCCCGGAATGGGCGTCATGGCCTTCCCGAAGTTAGTTATCGACAACGTCATAATAGTCATTGACGATTCGTGGTTCTGAAGTTTCCCTAAAATCAAAAGAAATGGTGAAGAAGAAAACTGAGAATTGAAGAAGAATAATTGAAAGAGACGAGGAAGCAGAAGAAAAACTGCAAAGAAAACATAAAAAGAAGGGGGATCCGGAGGATACGGAGAGATTGGGTCTGGAGATGATCCTCTTCCCCATGTAATCATCCTTTGAAATACTAATTAACAAAATGACTATGGTGCCCAACGTTTACGTATGATTAATACAAATCCACGTCACGGATGCCTTGCGGCTGTTGAATGCCAGCCGTCACCGCCTAGGGAGGAACCTTCCGCCTTCCGTGCCTGAATAGCTCTCTTGTCATGCTCCCCAATTCCCACAAGATACTCCCAGTATTCTTGGCATTCAACAGGAATCTCATGTAAATCTTCCTCCGCATAGATAGCTCGCTCTCCCTCCAAGCACATTTCCTGAACACTGAGATTCCGGAATCGTTCCTTGCCCCTTTTCGATGCACCACTATCACCTTTTTTAATCTTCTTCTGGGCTGAAAGAGCTAAATCTGTGTGTTTCAGCTCCAAATTTCGCGTATGTCTGGAAACTTCTCGAGGAACATTAGACAATTGAGCAGGGACGTCCTGCACAATAACTTCCTTCATATTACTACAAGTATCAATCGAGTTATTATTAATTTCTTCCTGGGCTTCAAGTTCCGCCACCAAACCTAGCCCAACATTGGACCCGCCACTTACTGAAAGTGGAACCTTATTGATCTCAGTTGAATTCCCTGATGGGCCCAATTTCAACGGGCTTTGCATTCCTATTGAGCTAAAAATTTGAGGGCCCAATAAGCCATACCCCCAAACCAACTGGCGATTGACAACTTGCATGTTTTCTTCCACAACCCATTGAAAAAAACCCATTTTCTGACCCATGCTACTAGATCCTCCAATCTGTCCCTAAGTCTGCATCGCACTTGGACTACGAGCTGCATCAATGCGTATGGGTCCCTCACTTGGAGCATCACTTTCCCCACTGGAGTTCACCTTCGTGTCCCCCACGCACTGCGATCCTCCACCCCTTTCTACCATCATCATCATACCAGCCATCCGCTTTTCACTATGGCTACTTTGAGTAGGTCTCCAATTTTCCTGTGTTTCCCGAATCGGAACGGCTTTAGTCCATTCCCCAAAACCAGCACCTCCACCCATTTCAAGTTCAAAGGAACACTTCGTGTTCATATGCCCAATTCTTCCACACTTATAACAGAAATCCTAAAGTCTTTCATACCTAAATTCAATCCAGGTGTCCTGATTCTGCTTCCTGGGCAACCAACATCCTGTGATGAGAGGCTTGGTAGTATCAAATACCACACGTACTCGCAAAAAACCACGGGCCAAAGATGGATCTTCCAACTCCTCCAACTGCCTTATCTCTTTCGTCAGCCTCTTTATGTTCGATTCTATACTAAGACATAACGGAACACCTCTAATTTGAACCCATAACAGGACCAGTTCCCAGTGAACTTCCTCCAAAGCTAATTCCTGAGGCCACCTTCTAACTGAAAATTTTTTCTTCATCACTGCCTATAGAACTTGGGATAAGATTTTCCTTTATGAGCTCTCATCTAGAACAATTATAATAAAGATGTTGTCTTTCACCCATTTGATTTGCACCTCTCCCCAGTCTTTCCAAGCAGATCGCAGTATGTTTCGGACCCCGCACTTATTCAGGGACCTTTCATTTAACACAACCCCCACCAATTTAACACCCTAATCCATAGTTGTTAATTCCAACGATTCTTCTAGATGCACTACCAACTCCTCCACCGCCGCTTGCTCCCTAACCCGATTATCTTCTTGAACATTACTCATGATTTGATTGTATAGAGTGTTGATTAAGACAGGAAGATGGATACCTTTTCGTTGAAACTCCTGTTGTTAAGTTCTTTCACTTGTGCACTTAAAACAAGCACCTTTGACTGATCTTGAGAAAGAGATCAATATTCAATCCGTATCTATCATGGTAGGTAAACTCTCTACCATAGCAATAACTGCTCTTAAATGTTTAGATTCACTACTCTGCTTCCTACACTTAGTTCCATCAACCTTCTGTTTAAAGTGTCACTAAATACCCCTTACCGCCCCCCCCCCCCCCACCCAAAGATTAGAATCCAAGTAAAGACTAGATGGGACAAGTCCCAAAAGTCCTCCATAATCGGCCTGTCCCAAGGCCTTTCCACCCTCGAATTGTCCCAAGAAGGGGAAGTACCAACTCCAACGAGAAATCAGGAAGCGAATCACTGATCCCAGCAGAAGGAACAGTTCGAACAATTAAGCAGAAGTACTGTATGAATCTCTCCCACACAAGGGAGAGAGCAGAAACTCACAAGGGACGACTCCCACAACGGAGAGAAAAGAACCCAAAATCTTTTATGTATTTCCCAAGCACCTCTCTTACAAATTAATATCCCGACACTATTTAGGAGTTCAACTTATTTGGTGACAAGGCAAACCTATTTGAACGTTTGGGATTAACACAGACATAGATGTGGGCCATTGGACCCACCATCCCCATCAACATTCAGATTGAAGCCGACGTGAACCAACCGTGTGATGCCGACAAGAGGATGCGCTTGGTGATCAGCCCAAGGAAAGGAAGTCAGCAAAATTAATTAATATTTACAGTTTTCTGTCGAATCCAGAAAAGCCCATTTCTCACACAATGTCCCCATTCCCTTGAATTGTATATCAACAACGGCTCTCTCTCTCGCTCGCGCATTTTCACAAACACGTTGCGCGGTCACAGCCAGTGCCTGAGTTCGTTCCAGATATACTGCCGCGCAGGCTCGCTCGTGCGTCCAATTCGTTTGAGTTCCTGATTTAATTCAACTTTGATTTGAAAATTTTCGTTTCGTTGCTCTTGGGCACTAGGAAGTTTTGAAATTTGTGGAGAAATCGATTCGTTTCTCTGTGTGGGGTTTTGGGCGCCATGGCGATTGCAGCTGCAGCTGTCATCGTTCCACTCGGCCTGCTCTTCTTTGTATCAGGCCTCGTAGTCAATCTCATTCAGGTGCACCTTCTTCTGCCTCTTTGCATTCATTGGTTCTGGATATCATTTGCTTATTGCCTAGATTTGGTTTTGTTTTAGCTCAGTTTTGTGTCTTCTGCCATCGATTTCTTCAATTTCTGCGTGAATTCCACGAGGGTTTTGCTTCTTTTCGTTTAAGTTTCATGGGTTTGTTGTTTCTCAAGTGGGTTGTTTGGGTAGGGTATGCCTATAAGCTTGCCTGTGAATCTAGGTTTTCTTTCGACTTTGTACTGTAACCTGCAAGCTTCGTTTGATTGTGGAGAACGTTTCGGAAAAGAAACGAAGCTTAAAAATGTTTATTTTAATCTTACATGCCACCAAACCCTTTGAGCTCATTTCGTTTACTGAGTTCCAATTTGAGATTTTGGAGCTTACTTTTGTTATCTCTTTCTGTTCTATTAGCACATACAATTGTATGTGCACATGTGTGTGTGTGTGTGTGTCCATTCACACACTTTTTCTTTTGAGGTTTTAGTCAATTTAGCCTAATTGGTCTGTTGTTTCAGGGGATTTGCTTCATTCTTGTTCGGCCGCTGTCTAAGAATACATACAGAAGGATCAACAGAGTGGTGGCAGAATTGTTGTGGCTCGAACTCGTTTGGCTCATTGATTGGTGGGCGGGTGTCAAGGTACCAGTTATATCCCCCATATCTTGTGATTGTGAATATTTTGATTTCTCTAACTTCCTTAAATGCAGTTGATTTATTGTACACTGAGCACTTTTAGGTGCATTCCCACTTATTATGCCAGCTTCTATGTATTTTTTCAACCAAATATTTTTCCCTACAACCCTTATGGACCAATGGTCAAAGTTATTTCTGGGTTTTGAAAGATTCACGGCAATTATTGTTACCACAAGAAAGACTAGAAGGTGTAATTCTGAAAGAGGAAAGTAAAACATGTATATCAAATTTTCTTCTGATAAGCTTGTATAACCCCCTGAAATGCGTAGCAAATGCTAAAGGAAGGCCTAGTACTTTAAATCATAGTAATAAAGTGAAGGACAATGCTTATGACCTGGTGTAATATTTACTTTAAGTGTCTTGAGATGAAAATTTGAGTCATGATTTAGTTAACCCTTTTTGTTGCAGATCCAAGTGTACACAGACCCTGAAACCTTTCGTTTAATGGGTAAGGATTAAACCTTCTCTTTTGTTTGATGTTTCTTTGTCATTAGGACTATGTATGTATTGCTCTTTTCAAAATTATGCAGGATAACTTATTTAAATTCATGTTTTCTATTTTCTAGGTAAAGAACATGCACTTGTCATATGCAATCATAGAAGTGATATTGATTGGCTTGTTGGATGGGTCCTGGCTCAGGTACAAAGTTTATATATCATGCTTTAATCAGATGCATGCACAAATACATTTAACCAGACAAATAATGTGTATATTTATAAAAAATAATGCCCATACTTATTTAGTTTTTGGCTTTTTGTATTACTTATACTCATAGAGGCACACAAAAGTTACATTGAAGACTTATTCACATGTACTTGTAAAAGAAGACCACTGTTTCAATTTAGATTTTTGGTTCCATATGGAGTTGTATTCTCTTTATACTGATTTTTTAAATGAAATTTACTTGTGCAGCGGTCAGGTTGCCTTGGCAGCACCTTAGCTGTAATGAAGAAATCATCAAAGTTCCTTCCGGTATGTTCCACCCTAAGATGCCTTGTCAGTATGTGTAGATGAAGCTATAAGGCACCAGCTGTTAAGTTCATAATATCTGTGTACGTGTACGTGCATTCATATATGCGGGAATATTCTCTTGTCAGAAACTATGGCAATGCATTCTTGATAGAATGTGAATCAGGACCATTGATTACGTTGATTCTTGCTTGAATGTTTGGCCTAGATCGTAGTTTGCCAACAGAAGCATCTTGTATTGATTTGCCACTTTGTCGTGACGAGAATATTCCATATATAGAAGGCCCTTGCATGGAAGAATGCAAAAAGTTGGTTCCCTTGGGGGCCCACTCTGTATGTGGTTCAGTATCTGAACTGTCTATCTTCTATACAATCCATTTAAGAATCATCCTGTAGATCATTGAATGTACAGAAATGGCTGGGGAAACTTAGCCTAAGCATTGATTATTAAGGCATCTAATCATGATCAAATAAATAAACCAACACAATGTTTCTGGTAAACCCCAATTGATTGTAAATGATAATCAAGTGGTTAGGTGGTTTTTGATTTGGCTGATTTGACAGAGATGATTCTTGAATGGAGACTAAAAACAACAAATGGTTCGGATTCTGGAGCAGCATCCGCAAGAAAATTGGAGGGCGCTGTATATATACATATCTTTAATCAAATGAGAGTAATTTAGAACCTTAACAGCTTAGTTAAGATTTAAAAATTTAGAGTTTGCTAGTCTGTTAAGGCCATTAGTTATTACCAGTTGGGACTATCAATATTTAATTTCAGATCTTATTGTAATAGTACAGATTTTTTATTTTTATTGTTCTTATTTGATTTAATCCATATTTTCATGAATTAATTGGTGATTTTGGTTTTTCCACAAACATTGTCTTGTGGCCCCATCATACTTAAGCATTACCATTTGCCTTGTTTTTGAGGGTTTACTCCTTGTCACCAAATGGAATGCCTTTATACATGCAGGTCATAGGGTGGTCAATGTGGTTTTCTGAGTATCTCTTTTTGGAAAGAAGCTGGGCCAAAGATGAAAACACTTTAAAGGTATGGGTGCATATGTTGTATTTGTACAAACATTATACTCTATATGCACAATACACAGGCACACATTAATTTTAACTATAGACTTTTCCTTCTCATGAATCTGTAATGGAGCATCTCTTGTCACACTCTTCTTCAATTTGATAAGAAATCTGGACATAGATATCCAAAATATATTCATGTATAGAAGTGAGGTTTTGTTGCCAAGCTAAAGAATCAGCGGGTTTTTAATGGTTGCATAAGTAGTTTGATGGAATTTTTCCACCAAACACTCATTGAATTCTTTATTCGAGCCTCTAATAAAAAGAGTTTTCACTTATCTTCCAAGAGGCTACCAAAAAAATTCTCATAGTCATGTAATCAAGGAATGCTTCTGGTTGTTGTCCCCGTAGGGATCAGTAACTTTCAATTCTATTTCTCAAACATCTCCCCGAAAAGTATAGGTTTTTGCCTTAGGGCTGAAGATGACAATTGTGTTTCCATTTTTCCTACGTCAATAGCTATTTTCCAATTTCTAGTGAACTAATTCTTTATTCTTTTTCAATCAACTCAGTGAGTGTCTTCTCATTCTTGAGACGGTCCTTAACTCTAGATGAAAGTTGTGCACATGTAACCATTTTACTTGAAGAAACAACAGAGATTGGAAGAAATACGTAGAAGGTGAGCGGTTGCCTATGGTTATTGTGGATATAGATGGTAGAAACTCTGTTAATTAGAAGATGTTCAGATAAAAGAAGATTTGGAGTTGCTGTTTCTCCAAGGTACGATGGGGAATAATATATAATAGGACGGTGGGTGTGACTGGGCAGCATGGGGTTGTCAGAAGGATGCTTTGTGGATGTGCTGTTTAGTCCCTCTGGTGGTGGGTGTGGTTAGAGAGGAACAAGATAATTTTTGCGAGGAGGAAGGGTGCAATCTGGGATAGAATTAGACTACTTGCTTCTCTCTGGGCTTCTTCTGTCAAAGTATTTAAGAATATTCCTTTTAGTACAATCTGGGATTAGCTACTTGCAACTAAAAGGAATAATCCCAAATAAAGCAGAATTTTCAATAACAGGTTCATTTCTAACCTAGCTGTCGCTACTGCACAACATACCTTTAGGACAGCCTATCTGGACTCTAGAGTGACAACAAAGAAAACTAATGAAAGAAACAAAATTCTGGAAAAAATTGAGCTCCTTTTATTAGTCAAACTACCCTAATACCCTAATCATGATGGTAAATCAGAATAAAGCTCTTAAGAGTTTGTAAATAACCTTGAACAA
Source organism: Pyrus communis (assembly GCF_963583255.1). NCBI lineage: Eukaryota > Viridiplantae > Streptophyta > Magnoliopsida > Rosales > Rosaceae > Pyrus > Pyrus communis. Next base: position 21,367,603 of record NC_084811.1, read on the forward strand.
AGATATCCCACTTTATAAAAAAGCAAGATTTTATTGTGGTGAGTTGGTGAATGAAGTGGTACTGACAGTGGTTGTGTGGTCATTTCATTGTGTGGGAGATCTTTAATGTTCTTAGGTTGAAAACAGATTTAGGTTGACTGACTAGCTTTCCTCATCTCTTGCTTTTGATGGCTTCTGCTTGGTTGTTTCTTTGATCGGGCGAAGCCCAGGGACACGTTGTCCCCTCTGTTGTATTTCTCTCTTTTCAATGAAGTTTTGTTTCTTGTAAGAAAAATAACTTTACTAATTTCATCTCTGTGGTCATGTGATGAAAAAATTACCGTCGGTCATACTTTCAACTCACTTCTACTTTTGGAGTAACCTTGAATCTTGTGGTAATGTATCCTGCAGTTGGGTCTTCAACGGTTGAAGGACTACCCTCAGCCCTTTTGGTTGGCTTTGTTTGTAGAAGGAACTCGTTTTACACAGGCCAAGCTTTTAGCAGCACAAGAATATGCAGCCTCAACAGGGTTGCCTGTTCCTAGAAATATTTTGATTCCTCGTACTAAGGTAAAATTCTTATTGCATCGTCCCATGATAAGGATTCAACAATAATTATTTTTGTGGAATGCCTTTTCCATTCCTTGCTGGTTAAGAACTTGCCATCAGCAAAAGTACAATGTTCTGGAATCTCCCTTTACGGGACCATTATTCCCTATCACACTGGTCTGGCATATCTAAAAAATTCCTGTTTCTTTCAGGGTTTTGTCTCTGCAGTAAGTCACATGCGCTCATTTGTTCCAGCCATCTATGATGTAACAGTGGCTATTCCTAAAGCTTCACCTTCACCAACAATGTTAAGACTCTTTGAGGGGCGACCTTCTGTGGTAAGCCTACCATAGTTCAGTTTTTAAAATAGGCTGTTTAAATAATTTTGTATATATGTTGTAGCAATAGCATGTAGGTTTGGACACTAAATTCATATGTTGTAGCAATCTGGCATTTTTGCGCAAGGCATTTTAAGAAAGATACGTCCAGATCGTTGTGATGTGATGTGCAATGCGAGTAGTGAAACTGTATCATTCTCTTATTCTGTGGTCTTGGGTCACTAGTTGACATGTCATTTCTTCACTGTGTGTTCTGGCTGAGGAAAAAGGGCATAGGGAAAGTGTTTTGTGTTATGCAATTTTGGACATTGTTGGCCATTTGGTTCTACCAGAATCTTTGAGGGCTCATGCTTTTCCAATATATTTCCCGTGGGTAGTAGGAAGTGCTTTATGTCATCGCTGGATGTCAACTACGTAATTCGAAGTTATTCTCCTTTCCTGTTATAATGCTAGATTTGTGTACTCCAGTCATTTGATTTTCACTTTGTTTTACTGCTAAAATGATACAAAATGGGAGCAGGGTTGTGCACTGTGCTGCCTTTTTTATATCTGGGTTTATATAAACTTGCTTGGTTGCTACTCTCTTGCAGGTGCATGTGCACATTAAGCGGCATTTAATGAAGGAATTGCCTGAAACTGATGAAGCTGTTGCCCAGTGGTGTAAAGATACCTTTGTGGCAAAGGTGGTTGCTATGTTTTATATCTTATGTTGCATGGTCTTGTGTTCCTCGCATTTCTGTTATTATTCGAAAAATAAAAGGAAGAAATGAAGACGATTTTGCACAATATATTCTTGAAATAAATGAAGTCACTAATCCGGTTTTCCTCTCCAATGATTCATGTACTAATCTTCGCATTCTGTATCTTCTTGTTTGCCTGTCGTACGCTAGGATGCATTGTTGGATAAACATACAGCAGAGCAAACTTTTGGCGATCAAATATTGCAACCTACTGGTCGACCACGAAAGTCTCTTTTGGTGGGATACATGCTCTTACAAGTCTATTTTTTTTTATTAGCGTGTATTTTTTTTTTTTTCCTCTATATTTGTGTTACACGAGGTGTTTTGTAATTACTGCTAATTAACTTTTATTCCGTGCAGGTTGTTGCGTCTTGGTCATGTCTACTTATTTTGGGGGCTCTAAAGTTCCTCCACTGGTCTTCACTTCTATCCTCATGGAAGGGTATTGGATTCTCAACATTGGGTTTGAGCATTGTTACCGTCCTTATGCAGTTCTTGATTCGGTTTTCTCAGTCAGAGCATTCAACCCCTGCCCGAGTGGCTCCAGCCAAGGACAATAGCAAAGGAGAGTCTTTAAGGAACCTAGACAAACAGCAATAGAATACAGCTCGCTCCAATGCCTTTTACAACCGGGCAACTTGTGATTCATGTGGCTTGTGTGCTCTCTCACCCCTGCCTTACGTTAGTGAAGTACCTTCGCTGTGCCGTGGTGCCCCTTTGATTTTGTAAAACATATGCACATCTCGATTCATTAACGGTTGGTTGATTAGGTCAATTTCTGTATAGACTCCGAAAAACGGCTGAAGCAGCACTTCTGGGTCTACAAATCCCCTATGAAATTAAACTTCCTTTGATCATGTTTGTCAATTTTAATGTCAGAAACCCTTCAAAACATCAGCATTTGGGACCATGGTGAAGCTTTGGACATTTTTACTTTATAGCTCCTGTATAATTTTTCTTTTTATTCATTTATGGTTTAGAGGAAAAAATGGCGTGTTGAAATCTCTTCCCTTTTTTGCATGAAAAATGTGCATAAGAAAACCAAGTAACATCAATACAGGCTAGTTGAAACCTCTTCCCTTGATGGTCGGAAAGCTCTTCAATAACAAATTTTAACATGGTATAAAATACCAATTTTGGTCGGAAAATTTAAATAAAAAGTACTCAATTAAAATTAATTAATTAATTAATTAATTCACAATTTATATCTCCCCCATTTAATACACATTCACTTCTTTAGAAAATGTAAATGAGATGTGGTTTTTACATCTCAATTGCATCTCACCCCTGAAATTGCACAAAGATGGGCATTTAACACTTCCAACTAGGCAACTCCAATATGCGTATACTCTTTTACTCTCAGCGAACATAACAACCAAATGATAAGTGGAAACTAAGAAGATATACCAACAATCCTGTGATGCAGTTGTGCCCTAAAAGCCAATTGGAGATAATGTGACAACTTCGTCTTTAATTTATTAAATAATAGGGTAAATTTTACTCTTTTATGAGTTTGGATTTACATTATAGAGAATATACTCTGAATCAGCCCATAGGACTTAAGGCATGAAAACAATATCCTAAACAAGATTAGGATAGGGAGACTTATTCCACAATCACTCAATCTTGAACAAATTTCCTAGCCGTTTGGAAAGTCAACTGGACATTGACTATTGAAATGGCCGATATATATCGCATTAAGGTTAGCATGGTCTTGTGCTACACGTGTTGGACACGTTGTGGATATACATGTTCTTATCTATTGTACAAGTTTACTAAACACTGACTATCCAAGAAGCTAAAACATGTTGATTCTTATAGCATCCCCAATAAGGGGCTCCATATGAGGCTAGAAAAGTGGTGGATATAACCCAATTTAGAGCTCCGAGGAATCTTTGGGGCTCTAAAAAAGAATATCTCCCAATAAGGGGCTATATATTTTTTGAGCTCTATATGGGGTTATATATTTTATTTATGTAGTAATTTGATTATGCGGTAAATTTATTTTTGTCTTAACTTTTCTTAACTTGATTTTGGACATGTTATCTTAAATTTTAATTTATGAACTTTTTATCCTAAAAAAATTCAAATTCTGACAAAGTTAGATTTCATCACTTATGCACTGTTGTAGGCTCTCTTATCTCAATCTCATCCGTTGATTTGTTTATATGAAATCAAACAAGATAAGATTTCATTTCATGACAACCATTGGATTTGATTATCTTATCTCAATCTCATCTGTTGATTTGTTTCTATAAATCAGACAAGATAAGATTTCATTTCATAACAACCATTGAATTTGATTATTTTATCTCAATCTCATATGTTGGTTTATTTCTCTGATTGACACATTCTCCAAAATCAAACAAGATTTTCATTTCATAACAACCATTGGATTTGATTATCTTCTCACAATTTAGTAATGTTATTTGTTTATATTTTCGGTTTAAGTCTCTAAACTACCAATGTTAAATTTCATCACTTTTTTTTATGAATTTTTCAATATAGAAGATTAAACATAAAGCACTACATTTTTTTTTTCCTAAGCAATCAGACAAAAAATAATTGTTGTTTGTATATGTTTTCTTAATCAAACAAACGGTTGAAAATGAACCCTTAAAATCCTAAACGGTTGAAAAATAAACCCTTAAAATCATGTTTAATTTGGAATTAAAAATAGGGCTCACCTATTTCTAAACTGAAGAAAAAATAAAATAAAATAAAAAAATAAAAATAAAAAGAGAGATTGGGCCCCCAATTTGGTGTGGGTCCCCCTAGTTTTTGGGGTTAGATGTAGCCTACTTTTTGCTACCCAAGGATTGAAGTTGCTAGCCCATGTGGTAGATGTAGCCTCATTTTCCAACACATTGGGGATGAAATTTTTTATTAGAGCTACAAATGTGGTAGTTTCAAGGAGGATAAAGCCCCCATTAGGGATGCTCTTATCACATGTGAAATGTTACAAAACTTTGGGTTGTAGTATACGAATAATTCTCAAACTTGAGACATCATTGAATATCTTGTGCTACCTCAAAGCACTTACTACCTCGCAAGTCCCGATATTGTTGCTTTGGTTCATGTGTATAAGTATGGAGATACATTAATGCACAATAAGGAATCTATCATCTTCTGGCAATTGTTCAATGAAAGGATATCCCTTGCAGCAATAGAATGAAATCCCTTGAAGCAATTTGAAGAATCTTCGAACAAATTACTTCTTGATCAGGCTATGTTTCTAACAATTGTTTCAAAATGAGATTTTACATTATTCTATATCACAATACCGATGATAGAAGAACCAAATTGCATTGTAATTCTAATCAAGGTTCAAATGCGTATCATGATTATTTCACAGATACTTCTATCTAATTTGGGTAGGCATGACATACTGCTAAGTTTCATTCATAGCTTGTGAAAATTTCAATTAAAACTTTGGTTAGAACCTAAGAGGTCACACACCTATGATTTTATAGACCATAAATTCTCACTGATCAGAGTAAGGCGAAATAAAGCAAATACGCCTCTGTAGTTCGTTCATGGACTAAATGACTCTAATTAGGTTGGGCCATATAAACTGACCAATAGTACCACCATACTTATTTGGACCCCATAATGGTAGATGGGGCTCGCAAGCCTTGTCGAGCATGATATACTTGTTCTGCAAGATACAGAAGCCTGATCCGACTAGGATCATATTGGTTTCCTATATTTTTAATGATTCCTACAATCAAGAGATTAGCTTGAGTTGCAAGTAATCAAAATCCTAAGAAAAAAATAATATATAATGCTAGAGATTATTTAGGATTCTGCCTATTTATTACAGATTCACTATATTAAAAAGGTTTCTCTCTTGACTAGTAAACATACACCTTTTTGGTGTTCATAAGAGGTAATTTGATATCATGCATCTCGTATATATATCACTCTCTTGCTCTCTTGCCCACTGAATGAATTCTATAAATCCTTCACTAACGTGACCATTGAAGAACCTTTGACCGGTATCTTAGGGTTTTATAGCTATTCGTTCTTTCTTGTAGGTGGTCGATCAAAGGGCTCCACTGCCCACACCGTTGTGAAAGTTTTTATTTTAGTACAACGATATGTTTTACACTAAGGAGAGGGAGGAATTCGTGAAGCCACACAATGGGCAACCTAATTTGGTATTGAATTCGCAATCTATGAGATTCGAACCTAAGACCTCTTAGTTACAAGTGAAGAGGAATATCACCAGACCGTACGTAGTACTGAGTGACACTGTTATGAAAGTTTGGTTCCAACAAATTGTACTAACGACATGATATGGATGATGATTAAGATAGAATTAATTGTTAATTATATTGGTATACTTAATTGTTAACTTATTAGATTAAATATTTAGGCTTATTTGACTTGTTTAAATTAGACTAAGCCTTGGGTTTTATTTAGTAAAAAGAGAGACAAGTCACAAGCCCAAGTGGGCTAATAGAAATGAACTTGACGCAATGAAAACGTCTCCTTGGCATCAAGCAAACTCAAGATGCGGCTAGGGTATTATAAATACCCATAGTTTTCACATATGTCCATAGCTATTAGATTTGTCCCTCCTGAAAAATGAGAGAAAAACTCCATAGTCGTTTTTCCTAGTGTGCCCCAAGAGATTTAGTCTATGGTGATCTTGCTAGCACAATCAAATCATTCACTCCATCTTCCGTCCACTACAACACGAACTGTCATTAGTGAGGTTCAAATGTTTTCAAAAATGGCACTTGTTGTCGGAAAAAAGTTGTCGCTAGTTGACACATCCTGAATCGGATGTCCAGTTGGACACTGAAGTCATGGCGTGCTGGCCAACACCCCGAAGGTGACAAAACCATAATATGAAAATGTTGGGTAAAAGTGAGAATAAATTAAAAACGAAAGCCTAGAATTATTGGTGAGAGTGTGCAATGCATAGATGTAAGTGCAGTAAGGGTAAGAATATTCTCATCCTAGGTAGTACTGTGAAATCTCGTTCTTGGATTTCACTATTGCAAGTTACGTATTTGTATTAAGGAGATTTTATATTATTTTTGGGAATTTATATTAAATTTAGATTTTAATTAAATTAATTACGAAATTTGAATTTTGGTTAGTAACCATTAAAAATTCGTGGACTTTATGGGGTCACACTAAGTATAAATGGATAGAGCTCGACCCTACGAAAGTGTAGGCGAAAACTGTTTGTGAATCGGAGTTGAAACGAAGAATTAGAGGCTTAAAATAAAAAAATTAAAAAATTAAAATTAAAAAAAAGAAGAAGAAGGATTGGATGCTGCTAGGTGGCAGCGAAAGAGAGGGGGAAAATGAGAGTTGAGGAAGAGAAGAAGGGGGGAGGTGACCAATCAGAAAAGAAGAAAATAAGGGAATGGAGGGAGAGGAGAATGAGGGAATCAGACTCCCTTTTCGACCCGCCGACCCGACCCGGCCATATCTCTCTATTCCGGCCATCGTTGATGATGGGACTGGTGTCATAAGGCCATCTCCAACGGAGGGCTGGCCAAAGGGCTTGTTTTACCCCTCTGGCTCTCCAAGATATTAATATTTTAATGGTACAGGGCCATATTTGCCTCCGTCTCCAATCGAGGACCAAAGGGCCATAGGGCTCGTTTTAGCCCTGTCACAAAAAACCGTCTCCAACCGAGGGCCAAAGGGCCAAACATAATTTATTATTTAAATTTAAAACTACAACAACTTAAATTCAAATCCAACAACTTAAATTTAAAAACTACAACTTAAATTTAAAAACGACGAATTAAATTTAAAAACTACAAATTAAATTTAAAAACAACATTAACTTGAATTTAAAAATTACAACAACTTAAATTTAATATCCATAGTCAACATCATCTTCATCATCCGCCATTGTAAGAGTATAGTCAGAGGTAAACAACTGCCGCCGAGTCATAATTTCTTCTTTTTTTTTTTCTATCAAAATAGGCCTTACTCATTGGAGTGTAATTCGAAGTGTTCCTTTCCATATGCTTATCATCCATCTCTTCTTATATTTGTTTGGCCCATTCTTCATGCCTACTTTTCCTTCTTTCACCTCAAGGGCATTTTGCTCCGTCATTAATCGCAATAAGGCCGCCACTTCATGTCGAGCGGTGTAATCATCATTTGCCTTGCCCTTTTCCTTCAACCTTCATGCCTTGTTTCGTCCCATAGCCCTAGGTATGGAACCTTCACCCGAAGACATATTTTCTACCCTTATTTGTTGAATGGTTGGAGATCCATCTTCATCTGCAGCTGAAGATGCAATTCCGAACACTGGCATAGGAGCTCTATGTGGTGGATCTTCAAATAACACCCACCCTTTACAAATTTTCCAACAACTATGAAACTGAAAGGGTTTCAAGCTACTCTCCATATACAATTCCTCCACTTGGCGTACCTATAAAAAATTAAAGGAAATTAATCTATGAAATTAAATGTAATATAATTAAATATTTAAAATAAATTCTGAAAACACTTACTTCGTCGGAGTAATTAGCGCCGCTTTTATGTCTACTTGCAGCTGCTAACAACGTTTGATGCCATTTGTTCAAACTTGGCTGAAGATGTTTCTTCCATCTTGAAGAACAACTCTCGTGGTTTCGAATATTCACTGGAATGGTGCCTTCATAGAACTCTAAGTATTTTTTGGACACACGAGTCCAAGCACCGTCATTTGTTTGACAATTCCCCCTCACACTATCTTCCGACACCCATCTATAAGCCTTGCAAAGAGCTTCATCTTCTTTTCAGGTCCAAGCCTTACCTTTCATTGCAGACGAGGCCATTTGAAAATTATTGAAAAATTTGAAGGATAGATTTTTGAAAAAGGAAAGAAAATATGAGAATTGAAATGGTGTAGAAATGATGAAAATTTTGTGAGGAATGGTGAATGAATGGTTTAGGTATTTGTAGGGGAAAAAATTAAAAATTTTGAGAATTAAAAATAAAAAATAAAAAATAAAAAAAAATAAAAAAGGCCAAAAAACCTATAAAAAAAATATGAATCCAACAGTAACTGACGCCAACTAGCCGTTGGATTCAAATTTCTTTTTAAGCATTCATGTCAGTTATAACCGACAGGATTAATGTTTTTTTTTGGCCAGCCCTTTGACGCTTTCAGATTCTGTGGGGCCCTCTTAGATTCCACGAGCCCTCTGGCCTAGCCCTTAGTTGGAGACGATTTTCGGGCTATTTTCGGCCCTTTGGCCCTGTGGACCCTTCGGTTGGAGATGACCTAACATTCTTCACTTCGAACCCAATCGAGCCCTTACCTCAATTCCACTTGTGGATTACTATAATTGACTAACAGAGCATGAGAAGCTCGCGGCTCGCCGAAAACCCTAGAGCAATTAGCTCCATTTCTGGCATCGATCACGGTGGCGCACCACCTGGGGTTGGTAGCCCTCCCTTGCAGGGGTAAAACTCGACAACAATCACTGTCATCGGACCTTCAACAGAGGACCGGTAAGGTTCGAAAATTTCCGGCCACCGGGTGGATTGAGGTGTTTTCAAGCCACTTTTCGGCCGAATTGGACGTCGGCCCAGGTATGAAAATGATTCCCCTTTACTTGCTCTACATTTTTGTAAAATTTGGTAATTTTTGAAGTTCGTCGGAAAATTAGGTTTCCGTTCGCTGGAAACCACCGTTTGCGGTGGCGCGTGGCCAGTTTCTAGGCTAAATTTGATACCCCAAATCCATCTATGATATCCGATTAACAAAATTTCATCGTTTGAACCTAGTTCCATTAAGGTCCGCCACTTGAATAGTGTAGCAAATGACGATTTGATCGTTAGGTCATTACCAAACTTTAATGCGCTATAGTACGTAATATTCGAGGACCTTAGGAATTATAGATCAGGAATCTAACATACGGATCTTCCTGAATTGAATTTCTAAGTTTGTAAAACCAAACGTTGATAGCAACCTAATTCTGGCAAAGTAAAGATGCGACCGTTAGATCGTTCCGAAATTTTAGAATATTGTTCTAGAAGATAAATGAGACCATTGGGAAGTTACAAATCAAAAATCCATGGGCAGATGTTTTAGATTGACTTGTATAGGGTTATGGACCCCACCATGGACAGAGACTTGACTTTTGATCAATATGTTACGAAAGGATCTTAAATATTAAAATCTGTATCACTAGAGACTATGTAGGGCTTAGTGGGCTTATATTGGTTAGTGAGTTATCCCAGATAATATATACCCCGGTTCACGCATATCGGACGTCATATTGTGTTATATATGTGTTTATTTATCTTCTTGATAAAATGAATGATATGTATGATAACCGTTATGACATTGTGAGCCTAAAATCCAATTAGAAGTGTTCTGTAGAACATATAGGCTTGTGTGACATGGTAGTTAGTGATCATGAGGAATTGATAGTGCAAGTGATTATTATGTAAATCATAGAGGTTGCAATAAGGGTAAATGGATTATGTATTGATCTAACTGCACCATGTAGCAGAGGTACATGGATGGTCCTACTTGGTATATCCACGATAGGGGACCATACGTATTTCAGGGGTGATCATGCTTGGTATATCTGCGATGAGTGATCACCTCCTGCACGAATAGACTATGCTTATGGTTTTGCTTGGCATATCTACGATGAGGGACCATATGCATTCTAGGACTGATCATGCTTGGTATATCCGCGATGGGTGATCACTACCTAGAGCTATAAAATACAGTCTTACTTGGTATATCCGCAATAGAGAACTATTAAGGGTGATCATGCTTGGTATATCCGTGATGGGTGATCACTGCCTATGTTATTAGACTATGCCTATGGTTCTACTTAGTTTATCCGCAATGGGGGACCATATGCATTCTAAGAGTGATTATGTTTGGTATATCTGCGATGGATGATCACAACTAGAGTTAGGATATGGTCCTGCTTAGTATATCCACAATGGGGGACCATACGTATTCAGGGGTGATCATGCTTGGTATATCCGCGATGGGTGAATACTACCTACACGATGAGATTATGCCTATGGTTCTGCTTGGTATATCCGCGATGGGGGACCATACGCATTCTAGGGGTACTAAGGATTAGTTGTACTTGGTACATTTCGATAGGCAGTCATATTTTGGTTGGATTCCGTTGAGCGGTCCGAAATCCCTACTCTTGCTCATTTTCATAATGTTAGTTCGACCTTAGATTCGATTGAGTAGGAATTGCTCATAGTAGACGTTATGTTTATAAATTGGAATTATCATGTTATTACTTGGAATCCAGGTAGGGAATTATGTAGAATTCCTTTATTAAATTTCGTGTATTGAAATGTGATCTTACTGATTGATTAATGTAGTTAAACGTTAATATAGTACATCTCTGATTCTTAGGACTGATTAATTGGAGTGATTGTGGAATGATGTTGGATATGATTGTTATTACTATGATTAGACTCGTTGACTAATGTGGCTAGAGAATAACATTGTGCTTCATTGATTGTTCTTTATGATGTTGCATACTATGAATTGCGGTATTATATGAAACATAGTGATTTATATGATGGATGAATTGGAAATCTTGTTTGTCATGTGGGTTTGCTATGTAGTCCGAAGTCTAGTAAGTTCATGCTTGTCAAGTTCTAATGATTGGTTGAGGAATGTTATGCCTTTCAGCTTGAACAGACTGTGATATATGTCGAATTGTAGTGCATGGTGAACTACGAATGGCTTGATCCCTTTTTAGGGTATGTAGGCAGTCTAACGAGGAGGTTAGATGTAGCCATAAAGTATACGAAAAGTTACTACGCAATTTGAATCTTGAGTTGCGCTTTGTCCATATCTTAGAGGCGGGGTATGTGAGATATACGAGTATTTGGTGACGTCATGTGTCAATCCTAGACGTATGTCGGGATCGGGGCGTGACAAGTACGGATATTATACAATTATAAAAATTAAAAATTTCTACATTAATCGAAATGTATGTCAAAATCACCCAAGATCCCTCTCTTGCCACATAAATCTAGCTACTAAGTCCTTGAGGGGCGCACAATAGAAAGTGTGAGCAAGAAAAAAAGGATTTAGTAAAACCTTTGTTTTTCTCAACATAATATCCTCTCACTGTAAAACCCGCATATAGTTTCCAAAATCATACTACCTATAAGTGTGAAAATCAAGCACCATATAAAACAATTATTTCCAAGTATACGGTAAACCACAATACCATGACAACAATATAATATGCTTTATTCATATCATACTGCGTAATAGTATGAAAATCAATTACCGTAAAATCCAAATATTCAAATGTACGGTAATCCACAACATCTCCACTATATAATTTAGTATAGTCATCACAATTATGTAGACGCACAAGTCCATGCAAAAAGTAGCTACATGGAATAGACTGGGTGTAACAATCTATGCTCAAGTACAAACATACACCTGAACCTGCTAAGTGTATCACATACGAGTCTTAGTTGCCCTATTGCAAATTAGTACAGATTGACACCTAGAATGGATCCAAGCACGGGTGAGTCTTAGTTGCCCTATTGAAAACACCACTACGTAACACAATGGAAGATCAATGGTTGAGTAATAGTATGATTGTTTACATTGAGAGAGATATATTTGGTTTTATTGTTAATGGGTCTATTATATATGTGACGTTTTCATGCCAAGAAACTTTGCTGTTAACAATTGTAACTTATTTGTATTGATAAATTATAAACGACATTAATATTGTGTACTATCTAAAAGGATTTGGTTGTCTAAATTTTTTTGGGACCTTTTAACTTTTTAAATTTTGCCCTTCCCTGACAATTTCTGACTTCGCTACTAATTCAACCCCATTGGACAAACCCGGCACAAGGTAACCCCAATTTTCATTCCATTATTTGCGTCCTATTCGTTTTCGTCTTGTTTGTCAAAAATCTTAAACTGAAATTCAAATGGTTCTTTTTAATTACTGATAAACCACAACAGCAGTCCAGTCAGCAACCTCAGGAGTTGCTGTCTTCCCGCGGCTCTCAACCACATCTGCAATATCAGAAGTTGAATACAACTCCATCTCAACTGATGGAATCTTTTACACATTTCACATAGATCATTTAGATCATTTATCTTATTTATCCTATGGATTTATCCTTGTAAAGGATGTTGCTGGAGATAAACCTCCATTGTAACTCACTCTCTTATAACTTATACATAATCAATACAGTGGCCTCACTCAGAAATAGTTTTTTATTTTTGATAATATAGTATACTGATATCAAAGTTCTATGCTACTATTCTAAAGTCTACTAGCGCCATTAATATATATAATTCTATTATGCTCTGAGGACCAAAAATCGAATCAACAAAAACTATAAGATATCCCAAAGCATAGAAAAAAAAATAATAATAAATATATATATATATATAGGCCCCTTATGCAAAGGGATTCCCATTCTTTTCAAAAAAAATGGGGATTAGGTGTGGGGCCTATTCCACATCGAACTTCAACAATCTGAACCGTCTATTTTGTAAGTCTCGTTTCATAGATCATCCTTACAAAAATTCAATTCAATCCGAAACCATTTGCCTATTTAATTATCAAGATAAAATTGCATTGTTTCTTATATAACAAAATATTCGTTAATTTTTTTTGAACTCAATTAGATGTCTTAAACATTTCTGATTTGGCTAATACTTTGTAAGGATGATTTATATGGTGCAACTTGAAAAATAGGTTTTATCCAAACGGATGTCCATTTATTTATTTATTTATTTATTTATTTTGTAAAAATGGTAACTTGTGGCGCTTACTCTACATCAAAATTTAACAATCCAAACCATCTGTCTTTTGAGTCTCCATTCATAGGTCATTCTTGCAAAAAATTAATTCAATCTGAAACTATATTTGATTGTCATGATGAAATTTCATTGTTATTTTTTAAAACAGTGTTCGTCAATTTATTTTAACTCAATTATATGCTTCAGATATTTTTTTTATTTGGCTAATATTTTGTAAGGATGATATATAATGTATAACTTGAAAAATAGACGAATCATTAAAATTCGATATGAAGTGGGTCTACAACTAATCCCCATCTTAACAAAAAATAGAAACCCTTTGGATAAACGGCACACATATTATATATATATATATATATATGGACATGATAACTTGACAAATTTTAGGGTTTCTAGGAGATGATGAACTTCCTTGTCCATTACGAATCTTTTCTTGCAAGAAAAGAAAAAGAAAACAATAATGCTATTCTTACCATGTTTTTATACCACAATTATATACCATCGTAGGTGGCATCTAGTATGGACAGTCATATCATCTAAATTAATTAGCATTTAATTGTGTTTTAATTATATACCACCAATAATGCTATCCTTATTTAAGTGTTTTAATTAATAAGAAAATTAAAATTAAATGATGTAGCTTGTTCAACTCATCTGCCACGTAAGATGGTAAAAAAATATGATATAAAATTATGGTAAGAATAACATTACTCAAAAGAAAAACTATGACTCACATATAACTAGAAATTCAAATTTCCATATTTAGTTTTTGTTTTTCAGTGCAAGAGACATTTTATTTTTATAATACGAAGATACTCTATGCTAAAGTGTGGAGGGTTCAAACTAATTCAGACAAAAAGTTGAGCGTAAATAATTATACATCAAACTTGTCATCCGAATGAAATGACTCAAACTTAAAAACTCCTACTTACAAATGGAAAGAGTTAGAATACCACTGGATAGTGACTTTGTTCTACAAAAGGAGATTAAGCTAGTCCTTGTCCAATTATATTAGGACTAGAAACTTTGAATGATGTACCTATATATACATTAAAGATCGCCAACCTAAACATCCACATAAACTCTTCTTGCTAGGTTTTCAGAATTTTCTTTTAATTTCACATTAAACGCTTTCTCCGTCCACTGTGAAAACATCACAAACGGAAAAGCAAATAGTTATTGAATTCTTAATCTTGTAGCATAACCATGAATTGTGTTCGTGGTCGAGGAAGGCCCAAAAAGTGTTCTTCCACCAAGTACGATAATCATCGGTCTATAACTGAATACTTACCCCAGAATATAATTCGAAAACCAAGGACTAAAACCAAGTCAATACAAAGAAAATTTCCTTTAGGTTTTCAAGTTGAAGGTTTGGCTGGATTCCCGACAAAAAAAAGGAGCAGCACATCGCAGATTATGACTCCGGTACTTCTTCTAAATCTTGATTTATAATGTTTTTATTTATTCAAAGAGGACGACACGGTATTTTGGTTAGTTTGTCTAACGTACATCTGCAATATTATGACTAAAATTTAATATAACCTATAAGTTCTTACTACTATGGTCTTCCAAACCCTAGAAATCCTGCTACGAATATCACTTCCGATCCAAAATTGCTCACTAGTTTTTTTTGTTCTATAAACACATTGCTTACAAGTTTCAAATAATTTGTGTGTATCAGGTGAAGGACATTAATGCACAAAGTGTGCACTTGAACAGCAAGTCACTGAACTACACAGGCAACTCCATCACCAACTATGGCAGAGAACTAGATATCGAAAAAGAGAACAACCAAACAAGAGAATCTGACGTTATGGAATTTGAATCTGATTTCTTCCGAGATGTGCCAGAGGAAGACGAGTTGCCCTTAAATTTTGAAATACCTGGGCCAATTCCTGATTTGGTGGACTTGTATACTTTTGGAATCTAAAATTGTAGAGGAAGATGATTTGTATATACGAGTTTGGAGGGGTCGTTTGGTGTCCAAGATTCAATTAGATTGTTTATAACTCATAGAAGAGAAGGTATATTGAATTTAGAGATGAATGAGTTTTCAGTTTGAGGGATTAGAAGCGGGATCAAAGTCATGAATGAAACTTATCTCTTCTAATCCTACCATTTTAATTAAAGCGATTGTTGGATTACTTTCTTTAATGAGTAACTCATCTTGTACTTTTTCCTCTGCAAACTTTCTTCAAACGTTAACCTAATAATCACTAGGAACATAAACTGGACTATTAGATAAAATCGTAATCAGCCATTCTAGCGGGTAAAACACGTATGTACCTTTCTAAAGAAAAACCCTTGAGCTCGACACAATTATTCCATTTTTTTCCTTCAACATTACTTGAATTTTGTGAGTTATTCAATCTAATTAGTCATATACAATAAACAAATCTTGAAATAGCAGGGTTAAGTCGAAGACTTGTATAGAGACTCTTAGTATTGATGTTTCACCAACAATACAAGCATTAACAAATCAAAGGAATTTAAGAAAGAAGTTAGTGATGAAGTTGTCAAGATATTTTGAAAAAAAAATGATCGGCGACCCACTACTAATTGCCAAATACCAACCATCCAAATAGACTCTGGCCGCACGGATTCTTCAACCGGTACCGTTGACAACTACATCGATTTGATCTTTTACATGTTAATAAAAGTAAATTGTTCACCATCTAAACTACTAAAGGTCAGGCATATCGTCAAAGAAATCGTCATCAAGAGAATACGGATCTGTCAACAATTCATGCATCGAGATTTTCTGGAAGCAGTCCTTCAATATGTGGAAGAACATTGCCAGAATACTTGGCTGCAGAGACCATTGATTCACTGTTACTGTCATTCACTGTACGTTCTCCTTTCTTGCACCTTCGAGTTGGTGGCCCTTGCTCTTGGGTGCCATTATTGCCAAACTTATATAATCCCAACAAGATAGGAAGTGGCCCATCAATTTCATAGTCCCTTTTTCTGAGTTACATGATCAGTTACTCAACCCACTTACAGTCATACTTTGCCATTGCTTCTATATGAAAACAAAAATTTCAAAACGAAAAAAAAAAGCATACTATAATGAATATTAGTTACTAGTTTTGGGCTGGAAGAAATAATATGGGCTAAATTTATCTAAATTACAGGGAGGGAGATCAAACACAGAACTTCGGGTGTAAGCGTGAAAACTTTTAACCAACTAAATTATAAGTCAAGTCATTTGACTCACTTTATCCCATAAATCATGTTTTTTTTCTTCCCACTTTAACGGATTTAGTGGGATAAGATAAAGTGGGACAAAAAAAAAATTATTTAGGGGGTAAATTGAGTCAAAATGACTTTGTTCTCACCCATCAGATCTACCAAAACTACCCTTCAACCAAATAAGACTAACTTATACACTCAATTTTCTTGTTCTGTCCCAAGCACAAATCCATACCCACCACATATCTAAACTGTCAACTTCGCATCACAGATCTCATTTCAACTTTAACTATATATATTGTTTTATTTTTCATTTGGATTGTATTAAAACACTCGTTTGAGTGACTCTACCACGTTTGGGATGGTTTAATATGTGAAGGCGGTGGGAAAAAAAGTTCTCAACCAGCGAACCCAGCCCATGGAAGGCGGTGGGAAAGAAAGTTGGAATATTTTTTGGGTATTTTGTTTCTTTAGGAGAAGAGGGGCTGGAAGTAGTTGGGGAAATAATGATAAACAAAAAGTGTTCTTCCACCAAGTACGATAACCATCATTGATCTTCGTTGTTCATTTTTTATTTCAAAAAGCAGGAAAAAAAGAGTAGATTATTCACCATCTGAACTAGCTAGAATCGTCAGGAATCTCTTCAAGTACTTCTGGTAAAGTCTTGGATCAACATCTGAAAATTTCCCAAGAAAATTTCCAAGGCTCTTTTGGTGTCGAAATCGCTTCTTCATCACTTACCGGAATCACATTTTCATCTTCTCTCTTGACCCCTTGAGCCTCTTCCACTGAAACGTCACAACCCTTTTCTTCTTTGGTGTAGAAATCGCTTCCGCTTTCGCTCTTGGGTGCAGAAATCACTTTCTTGTCATTTCCCGGAATCACATTTTGATCTCCTTTCTTGACCCTTTGAGACTCTCCACTGAAACCTCACAACCCTTTTCTTCTTCGGTGTAGAACTCGTTTCCACTTTTGCTTTCCAGTGCAGAAATCAAGTCCTTGTCGCTTCCTGGAATCGCAATTTCATCTTCTTTCTTGAACCTTTGAGCCTCCACTGTTGAAACCTCACGTCCCTTTTCCTGTTGGGCGTGGAAATCATTTCTGCTTTCAATTGCGTGTGCAGAAATCGCTTCCTTGTCACTTGCAAGAGTTACATTTTCCTCACCTTTCTTGACCCTATGAACTTCTACCCTTAAAACCTCGAAACCCCATTCTTCATTGGTGTAGAAATCGCTTCTGCTTACGGGTGCAAAATCACATACTCTTTAGCTTCTTTTGTACAAGGACTAATCCTCCCTAGTGTCGCTATTGAAACAAGTCACTCATGGGAGGAATTGGATCCGGAATTTCAAACAACGGCTTTACATTGCCATCAATCTGCTCCTTTTCGGTATCTGCAATAGCTTCTTGATCTTTTTGCTGCGTGCCTTCAATTTGATCATGATCTTGATTAGCGTCCGAAGCAGCATCAGATTGGTCGTCAGTATGATCTTCTTCATCTCTGTGCTGCAACTCCAACAAGTTCTGCGTCAGGACTGGTTTCTTTACCCGCATTCTCCGCCATTTCTGAAAAAAATCAAATACACTGAAAATGAAGAATGGGAGGGAGAGAGTGGCAAACTTGGGGTTTGAATAGTATTTGGGCGTACATATAGAGAGAGAGAGATAGAGAGAGAGAGAGAGAGACGAAGGCTGGTATTTCTGTTAGTGACGGTTAGCCAAAATTTTGTCACTAATTTTAAAAATGATAAATTAGAATTAGATGTCTTATTTTAGATTTTTCTAAAGTAAATATCCGTTACTTTTCAACTTTTGATTAAAGTGTTTTTACTTTTAATTAAACTGTATATTCAAGGTATATTCTTAATTTAAGTATTTTATAAGTTCTTTTAAATCCATTTCTATGTAAAAAAAAAATGCACTCAATAATATTCATTAATTTATTGCTATTTTTGTGGAATCTCATCTCATCCTCAATTTAAGGATTCAATTATATCTACTGGGGTTCAAGATTAATTGGATGAAATATAGTTTTTCCAATTTCCAACTCAACATTTTATATAGATTATAAAAAAAATACAAGAGTTTGTTTATAATTAAAATTGAGATGTAGACTAGACTGCCTAATTTCATGCAACTGAAAATAAATTTGAATTTTTTAACAACTACTTATAGTAGAAACGTGAACTAAGAGTTTTCACATTTTTATTTAAAATGAGTCCTTATTCCAATAATTAATTATTAAGAGTTGACAAAATATTTTTTAGTGCAATGTTTTAATGTGAAAAGTTATCTTTTTTTTTGGGTTACACAACTTACACATAACGTACCATAAGTTTTGTACATACCAAAATAAGGATAATACAATGTACTAATAACTTGGTACATACTAAATAAGGAATTACATAACGTACCAAAAGCAATGTTTCATAACATACCAAAATACTAATACGTACCCAGATTATATTTATATAACGCACCAACAACGTACCAAATGATTGGTACGTTATATTTAATATATCTGTTTGGTACGTTATATTTAATATATGTGCATGTTATATTTCATAATTGTATGTTAATAGGATGTTTATGTGTTTTTAGAATTTAAAACAACAAATTATTTGAATAAGAAAAATTCATTTTGAACAAATTATGATAAGATAAAATAGGATGTTTGTGGTAATTTTAGAATATTTGTGATATTATTTTCTGAACTAGTTGGTTAATTAAATACAATAAAAATCATAATTTTTAATTAAAAATTAGTAGAAGAATGTTTGATCAAAAGTCTAAAAGTTATAGATGTTTGATTAAAAAAATTCAAATTTGAGACATCTATATCAAAATGCCCCTTTCAAAAATGTCAATTTTTATAATATTTTTTAAATATAGCAGAAAATCAACATGAAAAAACCTAAATACCCTTATAATAAAACCAATTTACAAAAGCTAAAACCTATTTGATCTTTTGCGTTTGTTCAAAGATGGAGACTGGTGATAGGAGCATATTTATGCTACTAAGTTATGTTATTTCCTTACATTTAGTTAGCTAATTATTACTTATTATAGCGTTTTAAGCTATTTTCATTTGTTTGTAGGTCCTAATGACAAAGTTGGCAAGAAAAGGCAATTTTGAGCCTTTTAGAGCATTTATGGGCTTATTATGGATAGCTTGTATATGGAGCAAGGTGGATGGACAAATTTGGAGTGAAAAGAGGCTAGAACATGCTACAAATCAGAAAAGGAAAGTTCAAGACAAAGAAGATAAGGAAAGTGATACATCCCGACCCGGAATGTCCACTAGGACCCCAAATCGAGGTGTGTTGGCCGACACCTGGAAGGTGACGAAGCCATAAAATGTGATAGTGTATAAAAAGTGAATAAATTTGAATCTAAAAGTGTCTAAATACCAGAGTGCACTACGAGTGGGAGCGAACCCATTTCACACACGATGTCAGAGCATAAGTAAGGTACAGTAGTGTGGGTAAGAATCATACCCTCAAAGGTAACCACCAATACTAAGATTAGCCATATATCCTCGTCAATACGAACTCAGCAGTTAAAACCTGAAGGGGGTACAAAACAAAAAGTGTGAGTAAACAGTAAAACCAAGCTTCCCAAAACTATTACCTTTCTATCAGTAATAACCCCTCACTATAATTCCCTTATCGTTTTCTATAGGACAGTACAACATATATATATATATATATATATATATATATATATATATATATATATATATATATATCCACCTATGCTCAAAAATGGCCAAAACCACGAGTATGCCATGTCCATGGACTTTATAATGCATTAACAAGTAGGCCAAATGAACTTAATCAATATAAAATGATACATCAGCTAGAATCACCTAACGTGACCCGTACGACTGTACTCATATCTCATCAATCAATACTAGATTATAAGTCGGGAGTCATCTCTAGTGACCTATACGACTTATCCATATCTCATCAAGTATCCCTGCACACGAGTCGGAACCACCTCTAGTGGTCTGTACGACAGGACTGGGTGTAAATAAGTATGCTCAAGTGAAGACTAGGCGAATAATCACTGGTCACCTACGAGTCAGAACCACCTATAGTGGTTTGTACGACAGGCCTGTGCACCTACCGTGAGTCCAAGGTGAGCGTAAGGTGCGGGAGGTGAACATCACGTGAAGGACTATGCCCTGACCACGGGCGAAAGCACTAACACCGGGGTGCAGGTTTATGAGCTCTCAATGCATCTCAATATAACATGTGCAACTCATGGCAACCAGTACAACAGTATCGGAGTTGCCTAACACATAAATGTAGTCATGCTATAACGCAATCGATTCAACTAATACCATAAACTCACCTGAACTTACCTGGGTGTCCGGCGTTCACCTTTGCACTTGAAAGCATTCCCAATAATTATATGCAAGTAATATACATATGGATATACCATGATGCAATCTAATACTCAACCATGTCGTAGCATTTTCAATTATAAACAATACGGTATGAAGTGTACAATCAATAACGCCCTACTCCCGAACTACTTATTTTCAGGGATAATTATCCATGACAACCCAATGAACACTAATTTAACTAACTAATTCACAAAACTAAAACTTGCCCTTACCAATTTCCTTCGCATTACTCAATTTCTCAAATAAGGCTTTTGTCTCAAATATATTATGGCTGCATCTAACGTCTCGTTAGACTGCCTACATACCCTAAATAGGGATCAAGCCATTCGTAGTTCATATAAGTACTTCAAGCATTCACAATAATTATATGAAGGTAATATACCTAATCAATTTAAAAGTGTCGATAGAACTCTCAATAATATGTACGATAAAAAGGAAAAGATCCACTCACCTGGAGTCCACACTATGATTCTCTAGCGCACGCATCGAGGCGTCTTGAATGATTGGTCCCTGTGACCAATTATCAAGTCATATCTCAGAACTTTTATCCGTAGAATATGTAATTCACATAAAACACAACCTCAACAGCATTATAAAATAGTTTGAGACCCATTGACCACAAGTCAACAGTCGATCAAAGATTGACGGTAGGGTCTACAACCCTGTATAACTTGACCCGGAAGACCCGCATATCAGATTTCCAATCCGTAACTCCCAACGATCCACAATATGTTAAAAGAATAAGTCATACGTCTCTCTAGACGATGGTCAACATAAGTCAAAATCTTTGCCTCTATGGCATTTTCGTAAATTCACGCTTTTAAAATAACATAAAAATGTAAAATTTGGAACAGATTGTCATAGAAAGAGCAAGAAATATGAAAACTTATCCTAACAACCTTATATTATCCAAACCTTATCCTATCTTCTCCTAACCTAATCTTGTTCCACCTTAATCCTAGCTGCAAGTGGACCTAAAAACCTAATTTCTAGAAGCCTTATCTGACCCTAAAAGGGTGTCGCACCTTTCCCCCCTTTTATGCCTTCTAGAACACCCAAAATCAGCCACAAAACACTTAGTTTCTAGAAGGCCCAATTTTGGACGAATTTCCTAAACTTTGTTCTGATTGGATTCTGATTTAATTTAGCCCTTTTCCTCTTGGATTTGGATTGTATAAGTCCATCTTTGAAACCAATTGGGCTAAGACTTAATTTCCAAGCAATGTGCCGCACCCTAGGGGGCCCTAATCACTTATTTCTGCTAGGGTTTTGGCTGAGTACTATATAAAGAGACCTTAAGTTGCCGCACCCCCTTACACACCCTAGGCAGCCATTCATCGTTCAATTCATTCATTCATTCACACCACACACCATCCATTCAGAAATACAACTTTGTGTCGCAAACCCTAGGGAAAAGAAGGAGTGTCGTGGCTTCCATAGGAGAAGGAGACCCTTGTGCCACAAGAAATCTGCATCCATTGGAGACTTGTAGAGTTCTTTGTCATGGCTTCCATAGGAGAAGGAGACCCTTGTGCCGCAAGAAATCTGCATCCATTAGAGACTTTAAGAGTTCTTTCTTCCCTCGTTTCGTTTCCATGTTTATTTTAATTTGCTTTTCAATTGTTATGAACATATGTAACTAAGTTTTTCTTAGTTAGAGGTGAATTCAAAGCCATGAACTTATGTTTTATATGAATTGATTTCCTCCAAATTTTGTTTCTTGAATTGTGAATGTGATTTACTTAATTGATTTATTGAGAACTTGTTATTGTGTGTTGATTAAGGATGCATACTTAGTTTTCATACATGAATTTGATGCTAGGATATAAGGGAATTTCACCTAATCGTTATGAACTTATATTCACAAGTAGTAAAAATCACTAGTCACGATTGTATTAAATAAATTCTAGGCAAGAGTATCATGCAATTCATAGTTACGAATGCCTAGTCAATGCTTAGGGTTTCCAAAAAGCTTAATGATCTTTGATTTTATCTCTATTATGCAGTTCATGTAGGGAATTTGATAAGAATAATTTGATTGTTGATGCGTATTCCATCCAACTCAATGAAACTAGGAAAATCTGAAAGTTAATTTGTGTTTTTCACAATTAATTTGGGGCATTGTCATTCATGGTTTAAAGTGATAAAATATGGAAATCAATTTGTGTTACATATGTGCATGTGTGGAGAAGGACCTTCTAACTAGCCTTTTTCCCATTCAATTCACCTAATTTAGTGCATAATCTGTTTAGTTTACAATCTGTCCAATTTAATTAATTTCATCCAAATCAATTCCCCCTTTTATTAAGTGTGTTAGATTAGTTAGAAAAGTGTTTGAATCTGTCCAAATTAGTGTTTTGAGTCTAAGTTAGATAAATTTCGTCCAAATCACCCTTTAGAGTCTAATTTGAGTCTATTTGCTTGTTTTTGTGCTGTTTTGAGCCTTTTTAATTTGTTTTGAATTATATAGGTCTAGTTAAGTGTTTTTAAGTTTAGTTTTGTGTTTTAAGTCAGTTTAAAGTAGATTAGCATCCCTAGTTAATCCCGGTTAGAACGATCCCTAGTTGCATATATACTACAATTGTCACAAATAGGGTTTAATTTGTGTGTCAAGATAATTTTCACATCAACTGGAGTTCAACAAAATGAAAATAGACAAAGACTGTAGAGGCTCCTCCTCTACAAGTTCTCACCGGTAAAAACTTGAGTTAATTTGATAGGAATTAAAAGAGGATTAACGTCTATAATTTTTTTTGGTTTCATATATTTATGAGTTCGTATATATTTGTGTCAGGTTCTTGCAATTAAGTTTTAACTTTTAAGATATAATACATCTTTGGTAGATTTTTTTTTTTTTTTTTTTTTTTTTTTTTTTGCATTGAAATTCGTCTTTTCAATTTGGTTGGTATGTAGTTCAGCCTGGTTTCCTTACTTTTATGTTCTAATTTCTTTTCTTTTATTGCTATTTCGGTATTGAATATTCAATTTTTGGTGAGGGAATCATAGTGGTTGTTTGGCCTTAGGATCTACAGTAAATTATTATTATTTTTAAAATTCCTTAACCCAAAAGGATAGAAGTTCCCATCAGGCTACCTCTCAAATTAGGAAGAAACCGAATTATGTTTTGGTGTGTATGTTTAAAGTTGTTGAAATAGGGAAGGGCTTGAAGATTTGGAGAGATGGGCCGGAAGGCGAGTGAGCATCCCAATCAAATGGGTTTTAATTTTATGACTATTTCGGTCAATCAATCAGATTTTTGGCTATATTTGATAGAATCTGTAAAAATTGACATTTGTGAATTTAGAGGGTAAATTTTGACTATAATTGATAAATAAGAGGAAGTGGGAACATTCTTTTTACTTAAGGGTTTATGATTTGTGAAATTTGTGAAATTCCACATGTCTATTGAGAATTTTGTTGCTGATAATTTAGCTCATTTCGATTTATCTTGCAAATTGGGTCCGGAATTTTTAGAACAGGCTATTTCATTCCGTCGACGTCTTCTAGTTGTTGATGTAGCAAGGTTGCTTGGCCTAGTGACATTTATTGCAGTCTTCCTTATTTTCTCGAGCTTTACGTAGTTAACCAAAAACAGAGAGTGTTAATTTGGTTAGTAGGAATGAGTACGTAAAGAATTGGTGTATTAGGTTGATTGGTGATTTTTTTTTTCGTTTACTAACACATAAGCAATGGAAAAAAAAAAAAAAACAAAAACAAAAAAAAGTACCACACCTTAAAACTGGTAATATGATACAATCAGATCACGTTTTGATTCTAAAGTATTAATTTAGAGTTATATCACATGTAAAATGCAATTGAGTAAGGTAGGGTTTCTAGGTTAAGGAGACTTTGAATCTTTTCTTGCAAGAAAAGGAAAATATAATTATGACTAACATTTAGCTAGAATATCAAAATTTCCCTATTTAGATTTTTTTTCCTTTTTGGTTCTTCAAAAAGATTTATTCTGTGGAGATCTAGGATCAGAAAAATAACAGATCAACTATTATATTTAGATATCAAAATCACCATCTAATTGAGTCTAGTACGCCTGCTTGCAAGTAGAGATGAACAAGGAACGAGGGCTGATTTGCTACCAAAGTTTATAGGGTTGGGCTGATTTCTTTTTTCTTTTTTCTTTTCAACGTAGGCTAACTTTGTAAAAATAAAAAAAGCCCGTACTAGTTTTGAATTAGGCAACTTGGGCTTATAAAACTACATGCTTACAAAACTTTATGAAGATGCTTTTGCCAACTTGGTAATTTTCTGTTTATTTAATATATATTCACTTAAGCCAATTAACAACTAATTTCTTACAATTTAAGAATTTTATATTCATGGTTTTTTCTATTAAAAATATTAATTTAACTAATTTCTAACTATCACTAGAAAGAGAGAACTTTTAATTTCTGTAGTCTCTTGCTACGTTAAAAAAGTCAGTAATACTTTCATAAGAAATGTTTTTAAAACTTATGATAGGTTTGGTACGTTTAGATTTTAAATGTTCCAAGAAACAAAATATACTAGAAATCCAAATGTATTGAAAACCAGATGTACCCATATTATAGGTAAACAAATGTACCAATATAATCAAACGATCATACAAGCAAACATACGTTCAATGGCGGAGTCTGCATGGGGTCATTGGTTGTTCTTGACCCCAACAACTTAAAAAACCCCATGTATATTTGTTTTGTATTTGACCACTATAAACAGCTAAGGAAACTAAATTACAACCTTCTTTTCCTACTTCTATTTTCTTCTATCATATTTGTCTTCCTTTTCTCTATTCTTGTAAAAAATACTTTAGTTGAAATGCCTTGGCGGTCTTCAACATTATTGTACAGTATCCTGCATCCACCATCGACAAGCCTTTACAAATGTTGACGTATATTGGCATAAACCTTCGGCATATAATTGACAAGAATTAGAAGATACCTACTAGATGCTTGACGAAATGGCCCAATAAAACCTTTTTTTATTGATATTATGACTTCATTATTTGAAAATCATGAATACGCCACTGCGTACCTTTACAATCAAATCATACCAATGAGTTTTAACATTCTATTTAACTCACTAATATAAATCTTATGATAAACAATGAAAATAATTTTAAAAAAGGAACATGTAAAATTGAAGCTCTAATAAAATGAATTCAATTACTGAAATTGTAGGAAAAAGCTTAATCAAATTCTTAAAAAGAATAGATATTTAATCAACAAAATTGAAAAATGAAGCACATATATCAAAACACTCATTTTTTGAAATTCCAAAATTTGCCCTAGGTTATGGCCCACCACAACCAAATTGTGTCTCCACCCTTAATTAGGAATATCAATAGATTGTAAAAGCTAATTAGTTTTACAAAAGGATTAAGCTAGTCCATGTCCAATTGGGACTAGGAATTTAGAATGATGTGCCTACATAAAAGATCGCCAAACCCTAAACATCCATGTAAACTTTTATTTGCTAGGTTTTCAGAATTTTTTTTTCTCATCAAACGTTCTCTCTGTCCACTGTGAAGGAAACACAAACAGAAAAGCAAATAGTTATCGAATTCTTAATCTTATAGCATAACCATGAATTGTGTTCGTGGTCGAGGAAGGCCCAAAAAGTGTGCTTCCACCAAGAACGATGATCTCCAGTCTATATTTGAGTACTTACCCCTAAATATAAGTAGAAAACCAAGGAGTTAAACCATGTCGATAAAAAGAAATCATCCTTCAGGTTTTCAAGTTGAAGATTTGGCTGGATTCCCAACGAAAAAAAAAAAGAGTGGCACATCATAGATTATGACTCCGGTACTTCTTTTAAATCTCAATTTATATTTACAATGTTTTTATTTACCATGTAAGAGGACAGCACGGTACTCTAGTTGTGAATTTGTCTAATGTACATCTGCAATGTTATTCTAAAATTTAATATAACATATAAGTTCTTTATGACTCACTACTACAGTCATCCAAACCCTAGAAATCCTTCTACTAATATCACCTCCAATCCAAAATTGGTTATTAGTTTTTTTTCTTGTATAAAAACATTGCTCACAAGTTTCAAATAATTTGTGTGTATCAGGCGAAGGACATTAATGCACAAAGTGTGCCCTTGAACAGCCAGCCAATGAACCACACAGACAACTCCACTACCAACTGTGGCAGAGAACTAGATATGGAAAAAGAGAACAACCAAACAAGAGAATCTGACATGATGGAATTTCAATCTGATTTCTTCCAAGATGTGCCAGAGGAAGATGTGTTGCCTTTAAATTTTGAAATTCCTGGGCCAATTCCTGACTTGGTGGACTTGTATACTTTTGGAATCTAAAATTGTAGAGGAAGATGATTTGTATATGAGCTCAGAGGGGTCGCTTGGTGTCCGGGATTCGATTAGGATGCATATAACTCATAAATGAGAATGTATATTGAATTTAGAGATGAATAAATTTTCAATTTGAGAAGATTAGAAGCGGAATCAACATGAATGAAATTTATCTCTTCTAATCCTACCATTTTAATTAAAGCTATTTTTGGATAATTTTCTTTAGTGAGTAACTCATCTTCAACTTTTTGCGTAGCAAATTTATTCAATATATTAACCTAATCACTAGAAACAGAAAGGGGTGTGCTATTCACACCATTTTTCACTTCATACACAGCCTTTTAATTTACGATTGTCAGATCGACTGAATTAAAAAAAGATTAAATAATAGAAATTAACAAGGTGTATGTGAGAAGTAAAAAGAGGTGTGTAGATAACACACCCCAACATAAATTGGATTTTTAGATAAAACAGTAATCAGCCAATCTAATGGGTAAAGACAGGTATGTACTCCCTACATTAACGTTCTTAAGAAATACCCGAAGTCTAACGCAAATTTTCTATGTCTTCTTTCAAGATATCTTGAATTGAATTTATTAAGAGCTCGTTTGGGAAGTGCTTTTAAATAATTAAAAGAGTTTTTAGAGAAAATAATTTTGGATTTCAAAAGCATTTTATCTTGCATTTTTACTAAAGATTAGTTTCAAAAACATTTTCTTTAAAAACGTTTTCAGTCATTTAAAAACACTTTCCAACCTGGTGCTTCTTGTAGGAAGCACTTCAAGTGTTTTTTCATGATTAACTTGCATTTTTACTAAGGATTGGTTTTAAAAACATTTTTTAAAAAAAGTGTTTTCGGTCATTTAAAAACACTTTCCAAACAAACCCTAAATTATTCAATCCTCCGTCATAAAAACCAAACGATCCTTGAAATGGCAGGGTCAATTCCTAATTTGGACTTGTATAAAGACCCACTAGAGACTCATGGTTTGGATATTTTACCCAGGACAATAGGAGTATTAGCACATAAAACGAATTTAAAAAAAAAAAAATTAGGGATGAAATTATCAAAATTTTAAAGAGACGAAACATCATTCCACTACTAATTACCAAATACCAGCCATCCAAAGCAGATTATGGCCACTCTTATTCTTCAACGGTACCGGTGACAACTACATCAAATTGATCTTTCTGATGTTGCCAAAAGCACATTGTTCGGATCTCTTTCCTCCAAAGCCTATGGATGAAGTGATTCGGATCCTTGAAATTTAATCAACGGCTAAAAATAGATAAAGAAAAAACTTTTAAAAGTTATAATAATTTTTTATCTTTGGATCAAATTTCAAAAATCCGAATCACTTGATCCGTAGGTTTGGAGGAAAAAATCTGGAGAATATCTCTTTCCCATTGTTCACTATCTAAACTACAAAAGGTCAAGTCCGGTCATGAACACCTCGGGCAGCTTTAGCCGTCGACGCCTCAGGCACATCTTCGGTGTACTTCCTATTTTGTTTTGGAATAGCCCACCTTGTTTTATTGCCAAACTTATACAATTCCAACAAGTCAGGGAGTGGCCCATCAATTTGCTCTTCATTGTCCCTCTTCTGAGTTGCATGATCAACTACTTCACCCTCGTGCTTTGCCATTGCTAATATATGAAAACAAAATTTTCAAAACGAAAGAACATCAGAACACATCAGAATATTAATTACTAGTGCGGGCTGATAAAAAAACATAATATGGACTGACATTTCAACTTTCATGGTGAGTTCGATATTTTAGTCAATATATCGTTGTATAAAAAATAAATACAAAAACCAAAAAAGGTCATAATTTTTTATTTTATTTTTTTAAACAAATGAATCTACACTAAGGGAGTGGAGGTGGGTTAAACCTTACAATGAGTTGTCATAATAATGTAATTTTGCTTCGCATTTGGAGAGAATCGAATCTAAGATTTTTCACTTACCTAAAATTCACATGGAGTCTATGAAATATAATACAACGATATATTTACACTAATGGAATGAAGGGATAAACTCTATAGAACTCCTTATCCATGAGTTTTGAACTTAAGACTTCTCAGCTACAAGTAAAAGAAGAATATTACTAGACTATTGTATTAAGTTTATTAAATTAAAATTTGAAAATAAAACTACAAAGAAACTCACTCACTTCAAGTAACTCCCTACCTAACGCCAATGTCTTGCTCTTTAAACATTTTGTTACTGTTTTCTTTTGATTATATATCATTTTAGGCTTTTTAACTAAAATAGTCTCTGAGATTTACATAACTCTTAACTTTGGTTCCTGAGATTTAAAACCAATAGAAGCGATTTCTGAGATTGTCCACCATCAACCATTTTGGTCATTCAATGAAAAATTATGTAAAGTAAGAATCAAAATAATGAAAATGAATTTAATGAACAATAGGCTAAAATGATTTGATAAAGATTGACGATATTTTTGTTATTTTATCCTTATTTAATGGAGATTTTTCAAAGAAGACCAAAATGATTGATAGTGGACAAAATCAAAGACCAATTCTATCGATTTCAAATCTCAGTGATCACAGTGATGAGTTATACAAATTTCAAAGACTATTTAGGCTAAAAAGTCATCTTTTTATACATACATATTTATTTACTCTACAAAAGATCATGTGCATGCCAAAAGACTATTTACGAGATTTGAGCTCAGCCAAATAGAAGTCAGCTAAAGTAATTGATCTTAAACTCATCATTTACAAGAGTTAATTCTAAGACTTCTCACTTACAAGTAAAGAAGAATATTAATGCCAAGTCTAAAATCAAAATCAACAAATAAGGGTAAATCTTACCTCTAATGTATCTTCTTCTTTCCTGAGCATTAGACAACCCGAATGTAAGCGTTGTATATATTAAATTTAAATGAAATCGAATATGAATGCGCCTAAGATTGAATCACATGCACAACTCTGATAATTACCCAAAAAAAAAAAAACACCTTAAAGGTGAAAATAGTCGTTGCAAGCAAAGAGAAACATCAATTTGATTAACTTTAACATCCATATAAGAAAGAAATAAATATGTAGAAGATCAAACTAAATACGAGCTACACTTCGACTACATGCAGTTGACTAATCTGAACTATAAATCATAACAAAACAAACCTTAGAGGCACTTCAAGAAATAATACCTGAAATTTGGTGAGCAATTTTCACTCGAAATAAGTTTTCAATGAAGAAATCTCAAAGAAATCAGTTGTATATTGGCCTTTGATTAAAAGGTTGAAGGTGTTACATCTGTTTTTCAGGCATCTTCAAATAATGTATATACATACTTAGTAAAATCTACGTCGAGTTCTACTTTTATGATATGTTTTTAAAAGTGTATCTCAAACAACAAATAATTGTCTAGAAAACACCTAATTATCGTCTGGAATATATCATATTCAATGTTTCAAAACTTTTCTAGAATTAGAGTTGTTCAATTGGTCTTATCCTATCATGTATGGGCCTATGACACTTTACGGTGTAATATGAGAAAATTAAAATTTTGGCCCATTTTAAAAATCACCATAAACATGGAGGGCGTAAAGTTACAATTGTCTCTAACTTTGTTATATTTTACATCCCCCGAGGTTGTAAGATTACAAAAAATGCCCTTAGAAGGGACAAGTGGAAGTCCTACGCGGACATTTAAGCTTATTTTATTGTTTATCTTCGTTGTTGCCATATTCTTGAAGTACTCATCGATACGAACGTCTGAGCACAAATGAGACGTAAATCAAACTTGTAATGAAGAAGTTACGTGCGTTTTAAAAATAAGGGCAAATTGGTAATTTTAACTCACACAACTCAGTGGAACCTTTCAAATTTGCAAGTGGAAAATATTTTATTGTTTGTATTTTGGTAAATGGGCTATTTATAGAAACTTTTTCTTTAAGGAAATTCACTCCCACCAACACTCCACCTCTCCATTGTTCTCTCTTCTCACCCTTGGTTCATTCTCTCTCATTCCCTCCCTCTTGCTGCAACTCAAAAAGTGGTGATGACGCCACCATATTCTTCAGTGAATCAAGCCTCGAAACCATCACCATCTTAATCTACTCCTTAAACCCAACACAAGTATACTTTCTATTTTCTTGAACTTGAAGCCAAATTATGAGAACCATGAACCTAGTCGGGTTTGACTTTTCACGCAAGTTTCCTGACAATCCAAGTGGCGGCCGACCTTAGGGTTGCCATAAATCGACTCCCTATCAACGCATGTAACTTCGTAACCCTTTGATTGTGAGAATGCCCATTATATTAGTGATTTTCAACGATAATCTTCACGAATCCATTTTTAGCGAGTTTTTACATATCACGGCGACCCATGTTCTGTTTTAATCTCGTTGAGTTGGACGAGATTATTACCACCATAAGACTTACCGTCACCTTTAGACTCATATTTGACCAATTTGTGCTCAAATCTACTTAAGAGTAAGAAGATTCAGAATTTCAAGTTTCTAGTCGATATTGTTCGACCATTTCAGCCATAATTTGGACTCCCAGTAAGTATAATCTTGTTACTCTCTTCATAAGCTTCATTTTGACATAATGATTATGAAAATTTGTTGGTTTTGACTTTGTTATGTCTTTGTGAACATTTATGTTAGATACCAAGAATTCAGCGAACCTCCTATCGACAGACGACAATCAACGACGTCTTTGACGACTTGGGAGAGAAAGAAGACGACAAAATGTTATGTAACAGTGACGAAGTATTCCCTAAGAATGTCAGCATATTTTGTTAACTGAAGGTATATTCCTTTCCTGAATATTCTTTGATGACAAAAAATATTCCATCTAGTCAACGACGACGAAATATTCCACTGTTGGCGCGTGGTTGTGCATGAGTCGATTTTAAGCACTTTCAATTCTCGTTTTGAGTAAACAAAAGGAATTTCGAGTATTTACGAGCTTTGAGCAGTTTAATGATTAATATAATGATTTCACATAAAGGATGGGCAAACGGGTCCTGGACCCACTGTTTGAGGTGGGTCCAAGCAATTGGGAAGGTCTAAAATTTCTAAATCCTGAATAGGCAGGGCATGACACACCCCGACCCGGAATGTCCACTAGGACTCCGAATCGAGTTGTGATGGTCGACACCTCGAAGGTGGTGAAGCCAAAAAGTGTAGAGATCTGGGAAAAGTGAATAAATTTAAACTTAAAAGTGCCTAAGTATAAGAGTGCGCTGATGAGCATGAATGAACTCATATCACACGTGATGTCAGAGTATAAGTAAAGTACAATAGAGTGAATTGAGAATTATACCATTGGATGTAATCGTCTACACTAAGATTTGCCGAGAATCCTCGTCGATACGAAAGTTCATCAATAAAACATAGATGGGCGAAAAACAAGGGAGAGTGGGTTTAAAAATAAAGCTTTACAAAAACAATTTCAAAAACATAATAACCCTTCACTGTAAAACAAGTATAGTTTCCAAAATATACATACTACGTATAGTATGAAAAAGCTTACCATAGCCAGCTGTATTTTAAGAATGCCATATGTCACAACTTTCGTAAATAAATACCTGATGTCCGTAATCACATATTCTCGCATAAACAAACATATCATATCGAGTGTTCATCGACACATGTTGACACACGAGTTCATGCAGAGGTATTCTGACATGAACATGATTAGGTGTAACAATGATATATGCTATAGTACTACAATCACATGAAGACTGGCGCTATGCACAGCACATACGAGTCAGAGTTGCCTAATACAACCAGTACAACATGACTAGCACCTACAATGGATTCAAACTGAGCGTACGGTACGATGTGCACATACACGTGAAAGACTGGCCTTTGCCCGGGTGAGTACCAACACCAGTGCAACAAATGATGAGCATATAAGATAAACATAGTCATGCCACAATGATTCAATAACTCTAGTCAACATCACATTATTCATAGCTATAAATTTAGCTAAGGCATCCCTTAAGATTCATAATGATTTCCTAATTCTCTTCGATACGTCATTTCCTATAAATATTAATTTAACTACAGCATTCATATAGAAAATTCATTATCAGATGTATATATGGAAACTAAGCATATATGTATGTATATATCAAAGAAAAGACCCACTCACAAATCATGTTGTCGAGTCGAACTCGCCTCGTAGCATCAAGAGTCATTGTAATGCGTTTCACCTAGAAACGAAACCATTTATGTAAATACGTAACGTACTAACGTATAAACGCATTTTCATACAAAATATGGATAAGAAAGAAACTATTTAAAAATGGTGAATTTCGGAAAATGCGCCGCCGCATTCGCCGCCATAAGGTGGCTGCGTTGGTAACCACACACCGCACGTGCCACTTACGGTGGCTCTCTTATGTGCGCCCACACGCCTGCAAGTGTGACCGTACTCGCCTTCCTCACGAAGGCCTGCGTTTTGTAGGTTTTTGGTCCGACTTCCAGAGCTTAATTCAAGCTCAATACTCAAGCAAAATCAATGATTCAAAAGCCATTTTGAAGTTAGAAATGTAGGGAATAAAACCATACCAAAGTAGGGCTGAGTTAAGGTCGGTGTTAGTCGGAAAAATGGCCTGAAAGTGGCCAAGTGGTCACAAATTTGAGTTTCCAAAAAATCTGGGGAGGTTCCTCCATGGGTTTTCTACATTAGATCACTCATAAATCTCATATTTAAGGTTGAAAAACATCACTAGAAGTTCACCTACGAGTCAGAATCGCCTAATGCAACCTGTACGACAAGACTGGTACCTACTTGGATCCAAGGTGAGTGTGATTGTAGCACTAGAGCGTATATTATAATTACATCCAGTCCTGTCGTATAGGTTGCATTAGGCGACTCCGACTCGTGTGCTACCATAGATTGATGAGCATCAGTTCAGTCGTACAAGTCGTTGATGAGCATCTAATTTTACTTATATTATGGTTGAGATTTTGTGATTTTGGATGTCCTGCCCTTAGTTACGAGATATTGTTTCGTAACGAATTCTTGAGATTTTGCAGGCTATGGTAAGTAGTTTTATACTATGTAGTAAGTATATTTTGGAAACTATACTTATTTTACGACGAGGGGTTACAATGTTTTTAGAAAGATTTTTATAAAACTTTATTTTTAGGCCCACTCACCCTTATTTTCCGCCCCTCCATATTTTAATAGCTGAGCTTCCTTATCGACGAGGATTTGTGGCAAATCTTGGTATTGGAGATTACCTTCGATGGTATGATTCTCAATTCACTCTATTGTACTTTACTTATGCTCTAATATCACGTGTGAAATGGGTTTATTCTCGCTCACAACGCACTCTTATATTTAGGCACTTTTAGGTTTAAATTTATTCACATATTCCACTGCACTATACTTTATGGCTTCGTCACCTTTTAGGTGTCGGCCAACACAACTTGATTCGAAGTCCAAGTGGACATTCTGGGTCGGGGTGTGTCAATTGCGCCCACGTGTTCGTAGTGATGAGTTCTACAAAGGTATGCTAAAAGAATGTTTCATGTCTCGCATTACGCTAGTCAATGGAAGTCAACACCCTCGCCTCTAGGGGCATTTTCGTCAATTCACTTATTTAAAATTAATAAAATCGTAAAATTAGGGACATGTTGTCATAGGGCAGGTATAAATAACTGAGAAAACAAGCCCCCCCTGGACTGACACCCTAATACAAAACTCCAATGCATTCCATGCACAACATTCTGAACCATTAAATTGGAGTGCATAGAGCTTCACAACATCCTTTTTCAACTCTTTTTCATCTGCAATATGGCCGAAGCGATTTAGAACCTCTTCTTCCACTATCATTCACTTTATGATACAGATTTACAGAAAATGACAACAACCCAGAAAAAAAATCAGTGTTGTTTCTTGAAAAATTGAATATGATTCCTAAACTTTCTGCTCCAAATTGAAAAACCTAGTTCAAGATTCAACTTTTCTCGAACTGGGTTTCCTCCAAATGATATATTCTTTTCCGTGAAGCTTCAAACTTTTGATTTTGTTTTTGGAAATGGTTGAAATTGTTTGTTCGAGGGGTGCCTTTATTAATCCTAGAAAAGTTGAGAAAAATGTGCTTTACCTTATCCATACATCAATATAATCCAATAATATATATATATATATATATATATATTTTAATTTTTTGTTTATACCAATCGATATGGTGGAGTAGTAAAAAATTTTGCATGAATTCGAAAGAAAAAAAGTTTTATTTCCAACAGAGGATGCCCAACGATGTTGCATAACTATTGTTGACTACCATAAAAGATTACTCCACCATAAGGAGCTTGAGTCTCTAGTCTGCGTAGGTCAGATTCACTCCCAAACCCTAAGCTTTTTTTTGTAGTTAACAAACCAAATCGTCCCAATTAGTAAGCATTAATGTGCTCCCTCTTTTAGGGTTTCGATTTCGATTTTCAATTGAGTGATTCAGTTTTGATTTTTTTTTTATCTAGTTTTTCAAATATATTTGATTTCGCTTTTCTAGGATCGTAGTCAGAATTGACGAAGCAGAACCACAGAGAGAAGTGAAGAAGAAGCAAAATAGTAAAGATGAAAAAACTACAGAAAAAAAAAAACTCGTAGCCCGTAGGAACCGTCCTACTTGAAATGGGTCAGGTTAGGTCCTGGTCCATTTCTAAGATAACACGATCCACACTGCCCTGTTTCACTTACAAATGGGCCTGGTCCGGTTGCTTTAGTTTTGGGCTCAGCCAGGCCCGTGCCTACCACTAATTTCACATATTAATAGAGACTTATTCGAAGGATTTTAGAGGCCAGGCAAGGCAAGACGGCTACAACCCAATGACTTAATATTGAGTCAGCTTTGTTTTCTAATCTATACTATATTTATATAGTTTCCATAACTACTTTTATGGAATTTTTTACATCATGCCATGCTTTTACTTAGAAGCATTGATGATGACGTTGATTTATGAGATTTATGAAATTATTGGTGGCATGTCCATACACATTTTAGTTGCTCATCATGCATGCTTACCTTAGAGTCTATAGTACTCATCTAAGCCAGGACTAGCTAGCTTGTATATTCACCTTGCACTGTTACACTTAATTACATTGGATCCATTGTAGGTGCCAGCCTATACTAGTTACTTTTGCATCTAGGATCGTATATGAAGCGCTTAGAGCTAGCTTCACGTGCATGTAGTACTCAAGCGTAGATCATTACACAAGTTATTCATGTAGCTACTTTATGTATTGACTTGTGTATGCATTTTTATGAGAACATTGTTTTATATTGTTGAGATATTTGTGATTCACTCGTATCCTTAACATAACTTCTTTTATACTATTACTATGATTTTCATACTTATATGTAGTATGATTTTAGAAACTGTATGAGTATTACAACGAGGGGTTTATGTTACTAAAAGTAAAGATTTTAATAAATCTTTGTTTTTTCACACTTTTCTGTTTTGTGCGCCTTAGGACTTCGTAACTGAATTATGTGGCAAGCAAGAATCATTGGTAGATTTTGACATGCACTTATGACAATGTAAGAAATTTATTTCCTATTGGTTATGTAATCAAGATAGAAATATTCTTCTTTTTGCTACATTCATATTGGTGCTTTGACGTTGCATGCATTGTCATAAAGGTTCATTACCAGATGGCCCTCACTATTAGTTAATTTAATTTTAGACCTTAGTTTTAATTTACTAGTAGTTTTTACACACTAATTGTATATTATGGCTCTATCACCTTTCATGTGTTGTCCAGAATGCCTCAATTTTGTGTCCACTTTGATATCCGAGGTCGAGGTGTATCATGTGAAATGTTGTTAGTTCTTTTTGTTTACTTGTTGAAGGAATAATTTAAGTCTAAAACTCATTCATACTGGCAAAACATTTGAAACTCATAAAAAATTAGGACATAGTTGGAAGAAAAATAAAGAATTAAGACATGATGACAAAAAGAAGAAGAGGAATTATGAAATATTTGTAACATCCAAAATAAGCAAAACATTTGAAACTCATAAAAAATTAGGACATAGTTGGAAGAAAAATAAAGAACTGAGATATGATGACAAAAACAAGAACAGGAATTATGAAATATTTGTAACATCCAATATAAAAAAAGGGAACGTGCCCCTGGACATGTTTAATGACTAAAATCTCATGATTTTGAACTTCAAGTTTGTTGGTGTCAAAGCTCGAATAGAGCCTAACTAGCTTCAACGTGTGATTTGTTCTAAGTGTTGCTTTCGGTCACCAATAGACATATTGTGTTTAGATTTGTGTTAATTTAGCACGTAGATCTAACTTCTTAACAAAAAATGATTGTATACCGAATAAGACACTAGTTCAAATAAGTTATTTTTTATGTCTCAAATGAATTAGAACTTAAAATCTAGTGTGAAATATGTTGCCTAAGTTGTAAATGAAAATACAATAATAATAAAAACACAAGAACTGAATTTAACCATTTTATGATGGAATCAAGATTATAATTGTTCACAAAAGAGATTCGTGGTTGATGACTCAATCTACATAACTGAAAAGTAAAGAGACTTTAAGATGTAAAGAAAGCAGTTATCTCCAACAAAAGTTAGGCCATAGAAGGAAGATTAATGCTAGAGAGTCTATTGATGTCACTTATGATACATTAGACTGAATGAGAAACATTATCTCAAGGAGGCGATTGCGGTTGGCTGAAATGTTTATCAACCAATTCATGCTACGTGGTAGCAGAACCATAAATGTTTTAGGTCTAAGGGATTATGAGTTGTGTTTGTGTTGACCCTAAAAACTACAAAGCCTACGTGGCGCGTATGCCGAGTAACTAATGAGCTAATTACGTCATTCGGTTGATGTGGGTGTGCCAACTCGTCAACCGAGGAGTAAAATGTGTTGATGTTGCGTTGAGTACGCTGTTGACTTCTTGATCTTGTGGCTGTGGTCGAGGAAGGAACACGTCTCAGCCTTCGGGTTTTAGAGCCTGAAGACAAGGCTGCTAGTCTTGCAAAGTTCACGGATCGTCGGCGCTGGGTTCAGTTACAATAATTATATTCGTAAGAGTGTTAACACATTGAACCGGTACCAAGCTATATGGACACAAATACTCAAAAGAGAAGTATGTCTTGATGGTGAATGTGGTTCGGGCATTAGAATGCCGAACTCTAAAACTTACTTGTGAATACCCAATCATAAAACAAACTCGGTGTTCAATGTGCCGAGCCCAGTAATTTGTAACACCCCATTTCACCGAGAAGGCTAATGAGATGACCTCTGCCAATAAGGATTCGAAAACCCTTCTCGACCGAGACTTGTATTGATAATCAGTCGGTCTCGATGCAGTGCTGTTTATCCAAACTGAAGGTGCTCTGGGTCGGCTGATTCTACGGTAATAGTGTTGTTTATCCAAACTGAAGATGTCATCGGTTGCCTTCACAGTGCTGTTTATCCAAACTGAAGATGTGTTGGCGGAAAAAGAAAACAAAAATCTCAAGGTTGTTGAGAGGTTTCGCGTAGAGCGAGAGTTTGCGCATGGCAGTTTGTGTGTTGAATTGGAGGGCTTCGAATGATGCACCCCCATCTTATTTATAGCAGCCAACCTTGTCTTGACCGAACTAGAACTATACTTGGGTTATGATTCCTCATCCTAATCTAAACAGATCTCCGCCAATCCTTCCTCTATTAGGACTTTGAACCAACCTCTTTATTCGACTACATTCACTTCTCAAACCTCAGCATCCTCATTCCATTGAGACTCCTTATATTACTAAGATTCGACTCATTCGCTCCTACCCAGATTAATCCTTCTCATACTAGGACTCGGCCAATCTTAACTGAACGGCCCATAATAACTAGAATTCGTGATGATTCTAGAATCATATTGTCGGGGCAAGAACAACTCCTAACTCGGCCCACACTAATATTTTGGACCCAAACAGTTTGCTTTGAAGAAAGCTTGAGATTATGGTGAGATACAATTATTAAAGAATCACTTGAATTTGTATAATCATAGAGATTGATTTTGATGAAGATCCATTTCTTGAAGATCTCGGCTCTATGTATAGTGTAAAAATGCACAAGGAAAAGGATTTGAAATTTGACATATGTCCATACCGGCCAGACCAAACGGCGATTGTCTGATGTCTTAGTTAAAATCGAACCGATCCGTTTTATAATTATTTGTCGAAGTCCGCATACATCGGACCGTGTCCTTCTATGTCCATCTAAACCGGACCGTGCACACCCAAACAGGGGTCCGGTCCAGCAAAAGAAAAGGAAAAAACCCCTAATCATAAAGGAAAGTAGGAAACGGCAAAACCCTCTCTTAAACCCTCTCTTTCTCTCTCTCTAAAATCAAACGTTCCTCTCTCCTCTTCTTCCTCTGCCGCCCACTTTCGCCGCAGTCGCCATGGCTTCCTCAGAGGTATCTCTCTCTCTCTCCTCTCTTTCTCTCTCTAGAATATGTCTGTATACGAATTGTATTCGATTTTTAATCTGTGGGTCGTGGAGTTTTTGCTTTGAGTCGATTGGGAAAGTTTAATTTTTTAGTAAATTTATCTAAAAAATCCGAGCTTTAATTGCAGGTTCCGACGGCGTCCACTGAGGCGATTAAGTTTGCTTTCTTAACTGACGAGGAGGTGCGACAGCACAGCTTTCTGAGGGTTACCGACCCATCTCTCCTTACTCAATTAGGAAACCCCGTGGCCGGTGGGCTATACGATAAGGCACTCGGCCCAATTGATGACAAACCCGGCGAAAGGTACCCCCAATGCCATTCTTTGCATTATTTTCATATTCGTTTTGTTAGCTTCATTGTTTTGATTATACTCTGCAAACATGTAATTCAAATGGGAGTTTGTTTTATCTTGTAGTTTTATTTT
This sequence comes from Pyrus communis, assembly GCF_963583255.1. Taxonomy (NCBI): domain Eukaryota; kingdom Viridiplantae; phylum Streptophyta; class Magnoliopsida; order Rosales; family Rosaceae; genus Pyrus; species Pyrus communis. Next base: position 21,407,775 of record NC_084811.1, read on the forward strand.
TGGCCAAGTATATAAAGAGGGAATGAGGAACGGAGACGGATGAAAGGACGCGGTAGAAGGAATGGGGGGAGAAATGAAGGAGATTATATGAAAATAAAAACTTGAAAGTGAAAACAACATAAAATTGTTTTCAGTTTTTGGTTTTTGGTTTTCATTTTGTGTGTCACTCCATAAGCATTCCTTTAACAATTCTTCCACCGTCATTCATTTACTCTTTTTCATTCCTCATTTATCCCATATACTTTACTGGTGTCACTGTACAAAAATCTAAAAGCTAAAAGCCAAAATAGTTATCAAGCGGGCCTTAAGTAGTTGATTTTTGTTGGTGAAGTTGTCATAGTTAAAAGAGTTCCTGATGTTTTGACTTACAGTTGATTGATTTAGCTCTTCATTTTTTATGCAGTTGCGGAACATGTGGTGAGAAGTCGCGTAATTGCCCGGGTCATTGTGGTCATATTGACCTTGCGTTGCCAGTTTATAATCCCTTGCTGTTCAATACTCTTTTCAAACTTCTACAAAGAACGTGTTTCTTCTGCTACCATTTTCGGACAGACCAAACACATGTAACTGAACTTTGATGAAAATAAATTAGTTTCTTGAGGCTTTAGTCTTTTGTGCCGTTCCGTCATTTTATTGCATTCAGAAGTTTATATTGTGACCATTTCCACCCTAATTTTTACCATTCTCTTCTGCGATGTTTTTGGTTGATTAAGGTTGAGAAAGCTGTTTCCCAATTAAAACTCATAATGGAAGGTGACGTCGTTGGGGCTAAAATGTTAGATTCTGACTCACCTAGTGAATACTTAGACTGCAACGAGGGAGATAGTCACAGTGACAAGCATGCAAAGCAGCAAGGATGGACTTCTCTTCAGTTTACGGAGCTAATGTCTGTTTTTTATAAGGCTTTGCCGAAACAAGGGAAGGACTGCAACAATTGCAAGGCGAAGAATCCCAAAATCATCAAACCTACTTTTGGATGGTTTCAAATGGTATGATCTTCCAAGCTTAGTGCTTGAAGCTGATATAGGAGATATGTAAACTCTGTTAGTATCTGCTTAAATAGTTTTTAAAGGAGAAGCATGGTTGTTTTTTTTATCAACTTTTAAGCTTATGGTGGAAAAGTGGTATATGAATAATTTACTTATAATTTTTGTTTGCGAGTCTTATCTGTCATTTTTCCAAATTTTGATGATTGCCTTTTGAACTTTTCTCAACACACAAAATTGTCAATACTGACGGAGTGGAAAGTGGAACAAAAACTTTGGCTTATAGTAAATTATGCTCTTGGTCTACCCTATTCAACATAAGATAAACTTCTGTCAACTAAGTCTATGCTGATTTGAGGAGACGGATTTGCAAATTTAGGTTTATAGTCTTATTCATAGGCATCAATGTCCTTGGAAATATATCTCTTAGGTTATTGTTCATTTTTTCAGCTGTTTTGTGGTAGGGAAGGGTTTTGGAAGACGTTTGGTATGGTGAATGATATTTGCGTTCTTTTCCTTACTCATTATCTATAATTCTAGTATTTTCCATTACTCCTTTGCCCCCTTATCTCTTAATATAGGTAGAATTTGAACAGCAGGGGATTTCCAGATCTCGGCTTGGGTAGTTTTGGATTAATAATGTATTGCTGAATCTAGTTAGGCTCATCAAACATGTATTCGTGCTTTTAGAGTTTCCTTTTTTCTTTTATTTTCTTGTAATTCACATTTTCAGCTCACTTGGTGTTAGAAAAGATATTTGCCCTTAAGACTCGTCTTCTTTTATAGGGTCTATCCAGGGATACCAAGCCTCAAGTTCGATCTTTGTCAATTTCTTTGTAAAGTGGGCAGTTAAAGCTAATCTAGGTGGCTTGGTTTCAAGCCCTCTAAGAGGATTAGGGTTGGTGTACTTTCTAAACTGAAGATATTTGTAGGTTTGGCAATTCCTTGAAGGTTTCTTAACCAAAATATGATTAGGACGTTTGGTGTCCCTTTAAACTCTAGATTTTTGTATATTTGGCAATCCATTAGAACAATAATACTTATGAGATACTCCAAGCCAGGAAACCACACACCTTCCTCTCCTCATCCATGTTTCATTTGATGCCGATGGTTATAGATGGTTTATTTATTTGGTTTTTTTCTTGCATTGCCTTTTCAGTTCTTAAAATTTTGGTAAGGTTGCTGTGAGGCGTGCAACTCTTTGGACTACTGTTTTGCCTCAAATTTATATTCTTTATTGGTTAATGTTTTTATGGGAGTTGCTGCCGCTATGATGGAGATGTACTGTTTTGTTTGTTTGGATGATGATAATAGTAGAATTGTTCAAGATAAGGTGGAGGAAGTGAGTTTTCTATGGAAAGAGTAGATATTTTGGCGTCTTTATGGGTTCAACACCAGAGTCTTTTGATATTCCCTTTAATTTCACTTATCTTTTGCTGGAGGGATGCAGTTGTAATAATTTCTTATAGTTTTCTAGTATTTATGTTTAACCAGAGATGCATTGATTTCATGTGTTTTTTATTCTATTTGAAAAAAAGTTTGTGTTTCCTATACAAATAAGTCACTAGTATATATCTTAAAATAAAGGGAGAAAGGTACACTTTTACTAGAAATGTCATATCACTAGTATCTTGCCCATTATCGTTACCGCATGTGGCATGGGATTGATAGGGTGACAGTAGAGGGCCCTGATGTCCTAAGTTAAAATTTTCATGTAATAAAAACAAAATGTTAAAAAGAAGAGCAAAAGGTGTGGAAAGAGAAAGGGACCTTTCAGTGTATGAAAGCAATTCTGTCTTTTGACTGTTCACTTGTTCTTGGTTCTTGGGTTCTATTGGTAATTTATGCTCCATTGTCCAGTTGTGTATGCTTTATGGACAAGGCTGTTTAGGGAGACAAGGTTAAGCTGGGGAATCCCTGAATCTTGTGCTCCATTACTTTGGAGAAGCCTATGTCTTTTGGAGAAAGGAAAGGGGGCTTGGTGCTAGGTCAGTGTGATGTACTGAAATTGCTTTGGGTTGCTTGGATGGAGTGAAATAGGAGATTTCTTAAAGGCCTAAGTTGGAAGATGTGGATTTTAATGGGAGTGTATTTTTGGGATTCTTCACAGGCTTCAGTGTCTTTAAATATTAAGGACTGGTGCTATTTATTTATTCTAATAGGGATGCTGTTGTTAATTAGTTTTGTCCTTTTTTTTTTTTTTTTTTTTTTTTTTCTGTTGGGTTCTGTTTTGTTGTTTCTTTAGCTGGGTCTGGGGTGCACACTCCCCCCTCTGTTGTTCGTTCTCTCTCTTTTTAATGAATTTTGACTTTTTATAAAAAAAAAAAAAAGAAAAGAAAAAGAAAACAAGATTGTATTGTTATTATGCTTCTTGTTTATTTTCCTTTGTTTTCTTTTCATCAGTTACAATCACATTTTTATTGGCTTCTTGTGTGGCGTAAAATATAGACTTCTTGATTTGATTATAATGTTCTTCTCTGTCAGGTATTGAGTACTTTTTAGTTATCCTTTGCTATATATATATATATATATATTTTTTTTTTTTTTTTTTTGAGCTAAGATGATATCTACCAAATTACAAATCTATTTATCTCTGTCTTTAAACACATGGACGGGCCTATAATATATATTATAATTTACATGTTTCTCAGCCTTATATTGTATTTATAACTAGCTTTCTCCTTTATGGGTTGGTGATTTAGAGTGGTGCTGAAAATGCGAGAGAAAATGTTATCAGAGGGTGCAACCTGGTGGGACCCTTAACTGGTCAAGATGAAGGGGATGAGAATGAAAATGTTGACAATAATGATATGGAAAAGCACAATGGAGAAGGAAGCAAAGTGCCAAGTGAGTTCCTTAATCAGACAACTTCCTTGTCGGGAGATCTATTACCAAAACAGGTATGTTCCATGCCAGTGTTGGCATGACAATAACATTATGATATGATATATGAGCGAGGTTAACCTATAATTACTATCATTGATCAAAGTCTATGCTATGTGGACATTCAAAATAAAACTTATTTTTATTAGGAAGGAAGAGCTTTACAATCGCTCATTTCTTTCAGGTTCAAGACATCATAAAGCTTTTGTGGGACAATGAAGCTGAGTTCTGCTCTTTTATTGGTGATATCCAATGCCAAGGAATTGGAAGAAAAGCAGGTCACTCTATGTTTTTCTTAGAGACTGTACTTGTGCCACCAATCAAATTTCGTCCTCCATCCAAGGGTGGTGATTCTGTACGTACATTTTACTTTAGGGACTCTCTCTCTTTCTAAACTTATTTGTTTCATTAAAACTATATCCCACATTGGGAAATGGAAGTCTTGCTTAAGAGTTAAAAGATCTTTGGGCCTCTCCAAGCATTGACAATTGCTTTCGAGTTAATCTTTGTGATTGAAAGGTCCTTCGGTAATTGGACAGTAGTCCAGTTGAAGAGGCAGTTTTGTGGGTTTGATTTGATAGACTTACCAATCTTAAGCTCAAAATTGATTTGCTCTTTAGAACAACTTTGCTGAATTTTTTACCTTTATTTTAAGTTGTTTTTTTTCCTTCAACCCTCCTTTGGCTTTCTTGGTTCATGCGCCACGTACTATATTGTCATTGTGCATTTTAAATTTTTATGGAACCTTTTCTTAGGAAAGCATCTTCTTTTCTTTCTAAGTTGAAAATAATAGAATTATGGAACTCCTTTAGAGAAAATATTACTCTTGTTCACACAAAAAAAATAGAGAAAGTAGTACTGCTAGTCTGTAATACAATGATTTATGTCCCACCGCCTTCTCTGAATTCTATCTGTTTGGTCATGTTTTCACATTTTAGGTGATGGAGCATCCTCAAACCGTTTTATTAAGTAAGGTGGTGCAGGCAAATAATTCTTTGCAAGAGTCTGTTGTTACCAAGTCCGACCCCTCAAAGACAATTCGGCAGTGGAGGGATCTTCAAGAGTACATAAATGTGATGTACAATAGCAAAACTGCTACTGGTTAGTGAATGTGTAGTTCAAGTTCTCTGTTAAGCGTTTTAATATTTAGTTCTAGAGTTTCCTATTTCTTTTGTTTATATAATTCATTGCTTTCTGTTTGTTTTATTTTCATGTTCCAACTTATATTTTCATCTTGGGTAAATTACATAATACTACCTCAACTTTGTGTCTCATAATAATCTCATACCTCATCTTTTAAACATTTCAATGTCATACATCAACTTACTAATTCGTTGCAATGTTATACCTCCGTCAATTTTTCTGTTAATGTTATTGTGGCAAGCATGGGGCCCACCCCTCACCCAACTGGATTACAAAATTAATTTAATATTGATAATTAAGAAAATTTAATTATTTAAAAATGTCAAAAATCATAAAATTCAATTGAAAAAATACAATTGTTATTGGTACAGGATTCATCATTTTTCTTTCTTCTTCACCATTTTTCTTTGTTTGGTCGAATTCTTCACCATCTTCTTCTCTGCTTGTTCTGGTACATGGAATGGAGAATGAAATTAGGGATTGGCTTATGGCTCAAATGGATGCTGTATATTAAATAGGAGAGCCATGGATGGGGGATCTACGAGGGTTCAAGGTGGGTCGGTTAACCCCTTAGATTTCCGGAAGACGGCTGGGGAGAGCCATGGATGACCCCTTGGTTTTCTGGGCAGCAGCCATGTGCAAACCCGGTGCTCGACAAAATGCCGCAACCAATGTCGGCAGTACTGCGTGAGGGTTAGAGAACAGATAAAGAGAAAACAGACGCAAAAACTCAAGCCTTTCTGTGTTGTGCGATTCGTCCCTCGGCGACTATTTTAAATCTTCAATTCTTGGGCGTGTTCCATTGTTCATCCGCTTCAATTTCTGGTACTTTCATGTCTGCTCTAGCCTCTAGGGATTTAGGATTTGAAAGATTTTATGGATTTAGAGATTCTGGGTTTATGGATTCAATTTAGGATCAAATTTAAATTTTAGGGACTTAGAGATTCCTCGAGTCCACCGCCTCCCTTAGTCGCGCTTGTAGCCCCATCTCCCTATTTTCCGGTGAGATGATCTGCAGTCACCTATGATATATAAGTCGTCCATGACAACTAGTATTCTGGCGACGAGATGATGTTTGATGGAAGTGAGGATCGAGATTTGGAGTGGATGTGGGGGTTTTTTATTTCTGAAATTTGGGTTAGGGTTCTCGAGAGGTGGAGTTCCAGGTGGTGATCTTCTTGGATGCATCAGACATGGCTTTGTTTCTCTGCAAGTGAGAAACAAAGCTAGCCGGTGTGCTGAGGTTTGGCCATGGCTGCCATTTTTGCAAGTGAGAGCAGCGAGAGAGGGAGGGAGACAAGTGAGAGGAGAGGGAGTGAGGGAGGAAGAGATGTTTTTATTTAATTGTTAAATAAAAAAAAAATTTATTAATAATAATTTGATTTTTTATTTTAGTTGGGAAAGGGGTGGGCACCGCTCCTGTCATGTCATCATTTAACAACTCAATTGACAGAAAATTTAATGGAGGTCTAACATTGCAACGAATTATAAGTTGAGGTATGACATTGTAATGTTTAAAACGTGAGGTATGAAATTGTGGTTCGACCTATAGTTGAGGTAGTTTTGTGTAATTTACCCTTTCATCTTTTGGTGGTGCAACATAGAGTAGAAGTGTAAAAACAGAACCATAGGCAGATACTGGAAAACGGTACGATACGGATAACCAAAAAAAGAAAAATATTTATGGTGTGAAAAGTTCATGACAAAGATTGATTCAATTCCCCATTCATGAGGAACAAATAGAAATAGTGTGAGGAAGGAGTGAAATGAAATCAAAAGAAAAACGAGGAGGAGAAGAGAGAGAAATTTAAGGCATCTTGCTACTAGTATGATAATTTCCATCATACCAAGATGATATTATATATGGATGCTCAGTGTCAAGTGAACGATTGATGTGGCTCAACAAGGCTATGTGTGACCCCTGATTTTCACACTTTTGATACCCTTTGTTCTTGACTTTTTAGAATGCGAGTGTTGATGAATTGAATTATCTGTGGGAAAATTAGGGGTCAAAGATGGGTTATGGTGGATGTTATGAGGTTGTTGAGGATAGTAGTGAGTAGGATTGTTGTTTTAAGTAGGATAACCTCCCTTGAGTTCTTGTTCATTGTGGTGCTCTATTTCATTTTCTTTAATAGCTATTCCCTATTGAACATGAAGGACCTAAGGCAAAAACTAAAGAGCTCATGTATCAGTCAATATATTTTATATTAAGGGCTTGAAATAGTGGGTCCTACTGTTGATATTCTATCTAATGAGTCCAGTCCTTATTAGATTGCTTCTGACATATGAGTCATGACAACCACCAGCCCAAATGGGTAACTGATTAGGCAAGGCCAAAAAGTGATCCAAGCGAATCTCTCCAATGCAGCCAGAAATTATCAAAAGCCAAAGCACTGGTGAGGGCTGCAAATCCCATGTATATCTCACTGACTTTGCCTTTTGGCATTCGTACCAATGGAAATGGGACCCACCACCTGTTATGTAGGACAATTGAAAATGACCACTTGGTTTACAAGATGATAGAAAGTTCCTTTTTTACACTATATTGGATTAATTAGTTCATGATCTTTCAAATTATTCCCTGTCTGTAGCAGTTAAGTAGTGACCTTTTGAACTTCTATTTAGGTAAAGGTCAAAAAGATGCGGATCCTGGAATATGTCAGTTGCTTGAGAAGAAGGAAGGCCTGTTCCGGCAGAAAATGATGGGCAAACGGGTTAATTATGCATGTCGGTCTGTCATATCCCCAGATCCCTATTTAGCTGTTAATGAGATTGGAATTCCTCCGTATTTTGCAACTAGATTAACATATCCTGAGGTAAGGTTTACTGTTGGCTTTGTGGCTTCGGATGAGCATCAATGTTTTCTTCTTAAATTGATGTTGAAATTACTGCAGAGAGTTACTCCGTGGAATGTTGACAAGTTGAGGAATGCAATTGTCAACGGTCCTGAAATCCATCCTGGAGCTACACAGTATGTTGATAAGTCCTCTGTGAAGATGTTGAGACAAAACCGGAGAGAACGCATTTCAACAGCAAGAAAATTACCTTCTTCAAAAGGGCTTGCTACACAACACGGAAAAGGATCTGATAATAGCTATGAAAACAAAGTTGTTTTTCGTCACTTGCGAGATGGGGACATTGTGCTTGTCAATCGACAGGTATTGCTTCATTGACTTTCGTATGTATAATGTCCTTTGCATATATTTGTGATGAGGAGTTTTATATCCAGGCTGATTATGAGCATTATGGTATGAAGCAGTTGGTATTGTGCTACCATATTAGTGGATAAATTGCTTACATTGTTTGTCTTCCTTTATAAAGGAAAGAAATTTTGTATTTGCCCAAAAGAGCATTATCTAATAGTTAAATGTTTGTTCATTTTCATTAAGTGGTCACATTGGGGCTTTATGTATAAATGTTTGTCTTCCTTCACTGAAGGTAAACGCTTATGGTGCTAGGCTTTATACGAAAATAATGAGATTCTAGTTGGCATTAAATAAATAATTAAGGTATTATATTAGATAATATATTGCACCTATTTATAAGATAAATTCTACAATTGTACAATGCAACATGCACGGTGAATAGTTATATAGATTCAAATATTTGTATGTATTCATAGATTAAACATAACAAATTGATGTGGTATAGACTATAGTTTCTTAACTTTTACATCAAAAGTTTGTTAGGTTAACTTTTCTTTTCTTCTAAAATATATGTTTATGTAATGTAAATTCTGGATTATAATTTGATTAATCATTAGTTTTGTGGTTGAGTGCTTGGTTTCTGTTTCATATTGCAGCCTACACTTCACAAACCCAGTATAATGGCGCATGTAGTTCGTGTATTGAAGGGGGAGAAAACAATTCGTATGCACTATGCAAATTGCAGGTTGATATTTCAAACACATGCATCCATATAATAGTTGTTTACATATTCACCACCTGAAATTTGTTTTTGGCGTCTATAATCTATTGGCAAGTTTTGATTTAATGTTGTGGTTTCAGTACGTACAATGCTGATTTTGATGGTGATGAAATGAATGTTCATTTTCCACAAGATGAAATTTCTCGAGCAGAAGCTTACAATATCGTAAATGCAAATAACCAATATGTAAAGCCTACCAGCGGTGATCCAATTAGAGCCTTGATTCAGGTATTGAAAAACTATTGTGGTAATTGATATGCAACTTTAAGAAAATATTTAAGTACTTGTATCTTGAGCAGTTGCACCAACGCATCTTTAAATATTTGTTTATGGTTTATTCTTTTGAAAATTTCAGGACCATGTCATAAGTGCTGTCCTCCTTACAAAGAAGGATACCTTTTTGCGCTGGGAGGAATTTAATCAGCTTCTTTATAGTTCATGTGTTTCAGCCCGTCGGTCAGATGCTTTGTCTGGAAAACCAGATCAAAAGGTTTTCATGTGTAACATTGAAGGCACAATGCAGCCCCTTCTTCCTGCTATTTGGAAACCAGAGCGTCTTTGGACTGGAAAACAGGTTATTTTAAATTTACTCAGCAAATTTGTAGCAGAAAAGTCAAAATGTGACTTCCACTGAAATCTGAATTTTAGATTTTTGAATGCAAAACTTTTTGTGATGTCCTTGGGTTGTTAAATGTATACCTGTCTTCTCCTTTTTCTTTCATTTATTGTATGTTAATAGTACTGTTGTGATGTTCCTGGACTTTGGTATTAAAACTCAATCTCTCTTCTTTCCAGGTCATCACTGCCTTGCTAAATCATATTACTAGGGGTTCTCCGCCAGTTACTGTAGAAAAGGATGCAAAAATCCCACGTGGTTTTTTTAACTGTAATCTTGAAGAAGAGAAATTTGATGAAGAGGAACTACAGAAAAAGAAGAAACGAAGCAAAGGAAAACAAGCTGATGAATGTGGATCACAGAATGAGAAGAAACCAGACAAAAAAGTAGATAACGATAAATCAAAGGACACAGGGGTTGTAGATGAGAACAGTTTATTAATCTATAAAAACAATTTGGTGCGCGGTGTGATTGACAAGGCTCAGTTTGGTGATTATGGTTTGGTCCATACAGTGCAGGAGCTCTATGGCTCAGATGCTGCAGGAATATTGCTTTCTGTATTGAGTCGTTTGTTTACTGTTTATTTGCAGGTTAGTTGGGTTCAATATTTGTTTTGCTGTTATGTGGTTAATTTTATTTCCTGTTTACCCTTAATTTATTTTCTCTAGCAAGTAGCAACTATATAAGCTTGCATTATGTTCTGTATGGTTCAGATGCATGGGTTCACATGTGGTGTTGATGATCTTCTGGTAATGCCGAGCAAAGACACAAAAATGAAGGAACAACTTGAAAGTTGTGAAGAGATTGGTGAAAAAGTTTTCCGTGATTTTATCGAAGTCGAAGATGATAAAAGAAAAGGTATGCCATTGCTCTGTAGCAAACATTTCTCTGTCAAAAACATATATAGGTTGATGATTGTGAGGTCGTTGTACAATGTGAGAGATCTAGGCTCACTTGACAAATGCTTCCATTCTCTGCCTTCTCAGAATGTTCGGATATTTTTCATTCCTCCAAGTTCGTCACTTTTCTAATCCGATTTTACCTTTAACGGTCAACATGGTAGAAGGTTTCTTGTTGAGCTCATGCACGCATAGAACATGTCTTTCCTGAAAATAACAACCATTTCTGGAATTCTTTAGGTATCGTAATTTCTTTGACACCGAAGTCCAAGCTATCTCATTCTTAAAACAGAATCAGCCAAACTGAGCCAGCTTACCCATCTCTATAGCCCCATAGTCAAGACTAAGCCCATATTCGAACTGCAGATACATATGTTATTGTTGTACCTAATATATATAGTATCTTCGCTTTCAGCTTCAGTTAAAACATGGGAGATCGGAGTATTTAATCTGATTTTTCTTATGAAAAATGGTAGCGGTACTAATAGTTACTAGGGTAGCTTCAATTCAAATAATTTAAAATGCCATTCAAAATCAAATTATCGTCTATTCAGACGAGCATTTCAATCTGAAGAAAAACTTTGTTGAAATGAAGATCTATAATTTCTGATCAGTCTTTCTTTTTAAGTTTTTGCACCTTGTGTTTTCCCCCACTATTCTCATTTCATTTGTTTTAACGGATGCATGATATCTTGATGAAATTTGCAGATCTAGTGGCACTGCAATTGAACATTGAAAAATTTATACGGAGTAATGGAGAATCTGCCTTGGCAGCCTTGGATAGGAGAATGATTAGTCAGCTTAATAACAAGACCTCCAACTCTGACGTCTTCAAACAATTATTGTTGAAAGGGTTATCAAAACCGTCCGTTAAGAATTGTATCTATCTTATGACCACATCTGGGGCTAAAGGTAGTGTGGTAAGTTTCTAGTGCTAACTGCATACTTTATTCTTTTTATGAGTAACATGCAGCATGATAGTGCAGTATTAGAATACTAAAGAGTAAGTTATGTTTTTTGACATTACTATAATTAGGTGTATATAGGTGGCATGACAGAATGCACCAAGACATTTATTTGATAAACGTACCTTAACGATTTTTCAAGTTACTAGTATGAAAATGCAAGGGATGTATTCCATGTCATAGGTAATCAATATCTTAATATATCTTTTAATTATTGAGTCGCGTTCATAAAAACTATTTAACCATTTAAGGATGATATATAGACAGTCCTGCTCTCCTAAGGTCCTCATTTTGAGGACTTGTGAGGACTACATGCATATTAGGCACAAGATTATATCAGTTTACATCCAAATGCTTAAAATATTTGACAACTTAATCAAAACCAACGTAAAATCCACGAACCATAAGAAAGCTCATTTTCTTGTTTTGCTTTATTAAGTTGTCAAAATTTTTAAGCCTTTGGATCTAAACTAATACAGTCGTGTGGCTAATATGCATTTGGTCCTCACAGGTCCTCAAAATCAAGACCTTAGGAGAGCAGGACTCAATATATTGAACTTTAAATTGCTTTTCTCACTTGAAAATTTAAATGTTTTTCTCCCTCCTTACAAGATGTGCTTCCTGATAAGAAATAAGTATCACCTGGTAAAGTAGATAACGTTTGTAGCTTGTGTATAATAAATGCATATATGCATTAGTTCCAAGTGATTTTTTTCCACGTTTCCTTTTTTTCCTGTATATATCCTGATCATAAGTTAATGGTTTTTATTATTGTTTCTATAAAATATTAAATAATATTTTATTTTCAACATCATGTGCAAAGCAATGTAAAATGTTAATAATATGCTAGATATATATGATAGCTATGAAGCATGAATAAAGAAAGGTATGGTGTACTCAATATTGATAAGACGATAATTCACATGGGTATGCATTGGACACTACAAATGCGTATCTGATTGACTTTTTGGAAAGTTTGACCTGGATTCTTACTTGATTTGCATAGGATACGGAAGGGGTTATTCTGTAAAAATTTTTACGAAAAAGGATTCAGCTCAGGGTGCTTTTAAAGAATTTTTTGAATTTTTTTTCTTTGTTAAATGAGGTTTGGGTGGTTTTAAAACGTCAAGGATTAACTTGAAGGCAAACAAAAAATGATTAAGAGAAAAGGAAAAAAGAAAGAATATATTCTATATATAAATAAAATATTGTATTTTGTATGATATAAATATATATTTTTATATTATTATTGCTTTGATCCTTGCGGTACTCATATCTTAGTTTTTGGATAGTAGTAGTTCCCTGTTGCTTCGTATTATGTAAGCCATCTCTGAGCAACATTGTTGAACTGCCTAACGTGTACTCATTACCATCTATAAGCTATTAGTTGTAATTCTTTTGGTAGAATTATTCGAGAAACTTTATAAAGAAATTTTGCACCTATGCATTTAATGCTTTTACCTTCTTGATTAGGCCAACCTCCAACAAATAACTTCGTATTTGGGTCAGCAAGAGCTAGAAGGCAAACGGGTGCCTCAAATGGTTTCTGGAAAGACCTTACCGTGCTTTCACCCATGGGATTGGTCATCTCGATCTGGAGGCTTTATTATTGATCGTTTTCTTACTGGTCTTCGGCCTCAGGAGTATTATTTTCATTGCATGGCTGGTCGTGAAGGGTAATTTAGATCTCTTTTCTCAACCCTTTTCTAGGTTATCTTTTGGAGAAATGATCATCCTTTCTGTTCATTTCCCTTTTACCTTTGTCGTACAAAAATATAAGATGCTGTTTCTTTGTTAATGGAAGTTAAAAGCTTTATGACACAGCATTCTTACCTGACGTGCAGTTGTCTTGAGTTGTGACCGAATAGAAAGGTTTAAACTCTGGTTTTTGGTCATAGATGAGATCAAGCAGACGGATAATAATTTATTGAGTTATGACTGATAAACTCAATCTCTTTTCCCTTGGGGAAGTGGAAGAAAAGAAGGAAGCAACTATTGATTCCCCGTTTTTAAACTTTTCCTTCAGCCACTTGGTGCACGTATAATTTGATTTCTTTAAAAAAAGAAAATTGGGGATAATTATTTTGAGAATCTTAGTATCAAATTTTTTGTAGTCCAGACTGTCCATCAGGAGAAATTCAAACTCGTTTTGATGCCATTGACTGGTAAATGGAAGCAATGTGACGTTATTGCAAATCTTTATTGAAAATATTCTCTTACAAACGAGACCTTTTCACTTGTATTGTTGAATTAGTTCATCCTCCATAATAGGATCACTTTGACTTATGCATGCATGGGGTGTTTCTGCGCAGTTGTGTGCAGTATATCAGGTAGGATGAGGTAGCATCTGTAGAAAACATAGGTAGGTCAGTACCGCCTCTTGCTTGAGGTTTAGGAGTACATTAGGTGGAAAGCAATTTTTTTCCCCTTTTCTACTTGGCAATCAATTAAAACTTAAGGTGTACCGTGTCCTTAGTAACCATTTGAATGATTATTCTTTTCCCTTTTTTAACTACGATGTTTATACTGCTAGGTTGGTTGATACGGCTGTCAAAACATCTCGTAGTGGGTACCTGCAAAGGTGCCTAATAAAAAATCTTGAGTGCCTAAAAGTTTGTTATGACCATACCGTCCGTGATGCTGACGGTTCCATTGTTCAATTTTATTATGGAGAAGATGGTGTTGATGTCCATTTGACAAGCTTCCTACAAAAATTTGACTCCCTGGCAGCTGTAAGAATTTGGTTCAATTATTTATTCAGCCGTAAATTCAATTATGCATATGCTTCCGTACAGACTGTTTTTCAATTATTTATTTGCTATCTATTGACTATTTTTTTTCTCAGAATAAAGAAATGTTCCAGAACAAATTCCATCGACAAATCGACAAATCCGATCCTTACATTGCTGAGCTGCCTTCAGCTCTCAAGTATAAAGCAGAGAAGTTCGTGCTTGATTTGTCCTTGAAGGAGGAAAGTCATAACTTATTCAGCCAAGTGGATTTCTTGAAGTTAATGGAGCATAAATACCTCTCTAGTCTTGCTCAACCTGGAGAACCAGTTGGTGTTCTTGCTGCTCAGTCAGTAGGAGAACCGTCAACTCAGATGACGTAAGTTTTCTTCCATGTCATTTTGAATTCTGCTCATTGGTTCGGGGTTTATTATTCAAATGGCTACATAGTTTTGCTGTTCTGTTTCTAGAGTGAATGTTACTTACTCTATTTCCCCCTGAAACCCATTGTGATGCCCCTAAAAGTCACTTTGGCTCACTTCACCCCTTGAGCTCACATATTGCTTAAAACAATGCTGTTTGGAGCCTATTGGTAGGAGCTGCTTTTACATTAGCTAGGTTTCTGTTTCGACTTTTTATTTTGTCTGTTGATGTGCCAATCACTTCCTCTATAATCCTATTTTTCTCAGCAATAATCCTTTATTTCAGAAAAGAAGACCAAATGTAAAAGTTTATCTGGTTTTTAGCCTTATGATACAATGAAATTAGTCTAGTTATGTGCTTTATTTTTGAACCATGATTTTTTTGTTAATGTTGATATGTATCCTTTGCTTATTGTTTTCAGACTGAATACTTTCCATCTTGCTGGAAGAGGTGAAATGAATGTGACACTTGGAATCCCTCGTCTTCAAGAAATCTTGATGACTGCTGCAAATGAGATTAAGACTCCGGTCATGACATGTCCATTGCGAAAAGGGAGATCAAAGTGAGTCCTTAATTGGTTTTGGTGCACCACTTTTGCCTTTATTTTTATTTTATTTTTATAGTTTATTGTTATTGATAACTGAACATAGTGTACATTGATGTATTTTCTTGTACATCTTGAAGTAATATTTTCCAAAATTACGGATTACAACAAGAACAACAACAAAGTTTTATCCCACTAAGTGGGGTCGGCTGTGTGAATCCTACAACGCCAAGTCTTCCGTTAGCTCCAAGTACTCCAATTTTTTTCTTGAAGTGTCTTCCAAGTCTTCCTAGGTCTTCCTTTACCCCTTTTTCCCAAAGCCCGTCTCATAATCACATTTTCTTATTGGAACATATGTAGGTCTTCGTTTAACATGTCCAAACGGGCCAAACCACCTTAACCGATTTTCTCTCATCTTATCTTCAATTGATGCCACTCCTACTTTACATTGGATATCCTCGTTCTTAATCCTGTCCTTTCTCATGTACCCACTCATCCGACGAAGCATCGTCTCTGCTACACTCATCTTTGGCATGTGTTGATGCTTGACTCCCCAACATTCCATGCGGTAAACCATTGCTGGTTGCCACCCTATAGAATTTTCCCTTGAGCTTTGGTGGCATACGATGGTCTTCCAACATTACAGACTGATTCTTATAAATTTCAAAGGGAGTGCCACAAGCTATGTAAAAATCTTATTTTCACCAAAAGCTCCAAGTCATAGTTAAAGTGAGGATAGTTTATGGGAAGGCTTCATTTTGTCTCAACTCCAATGCAACTTTTATTGCAAAGCTATCGTTGGTGATACATAGTTATACTCATACATGCCAAACCTACTTTATTTTGTTTGAGTTGAATATTAAATATGCATCTCATCTGTTGTTAGTAGTTCTATAAAAGTTGCTTGCACTTGAAAAACTCAAATTAACCTTTTACTTTATAGACAATGGACCATTGGAAGAGGGTTTCTGGGATAAAAATATAAGAAGGTAGTTGTCCTTGCAGGGAAAAGGATTGCCTCATCTATATGATTAAGGAGGTGCCTGAAAATGGTGTTCATTGATGGTAGAAAGAAAAACCTTGTACATTTGTTCTCAGTAGCAGAGCTTACGTATTTCTCAGTGTTTACTGTCACTAAACCCTGCTGAGATTGCGTTATCCAAGTGTTGAACTTTAATGATTTTCATGTCCTCTTGTTTTTTGTCACTTGGAAACGTTTATAGACAGTACAGTCACCATGTGTTGTATCTATTGACTTTGAACCACTCTGTTCTTATGTGCAGGGAGGAAGCTCAGCATCTAGCTAATAAGTTGAAGAAGATCACTGTGGCAGACATAATAGAGAGTATGGAAGTTACGTTGTTGCCATTTGTCCTTCAGGGTCTTGAAACTTGCCGTATTTATAAACTTCAAATGAAACTCCACATACCTGAACATCTTCAAAACATCGTTCAAGATATATCAGAAGATTGGGAGGAAATCCTAGAGGTTATGTTTGTTAGGGCGTTGGAAGATGCCATACAAAGTCATGTGCTCTTGCTTTCCAAAATTAGTGGTATAAAAAATGTCACTGATGCACCACAAAAGGCATCAAATGAGACGGATGAAAATATTTCTAAAAGCGGACATCAACATCAGGAAGAAGACGATGACAATGATGGTGCAGACGATGGTGAAGGGGCCGAGGATTTTGGTATGGATGCACAAAAGCGAAAGCTTCAAGCTTTTGATGAGATGGATTATGAAGATGGATGTGAAGATGAAGTGAGAGATGGAGATCTGACAGATGGAGATGAAGTCGAAAATGATGTGGATAATGATGAGGAGAATGATGTTGAAACTGGTAAGGATGGTACAATTGAGGTTGTAGATGCTACTGATGAAATGCCTGCAAGTCCTTTAGAAGAGGCTGGAGACCTGCCTAAGCCCAAGTCAAAGGAGAAAAAGAACAAATCAGGAGCCACAATTAAAAAGAAAAAGATCAGAGCTCAGTTAGTAAGAAAAGACACCGACAGGTCAATATTTGTGTCAGCGAAGGGGTTCCACTTTGAGGTCCATTTTAAATTTACCGATGAACCTCATATTTTGCTGGCTCAGGTACGTTCAGTTTTACTCTTCCACTTATTTTCATTAGAAAACTTGCGTACATAACACCCACAGCCGTCACCCCTTATTGCCATTAGCTAACGTTGGATTGTTCCATCAACATAAACATTGCCCTAATAAAGTTATAGAAATGTTGAAAGAGCACGTACAAAAATGTCGTAAACTTATGAGTATAATTATTAGATATGCCGTTTGGCGTCCCTATTTATTTTGTTGTTATACCTTCACTTTCAGCCGTGTTGAAACTGTTTGAATTTGTTATTTAGATTGCTCAGCAGACAGCCCAGAAGGTTTCTATGCAAAGATCTGGCAGTGTTGATGACTGTAAACAAATAACTTGTGACGAAAATCAAGTCCTCTTATACGGAAAGGATCCTGAGAATAAACAAAGTTATTCATCCAAGGAAAAAAAGGAGATGGCAGCTCTGCAGACTACTGGAGTGGATTTCCGTACATTTTGGAAATTGCAAGATGTTCTTGATGTCAGGTATTTATATTCCAACAACATACATGCTATGCTGAACACTTACGGAGTTGAAGCCGCCAGGGAAACTATCATCAGAGAAATTATGAACGTTTTTAAGTCTTACGGGATATCAGTCAACATTAGGCACCTTACGCTTATAGCTGACTACATGACTCACTCGGGTGGTTATCGACCAATGAATAGATTTGGAGGCATAGCAGAGTCGATATCTCCGTTTAATAAAATGTCTTTTGAGACAGCTTCTAAGTTCATTGTCGAAGCAGCATATCACGGGCAGACGGATGATTTGGAAACGCCATCCTCGAGGATCTGTCTTGGATTGCCAGTCAAGGTAGGCACTGGATGTTTTGATTTGATGCAGAAGATAGAGGTTTAGCGTACAGAGATCTGAGCTTGTTTCATATGAACACAATTTTGGTCGGTGCGCCTATCTTGGCATGTCATTACAGGGCTCTTTTGTTGTCTTATGTATTGTTTTTTCTCCAGAACGTAGTCTGATATCTGTTTTTAGTGGACACAACAATCTTGGTGTTGTAGTTTTACTTTGGTTTCAATTTTGTCCTTGTAGTTTCAATTGTTTCGAACGAATCTCAACTTCTGTACTTAGTTCCGAATTAGAATTTTCACTCAATTTTCTAAAAACCGCGGGTTGGAGTGTGAATAACAGCCCCTTTTAAAACTCATTAAAATTTTGGTAATTAGCTAAAATTATTCTCTTTTGACATTTGAACATATCGTTCATATCGACGATACAATGATGATATAATGAGAACATGCTAAAAATGAATCATTTGAACAATCAAATGTCAAAATTCAATCCCTTCAGCCAAAAACCCTAAAAAAAAAATTTGACATCACAACTTTTGAAAATTCAAAATTTTAATTTTAAATTCGTTTGACAATCAAGTTAGCTTTTCACTTACATGAACGTTTGACTGATATCTCGTAGGCTGTCTTTTACATGAAATTCTTGTGTTGTCAACATAGCATCCATAAATCCACTTGGTACTAAATATTTCGTCCGCATAAGCAAAGAAACAGGCAGAACAGAGGACCAGAGATTGTTTATGTTTACTACGGTGAATGGATGTCGATGAATCGATGACACGGGAATAAGTTTCAATATAACAAAGTGTCGAAGAATTCCAAAGAAAGTTGTTTACATCATTATTTTCAGCTACAATAGTAATACACATAATGCACATTAGGCGGGAAATAACTGCATGAAAGAAGATAATGTAGCACCACATCGCTTTTATGCGACTCCAAATTCCATTATAAACCATAAAGAAATTGGGTGTAGCCGTCAACGCGTGCATGCTCCGGGCATACATGCATGTAGATGAGCCGAGGACGGCTGAGGTTCAAGATGCAGAAGGTTCGGCTCCATCATGGAGTGCACAACAAATGGTTGCTTTGTGATGCCCTTGATACACCCTGATATCTTCGCCGGTGGACATGGACCAAAGCCTTGCTGTTGCATCAGAGGAAGCTACATGGATGGATGATAGATTATTCAGTCGTGGTATTAGTTTCAATAGTTTTCGTAATGTAATTGTCGCCTTTTTGCTTTTCAAGAAAGGAGAACGGAAACAATGAATGTAAATGTTAATTTATCACGCAAGTTATGTGTTGAAAAAACGACTTTGATAGTTTTTATTGACAGCAAAAAGATGGATGCTGCCAAATCGGAGTTTGAAAAATGACATGTATAAACTAAACTTTAGAACTTTAGTCAAAATCCTTAATTAGAAGCAGATTCCTCACTACATGGTGCATCAAAAGAGAGGCACGTTCATAATTTTCATGTATTATGAAATGAAACTAATACCTGTTATAAGATAGGCACCGTCTACTGAGAAAACACAGTCCCACACCCATCGTTGATGTCCTAGAATGTAAAGAAACAGTAAAAGATCAATTTATAATATGGCTATTTTTCAGTAACCATCGGGTTTATAGAGTAATTTGCAGACTGAAATCAGCACCTTTGAAGAATGTTACAGAAACATACCTACTAAAGTTTTCTCTAATGTGAAACCATCGACATTCCATATCTTGACAGTGTGGTCCGAAGAGGCAGTCGCCAAGTATCTAAAAGTACAAAGCTTATAAAGATTATGCCAACAACTCACAACAGCAAGAATAGCAGCTAGGAACAGAAGACAAAATAAAAAAGTAGATATCATGTGAACCGAAACAGAAGTATACAGTAAAAGAAAAAGGTTTATTTGCCTCAATCAGGTAGGAACAGAAGACAAAGAAAGAGCAGATATTATTTGAACCCGAAAAGATCAGGAAAAAAAAGCAGGTCAATATCCTTCAATAATCAAACCTGTGGGGTTCGCAGAATTCAGGTGAAAGAAGACATTTAAGAATGTAACTTCCCTTGTGTGCTTGCAGTTTATGAAGTGGCGCAAACTCGGTCATTGTCTGGAAGAAAAAGTACTTGACGTCAAAATGAATTAACCATGATAAGAAGATAACGTTAGATAATGGATCAAGTGGATGAGAGTATTACCTGGGTTCCCCGCAGCAAGCGCCAAACGTAGCATGTCCCATGATTATTTGCTGCAACAACCAAGCTCCCATCCCACATAACTGTTAATGACCTTACAGCCGTATCCACCTCTGGAACCTAGGTTAAGTCCAAAAATCAATGTTAAATTTATCATGTACAACTTTAAGATGCTACAGATAAAACAAGTAAGCTTCATATGAAAAATATAAAATATCAAGAGTAATAAACTCTCCTAGCACCACAAATTCACATTCTAATCCTTGGTAAGTACCATCCAAAAATCTATTTCCACCAACCATCTACTCCTGCATACAGGACACCACTACGTTTTTATTTATTTATTTTTATTCCCTTATATTTTTTCAAATTTATTTGTTATTATGTAAACAATTGCACGAGTCTAATGATTTCGCACATTTAGATCTTCCTTTCACCTAATGACATACCAAAGCTTTGGAATATTGGTTTCCGGAAAAAACACTCACTAAAGGACCTCTTGAAGTTAGTACAATCTGAAAACAGGGAGGACCTCTTTCTAGCTTAGCAATTTGAATAGTAGAAGATGAATAGGGATACAAAAGTGCAGCAAAATGAAGCATACCAATTCACAGCTGCATGAATTTGCTGTCAAGTCCCAAACACGAATATTGCCATTTTGGTCCCCAGATATTAGTTCAGTCTGTAAAAACGAATATAAAAAATGTTAACATCTTTGATAAACAATCAAAACCGTTACAGACTGCAAGGTGTTCCTCTTCTTTATTTCATTTTCTTTCTTAATATTTTCAGAAGTTATGAAAACAGTAAACCAGATAGCGAATTAGCAACATTTATTTATTCTATGGTGGAAAGGAAGAGACAATGCTTGACCTGATTCGGGTGAAGCACAACAGTGTTAACAGCTGCACGACTTTCATATTCCCTTTGACAACCTGGGGCTCTGTAATTAAGTCAACATATAAGTCTAAATTATATAAAATACAAGAACAAAACTTAATGAGATACAGATTAAAACAAACACACACGTATGCATATATATATGTGTGTGTGTGTGTATTATATTTATATATCTGTTGGCAGCGATTACCTCAAATCCCAAATTTTTACAGTACCATCCTCAGAACCTGAATACATCCAGTTCCCATCACATTGAAACCCTACTGCCATTACATTATTACTATGTGACTCATAGCTCATCACCTACACAGTCATACAAGGAGGAGGCTCATAAGTTGATAGAAGAAGTAATATAAAGCATCCAAGATTTTCCACTCCCACCCCCCTCCTTAATATGATGCAAACAAAAGCAAGACTAACGCGTGAGAAAGACGAACCGGTTGAGGGTTATTTGTATTAACATCAAATAATCGAATGTGAGGATTTCCGGCTGCAGCCAGGAAGCGTTTATCTGGAGTAATCTCAAGCCTATTAACTTGCTATGCTCATGAAAAAAAAAATAGAAAGTCAGATCCAGCATAAATAAATCAAATAAGAACAAGAAAGTAAATCCATCAGAAATTTCACAATCATTTCGGAGAACACAACCAATGGACTACGAACTGGAGGAAACTCAATGACATACAACAAACGAAACCATTCTGTTCCACAAAACTCAATCCAACTAATTCTGCTTAATTCAGTCGGATTCAAAGCAAAATCAACATTTTACCAAAACCCAGAATCCATAATTCATAGCACAAAATCATACACACACAATGATCATTTCTTTCTTCAATCAAAACAATTAAAGTAGGAAGTGAGGAACAAACCGAATCAGGGCACTGGATGGTACGGTAGCAGCGGCCACTTTTGGCCTCCCAAAACCGAATAGTGTGATCATAGCTAGCCGTTGCAAGGATCACCGATGGTTGCTGGCTCATCTTAACATCCTCCTAATTATTGTTCGAACAACTAATTTAGCAAGCATAATCACATCAACAATAACAAGAAATTGAAATTTTTATATGCCAACTTTTTAATTCAAAGTTCAAAAAAAGAAATTCAGAAAAACCAAGTTTGAAATTGTAATACCTATTCATCAAATTAAACAGAAAAAGACATTAAATTTAGGTTGGTAATGATGGCAAATTGATGGGCATAGTGAAATTGGGGATTAGGGTTTTGAGGGGTTTTTGGAAAGGAGAGAGCTCCATGGAAAGCAGAAAGCACAGACCTGAGTTGACATCTTCTGGGCCTCGTCACAGAAATGAATTCCTCATGGGCTTTTTCTGCGTCTCTAATTCTCTTTTGGTACTCTTTTACCTTTGTTTCCTTTCTTTATTGGGAATTTGGCTAAAATCACAACTTTTTTAATAAATAGCCCCTTTTTGTAAAACCAAAGTTGATACGGCCACAAATATCAATTATTAAACTCCAGGGCAAAGAAGCCCTTTATGTAAATAACCACCATGTATTTGTCTGCAATTCATTAAACTCCAGGGCTTCTCTTTGCAAATACTCAATAGTTGTGGCTTATATTATAAGAAAAACTAATGAAAATGGCTTGAAAATTTTGAGTTTTAACGATAAGAACAAAATAAAGGGTAAAGTGAATAGTACCAGGATTGACTTTTTAATGTAAAAATGTGGTTTTTCGTTAAAGTGAACAGTACCGTGAGCTTTTAGTTAAAGCTCCCTGTACTTTTTGTAACTACTTAATTAAAATTCTAAAAATAACGAAATTAAAATAAGAATTAAAAATCGCGTAATTATAAAATTTTGGTGTATTTGGGATGGTTATTTAAACGAAGGGCTTCTTTACAAATACTCAATAGTAATGGGTTACATTATATT
Source organism: Pyrus communis (assembly GCF_963583255.1). Lineage (NCBI taxonomy): Eukaryota > Viridiplantae > Streptophyta > Magnoliopsida > Rosales > Rosaceae > Pyrus > Pyrus communis. The sequence continues at coordinate 21,430,800 of NC_084811.1, forward strand.
GGAGTGTATGAAAGGGCTATTTTAGAATTGAGTATGTTTATACAAATTCCCTTTATATGGAATTATTATTTTTATTTGGTCAAAATTTCATATGGAATATGGTGTCGAGTGTCAACTTCGCATGGAATATGTTTCCAGTTATCGAGCTTCAAGGAAAGAAAGAAATAAAAACGGTTTTGATTTGCATAGAATAATAATAAAACCATACCAAAGATTAAAATTCTTGTAGGGTGCTTAACACAATAACACTACGGTTTTGATTTGCAATCTTACATTTGATACAATCCTAATCCTAAATCACTGATTACTAATTTTGTTTAAGAAAGAAATTAATATTCATTGGAACAAGCCGTAGGTTACAACAAGGGAATTGCTAAGTTGACATTATCATCAAATTAACCGTGTGCGAAATTTGCATCCACACGTACTTTAAGTCCAAATAAAATAATTAAATGTATACAAAAATGGATGAGTGAATGAACAAAATCCCCCCTATACACAAAGCGTGATAAAAGGCATGCATTGGTAGGTGGGAGACCAAATTTTGTAACTAAACTTGCAAATTAAATGATGTGGTTGTTGATGATTGAATATTACTTAAACGTTGATTAACATGCTTATTTCTTATTGGTGACATATCATTTAGTTTGCTAATTTAGTTTAAAATTTTGGTTTCCCTACCGGCATTACCCAAATCTTTTAAGCCATATGAGAGTCTTTGACTAACATCACACCGGTATTTTAAACTAATCGACGACAAGTCATTCAAGTCATACATTTGGCCTATTGAAATTTGCTCTACATAATCCATCTAGATTAAAATCAAAATGCAATGCGACAAACCGCCTACAACTTTTTTCTGGGAGCTGCAAGCTTTGCCATGCAGATAGTGAAGCTTTACCTGTCAAGGTGAATCAATGAAGTTCTTGGCAGGGCCCCGGGAAGGAAAAACAAAGCAAAATCATGAAATCCTTGACAGGAATAATAAATTGGAGTACTCAGACCGGATGGGAGTGGTCTCTACTCTGTCAGTCCACAAAATAATTAACCTCATTGTCAGTCACAACCCCACAACCTTTTGTTGGTTGGGGAGGTGTCAAATTTTGCCCTAACTCCCAAGTGCCTCCTCATCTTTGATCATGATATCTGCACAAAGTTACAAACTTCGAACTGCTGGTGTATGCAGGCCATAATGAGTGGGGCCCTTCATTTTGGGTGGGTCCTTCAAGTTGTTAAAAACTATGAGATGAGAAACCCTAATGAGAGCTAGAAAGAAAGTAAAACACGGTAGAAAATTCTGCTCCTGTGATGGCTACACAAGCCTGCAGAAGTAGGAGTACCACTAATGAATTTAGGCCTGAGAGAGAGAGAGAGAGAGAGAGAGAGAGAGAGAGAGAGAGAATTTAGATGGCGAATGATGTCACATCTTCAGGTGAACAGTTTTGGGTTCAGTCGGTAACTTCTTAGATGCTTTCTCTGTCACTTCGTGAATCAGATAAATGAATGCAAGTACTAGTATATACTACTACTGCGTGTGTTGATGCACCCAGTTTTTCCCAATGGAGGAGTTAAGGATTTACTACGCAAATTTTGCTTGAAAATGTTGGATCAACTTTGCTTCTTTCATCTTAAGCAACTTTCATCACTGAGCAAGGACTACGGGTTCCTGCTGCATGCAATAGATTTTATTTTGTTTTGAAATTTAGCTTGGAACAAATTATGTATAGGGGCCATTTGCTACTAAAATCCGTATGAGTTAGCTACCAGTTTGTAACTGGATTCCGGATCAAACCCGGGTAATGATAAATTCTTGTGTTTTTAATTTGTAGTTGGTATTATGTATTTTTGGAAATTGACAAAGAACAAGAAGTAGGAATTTCAGAGGAATGTGTAGTACTCTCTATCGAGCAAGCACAAATATTTTCATTATATATCAACACATTGGACTTTCCTCTTACAAGCTACTCTAGAGCAATATCAGCCCTTGGTTCACAAACAGTAATTTAAAGCATACACTTGTCCTATGAGACTAAGCATTCACTTAATTGTTGGTTTCTTCCTTCTCAACCATTCGATCAAAACCAAATTTTATTTAATTCCAACAGGTAAGGTATATGGGCTAGTGTGGGGTTCGTAAAAAGAATGGCAGAACCAGAAAGTATTTTGAAAGGGTACATCGGTGACAAACTTAAACTAAATCAGTTGGTTAAAACAGTATGAGCGTCCCTTTACACTCAAGTTTGAACAGATCAACCAATTAAATAATCCAAATTGAACATACATGAGAGGATAAGTTTTTACACTATAAAGTCTATCCTTGTATCTTTCCTCCCTACCTCCCTCATTGTTATCGTCGGTTGATTTTCTCTTTCCTTCCTCCACCCAGATCAACTTTTCTTTAAGACTTTGATTTTCTTCCCACAACTTCTTCATATCCATACCCATCTTAATCTTCTACATTCGGCAGGCTATCCTTCGCCTCATTCAAGTGGTGCCTCGAGGAGGAGCCTACATTCCCTTTATCAAGAAACCCTCATGAATACTCCAAATCCAGTAAGGTTTACCCTGCTCCCTCTTATCTGGTTGTATTGGCCTCAACTAAACCGTTTGTCGATACAATTGCAAATAGGTCTAGTGTGAAACTACTGCTCATTACGACTTAAAAACGCCTAGGTTCAACACTTCAAATAAAAGTCTAAGAGTTCAACTTGGTGAAATTATGTGTTGCATCGCTTTCTCACCGAATCATTCACCGGATTCTCAGTTGGCCTCGCTTGTTCACAAAAATCAAGGTCCTCCGGTTGTGGTATAATTTCATGCGCCCAAAACAGCACATTAACAAGAGATACACGTTAAACTATAAATCTATAAATTTCGGTCTCGCTTAAATCCAACATTAATATGTAAAATCAAATTAACCACAAGTACTTCATGTTTGTCGCTACCTATCATCACTATCCCTGTCATCACTAGAAACCACATCATCATTGTTATCTTCTTCATTGATATCATCATCATCATCTTTGCTCTTGGGAGAAACTACCGGGGCATCCGACGTGAGTTGAAACGACAAAGTACACCAAGGACTTGCATGTACAACATCACTAAATGTAGCATGTACAAAATGCCTAATTTCAACAAATCGTACTTATCATGGCATTTATCAAAAGGCCATTTGCAACATTTTTCTAGTCACATTGGTGTTGTTGGGAAAGTACTTTTTGCCTGATCAAAGCCCAGTAAACAAAACAAAATCTTGCTCGGTGAACTTAGCAATACTTAAGTAATAATCTAATAATTAACATCTACATTGTTTGGTTACAAATTTTAATCTTCCTAATATTATCGTATTGATTTGAGGTTTGTGTCAGACTAAACAAACTTTACAGTTTAATTAATTTATTCACATTTCCACATGTATTATCCGATGGTCACAAAAATGCACGTTGAAAACTGTCATAAGATAAATGCTAATGAAACTTTCTCAAAGTGAAACTCTCCATACACTCTCTGCCATCTCACGAGTTGACATTGATTCTTGTGTCAACATTATAAATATTATGTAAAAAATATGAGGTAACAGAGAATCCATATAAAATCTCACTTTTAAGAGAGTTTTTTTAGCATTCCCTTATCATAATAATAGTATTCCTATCAGTTTTTTTTTTTTCCTTATTTTTTGCTATACCTTAATCTCACTTTTTTCTCTTAAACAATCTGAAACTTAAAATTAACTCCATTTTTTAGTTCCATGTATTCTATTAATAACTGTTAGGTTTGCTTGTGTGGCATGAATGAGAGCCGCTTCACGAATCAGAACTCACATGTGGCCATTCACTTAAACTCTGCTGACTGCATAAATTAATTCCAATTCCAAATCATTTAAAAAAATTTTCTAATAAACTGGAGAGAAAAGGAAAAAAAAACAAAACCCCCTCCCCAACCCATCAGCACGAACACCATCCTGCTCCTTCTGTTCATCCTTCTCTCTCTCTCTCTTCTCCCACTCTGTTATCTTCCTCTATAGACTCTGGAGGTGGGTTTGGAGTTCGCATGGCGACGTGGAAGAGTTGGGCGGGCAATTGCGGTTCTATTGGCGGTGGCAAATGGTTTTAAGGAAATGGTCATGGGACAAATTTTTTTATCGGTAAAGAGGATCCACTCATTTCACATAAGTAAATTTAACATTATTTAATAAAATATAACGAATTCAGATAAAGTGAAAGAAATACTGAGTTTCAGAATATAAAATAGCAATATTTTGTTTCAGCCAAAAAAAAAAAAAAAAAAAAGTGAAATTTAGTTTGAATTTTTAGAAAGCATAACAAAAAATTAACAAACTTTTTTTTAGTGTGTCTAAAACTTATAACCCGTAAATTAATTAGAACAGAAGTAAGAAAAAGGGGTGCCTTAAATTGAGCTGAATCGGTTTCCAAAAAACATTTGAATTGAATACACATGGTAACATGAATATCTGTTGTAGTAAGCAGACGTCCATCCTTATGTTCATAGGGATTTGCAATGGCGGGACAGAAATGTTTGGAAGTCTCAAAACAAGACATGGACATGGAAACTCAAAGTAGACCGATTCATGTCTTACGATTACAATGCAACGCACACACACTCGTGCTGTCTTGGAAACATAAAAGGTTTAAAGGAGAGAGCATGGGATGGTCAAACGCCCTGCAGACACTCTTTTTGCTAAATCTTAGATTTTGTTCCCATCTTTCTTTTTAATAAAGGGAAATGTTATTGGCGCTCCAAAAATCTCATTCTACATTCCTTACAAGTGTATTTTTCTTTTTAAATATAGAAAATTTGGAGTGTAGAATAAGAAATTTGGAGTGCCAATAACAATTCCCTTAATACAATATAAAATATGTTTTTCTCAAAGCCCATCTCTCTGTTCACATTTCATTTTCCTAGTTGTGTGGGTCTGAAATTCCCCTGAGATTGTTTTTAATCTAATCTTGTGTATTATTTTACCATGGAATGCAATCCCACATGCACATTGTGTTTCCCACACCCCCACTTCATGTTCTCCATGCATGTACTGAAATTGTGCTTGAGTGTTGGATTACCTCAAGGAGCTGCTGATTCTTTCTGAATCCAAATAATTTAAAAGGTACCAATAATATTAAGGATAATACTTATGTGAGTACCTTATATACTCTTTTTTTTTGTTTGGCCAATTAAAAGATGTCACGTGTTTCTTATTTGTTTTTGGAACAAACAATATTATCTATAATAAGGAAAATAAGAGATGAGCTTAACCTCACAATGAGCTAGCAAAATAAAGCTTGGCAGATAATTTGATGCTATACAAAATCAACTGTATCAACATTAATTGGTAACAGCTACTATTCTGGCGAGCGAGGGAGGGCAGAGGCTTGGGGAGAAAGACGACAAAGAGAGAGAGAGAGACGAAGAGGAGACAACTGCGCGAGGAAGAAGAAGGCTGTCAATGTGATATAAAATATCAGACCTTTGCCCAACATACTAGTTCCTTGGGCAAAGGACTAAAATTTTGCCACGTGTATTCTAACCTAAAAAATTTGTCGGGCAAACTAATGTAATTTGTGGAAAAGGTTGTGTATAAAAAATCACCCAGTTAAATTTTTGACGAAAAAAGTAGCGGGCATAAAACCTTTGCCCAATGAAGTGTACAATATGTTGTCGGGCAAACCATAAATCCATAGGGAAATTTTGATTTTTTGGTAAAAAATGGTGAACACCAAAAATTCAATTTTTATTTATTTTAAACAGTTAAAAAACCATTCAATTTGATGATCAGATTAATTCAGTGTGCTGTTTTTACCCCTAATTAGCGTCCTTGCAAAAATCACCAAAATTAGAGCTAAAATAACTATTAAATCGTGATGATACGTTTGTAGCCGTCCAAGAAGTTCATCCCGTTACCTAATCTCGGAAATTTGCATTTGAGTAATTTTTGGCATATGCCATCTCAGAATACCAACTGGATTGATGGTTGGATTGTTGAAATTAATTTTACAAATCGTTAAAATCATCGAACAAATTGAATATGCAAAAATGTCCCTTACCTTTGCCCGACGAAAAATTTAATTTTGCCCGACAAAAGGTAAACCCTCAATATGAAATTATACATTTGCCCCCAATGAAACTTGAAGGGTTTATCGATAAAAGGTGACATATTATATGCTAATTTTTTTTCCTTGGCGCGAAAGCTTCGCCCATCGAAGATAAGTTTGTGTGTCGGATGACGTTCGTCGGGCAAATTAAGGGGTCTAAAAACCTAAAATGTTGATCAGTTTTACCTGACGAACTGCTTTATTTCATCGGGTAAAATCTTTCATTGAATAAATGGTAATTTCTAGTAGTGATGGTGTACTGTGCGTGTGTATGATTTTGTTTTAAACAAAAAATATGGGCACATGCTGCTTTTGATAAAACCAAATACTTAAATAACTGATGTGACAAATTTACAAGCTGTTGAGCATGCATGTGTTGTGATCAATCACTTGTACAAGTATTATCACCCCTTTACGCAATCGGAAGTGACTTTGCTTTAAGGTAAAGGAGGAGATAGGACTCACTGGATTCACTTTGTGAGGATCTCGGGGATCCTTTAATCTCGTCATTTCATCTTATATCGTGTGGTCAGAAATAATTTTCAATTATATTATTTAAATTGAATATAAACAGTACCTTATGAAAACTGATCGCACGATGTACGATGAATGAACAGGATTAAAGGATCTCCGGAATCCTCACAAAGAGAATCCGGCGATGATAATAACTCGTAAAGGAGAACGTCCCAACCAAATAAAGGAAAAGGAGAGAAAGATTTCATTGTCTTTTTGTTTGATAATGTATACTCGAATCCAAATCCCTTTAAGCAACCAATAGGATTTTGGCAAAGTTCCCTACTCTATTAAGATACATACATCCATTAATTTTTCGATTCTTTGACAGTTAGAATGTGATTATCGAAAAAATTCTGTTTCTCCTTATTTGGTATGAAAATGAGACAAAATCAGTTTCAAAGGATAAATTCAGATTAAATAGGAGGCATGTCAATTAATAAGCCTTAATATTTCTAGCAAAACCTTTAAATCGCCCCCTCCCCCTCTTTATGTCCATTCCTTTTGCCTATTACAATTGTGGTAAGCCCACACATCTATCCAGTAAAAGCGCCCTCTCTCTCTCTCTCTCTCTCTCTCTCTCCGCATTAGGAGGTGAAGTGGGTACAAGTGCTGGTTACCTTTGCAGCAAGCCAGCAAGATGTTAGAATCAGTATTTATGTGTTGTAGTACTTTGTGAGAACTGCACGTCGGCAATGGGGCATTTGCTTTTCCCTTCAATTATCAACCATATGTAAATAGTACTGTATATACACAGTAGCCAATACAGTCTCGTGGGGCCGCTCTATCTCCATCTAGCTAAAGCCTCTCCTTCAGTGCATGCAATCAACTTTACTCGTTGTTAGTGTCTGGTTCTAGCTTAATTCTATTCAATTCAACACACTATTCGATCTAGTTGTAATCAAATGTAGCAATATTGAACTTACATTATTTCCTAACGAAGGAGCGAGATCAATTTTATTTTCTCGACAAATTAAGAATCAACAAACTATGAAAATGTGAAGAAATGTCTTGTATCAGAAGTTTATCAAACTTTACACGAGCTTATATAAAACATTAAAATACTCTTTATATTTCTAATTAATTTCATGGTGGAACACCAACTTTCATCAAAAACAAAAACCAACTTCCTTTGTCACTACGTTCCCATAAATCAAAATTATGAGGTGAGAGTGCGAGACCAGATATGGTGAGGAGATTGGCAAACAATCATGACCAACATAAGCCAAGGCGTTTGGCCACCAAATTCGCTTGTTTGAGAACGTGCATGCAGATCGAATCTCAATCCTTTCAAGAGACTAGCTAACATTGTTGAATGATAGTTTGAAAACACCAAGAAATTTCACACCAAACTGTAAGCTAGCTTACAACCTCGCCAAATGAACAAAAATAGGAAATTCATTGCCAAATGCCGTGCATATCAAGCGGTAGTTAGCTTATCCTCAAGCACAGAAATATCTACCAAGAGGAATTATCTTACTCGCTGTTCTAAAAATCCTCGCCTAACGCTGCCTACACAGCTAGGCAGTTGGCCACCACCCCAATTAATGCACAGGCGTTTGACCTACTAAGGCACTTGTCTAGACCGTCTAGGCACTCGTCTAGCTTGCCCAAACCCACCTAGGAACCTGCCTAGGTCGCGACTCACTTAAGCAGAAAGTAGATAACTTTTATTTTGTATTTTATTTTTTTCAATAAATTGTAAGAGACTTGTTGCTTACTTAAATGAACAGACATTATATCTTTGTTCCCCATGTTTTCATTATGTTCTAACACTTCATAATATATACGTCATTCTATTTTGTAGTTTATGATGAAATTATATATATTTAAAGTCTATGCAGACACTTATTTACATGAAATATAATAGATTTACTTAAATTTGCCTAGTCCACCTAGGCGCCCGCCTAGACCCCGCCTAGCCGTCTAGGTGCTAAGCCTCAACCCACCGCCTGACTAGCGCCTAGTGTCTTTTAAAACCTTGATCTTACTAACTAGAACCAAGAGAGGGAAATCCGCCAGGGAGTGAACAAATATTCTCATCCTCGCCCTCAAACTCACATGTAGTCTCATCCCTACTGCACGTAGAGAGTTAACAAAATCCCCTTATTGCAGCCTCATCTTACCTATTAGTTTGATAAATGATGCATAAGAGATGAGGGTTGAAGGCTTTGAATTTAGGCCCTCCAAAAAAGTAGAGCTTTGGTATTATGTTAGACAATTACTGGAGCATAAAAGCTTAATGATAAGCTATTAGAAAATGAGTCATCAATGTATATCACGCTAACTAACATAAAAACTTTCATAGTAATAATAGTTGGAACTTGGCTAAGATTAGGCTCCCACCACTATTTTGTTGTTGTTATTAATATAGAAGTAGGCTCGAATTTAGGATCATTTCCAATGTTTAAAAAATAAATACTACTACAAATTAATTGCTAGTAGGTTCCCAAACCAATGTTGATATGAAGTAATTCAAGTACTTAAGAACATACATGAACTTGCCGCAAAGTCTTATGTTTAATTCAGTCTCTCTCCCAATAAAAAAAAAATCTACTAACATAAATATATATATTTTTTTTGTGTAAGACAAGGATTAATCAAGGCAATTTTTAATTAAGAAAAATTAAGGTTTATTATATTAACACCTTACAAATTGTTGAATAAACCCCACATACTTAATACACCTCATATATGCTTTTTCAATTAAAAAATATCTTAATACACCCCACTTACTTCCTCATAATATCCTCACACCTCACATTCTCAATATACACCTTACATTTGCTACATGCACCCCATATTTTCTATACACCCCACATTTCTCAAATCTTATAAAACTTTTAATTTGGACAACAAATGCATACTGAAATTTTGACAAAAGATGCTGCCTGAGACTTAAAGTGACACACCCCGACCGAGGTAGGAGCGTGCTGGCCGTCACACTAAGGTGACGTAGCCATGTGCACGTGCGGAAGCTAATAAAGTAGTAATAAAAAGGTACGAAATAATTAAAAACTAGCATACAAAGTACTAAAACAAGTGCTAGTAAGTGAGATACAATTTCAGAGCAGGTCTATAGCAGCCCAAACGAAAACGACAACAATAGTACACCCGAAGGTGACCCTACAATGGTGAGTATCTGTCAGAAACACCGAAAAGTCCACTGGGGAAACCACCGCAACTGCTAAGCAACTAGAACCTGGAGGGGCGCAAAACAAAAGCGTGAGTGGGCAAAAACAAATCTTTTGAAAACCATTTAGCAAAATACATTCTAACCCCTCGCCGTAAAACCTGTATACTTCCCAGAAATAAACATATATACGTATGTATAGATGTGCCAAACATGCACACAGATATGCCAATCATGCTCGATAATATGCCATGCCAAAATCTCATAACGATATGCAAGTGCTCAGGTATAAATCACATCAATAGCATAACATCTGGCAGCCAGAGTCACCTAACGTGACCTGTACGGCTGCATATAGAGCTCAAATCTCACAATCAATAACTGAACCTGCCCACGAGTCGGAACCACCTAAAGTGGTCTGTACGACAGGCCTGGGTGTAATATATATGTACGCTCTAGTGCTACGATCACGTGAAGGCTGTGCGAATAATCGCGGGTCACCTACGAGTCGGAACCACCTAATATGGTCTGTACGACAAGACTGTGCACCTAACTTGGATCCAAGCTGAGCGTGTGGTGCGGGAGGTGAACATCACGTGAAGAACTGTGCCCTACTCTGGGCGGGAGCACTAACACCGGGGGTGCAGGTTATGAGCTCTCTAATCATCTCAAACTACTGCTGAATGTAAATATGAATACCACTTACCTGACACTTACCTGTGCGTCCACAGCACCCAATATGCATATGTATAAATATATGCAACTACTAATATAACCATCAATGCACGAAATATGATGAAATAATGCATGGCATAAACTAATAAACATTTATTCAATTTCTGGGAAAATATAGTATATAGGTATATACGGAAAACAAAAGCCCACTCACTGATACGTGGAAGGGTCGTAGCCCCCCTGCCTCGCGTGACCACGCTCGACCTCGGGGTACGTGTCACCTATAAGCGAAATAACTACGAAAACGTCAATCTAAAAGTACATAACCAACTTCTCGTAATAACTTCTCATACATTGCTCAAAATGGACAATTGAATATACCAACGTGCTCTACACAACCTCAAGAACACAACCATATTTTTAAAATAATTTTCCTCCGCCGCACGCGCCCCCACGCGCCGGCCAAGGCACGGCCACACGCGCTGGCCACGCGCAGGCACGTGTGGCGCACACTGACGGCGTCAATTGACGCCGTTAGGAATATTCCGTCAGTTTTGACAGATTCCGTTAACGGCGTCAGGAATATTCCGTCAGAATTGACGGAATATTCCGTCTCCTTCTCCGGCGAGACTCCGGCGACGTCGCCGGCGCCGGAAAACTGGAAAAACTTCAAACCTTGTTTTCTCGTTCGTTTCTCAACCATTTTCTATGATTCTTGGACCAAAAGAAAGCCCTAGACTAGTAGAATCACGTTACACAACTTTTAAAAGCTAAAAACCACGCGATCATACCTGTCTCAAAACTCAAACTTCGGCCAACTTCGAACCAGGCCTTCCCGACGTCCAAAATCGTCCAACGAGCTACTCCAATGCTCCTTAGGACCTCACTAAGACACCTACGAGCTCAGAAATCCCAAAAACTCAATGTATAAATTTTGCATGAACAGTACTCAAATCGGCCATTGTCGAATCGACGTGAAAACGAAAGATTTCTCACCTGAAAATGGTATGGCTGAGCTCGCCTCGACCTCACGAGTTCAATGGTGTAGTTGGTTCCCTCGATCTGTGATGGTTTGGGTGGTTTTGGCGTTTGTCCGTACGTCGAAGGAAGAAGAAGAAGAAAGGGAGAGAGAGACACGGGACAGAGACAGAGGGAGAGGGAGAGTGTGACAGTGTGTGTGTGTGTGGTCCAACACATGCCACACCACACAAACAACCAAAAACGGGACAAAAACGAACTAGGGGCAATAATGTAATTTCACACGTGCGTTCTAATAATCCCGGGACGGGATGTCACAACCTTCCCACCTTAATAGAATTTCGTCCCGAAATTCAAAACAACCAAGTAACAACCCCTAGTGGTCAAAGAACAATCGAGGATACAAATCCCTCATCTGATCTTCTGTCTCCCATGTAGCTTCCTCGACTGAATGATTCCTCCACAAAACTTTCACTAAATTCACCGTCTTATTCCTCAAAACCTTCTCTTTCCAGTCGATGATCGTCACCGGTTCCTCGTCGTACGTCAAATCTGGATTAATCTCTAACGGTTGAGAAGGTATCACGTGAGATGGATCAGCAACATAATGTCGGAGCATGGACACGTGAAAAACGTTATGCACTCTAGCCAACTCCGGAGGCAACTCCAACCTGTAGGCTACCTCCCCAACTCGTTCTGTGACCACGTATGGTCCGATGTACCTGGGGCTCAACTTCCCCTTCTTTCCAAATCGCACGACACCTCTCCACGGTGAAAGCTTCAAAAATACCCAGTCTCCGACCTCATACACTCTGTCTGTAGCATGCCGATCCGCTAGACTCTTCTGCCTGTCCTGAGCTGCTTTCAGATTAGAATTAATTACCTGAACATTCTGGGTAGTCTCATCGACAATCTCCGGACCCACTAAAACTCTTTCGCCAACCTCTGACCAACACAACGGTGTGCGACAAGCTCTGCCATACAAGGCCTCAAATGGCGCCATGCCGATGCTCGAATGAAAACTGTTGTTGTAAGCAAATTCCATCAAATCTAACCGCTGGTGCCAAGCATCACCAAACTGCAACACCGAAGCTCTCAGCATATCCTCCAAAGTCTGAATGGTTCTCTCTGACTGTTGATCTGTCTGTGGATGGTATGCTGTACTGTAAAGTAATCTCGTACCCAAAGCTTCCTGAAAAGCCACCCAAAACTTCGATGTGAATCGTGGATCACGATCCGAGACAATACTCACTAGGACACCATGATACTTCACCACCTTCGAGATAAACAACTCCGCTAAACGGCTCAAAGAATACTTCTCTCTTACAGGAATAAAATGAGCCGACTTAGTGAGTCGATCAACGATCACCCAAATGCCGTCAAAGCCATTTTGTGTACGCGGCAACTTGTACACAAAATCCATGGTGATATTTTCCCATTTCCACTCTGGAACGGGAAGCGGCTGCAACAACCCAAACGGCTTCTTCCTCTCTGCTTTAACCTGCTGACAAACAGCACACCTGCTCACATACTCGGCTATCTCCCTCTTCATACCCGGCCAATAATAAAATGGTCGAATGGTATGATACATTTTAGTAGCTCCTGGATGCATGGCATAAGCCGAGATATGTGCTTCATCGAGGATTTCTTTCTTCAACTCCACACTATTAGGCACGAACATTCTACCCTCTAGCATCAACATGCCATCCGAATCACGAACTCTGAGGTCTCGCCTCCTTCCTTGCTCTCGAGCTTGGATTAGTTCTTGAGTCTCCTGATCAGCTACCTGAGTTTCAAGCACCCGATCAACAAGTATCGGCCTAACTTGGAAATTAGCAAGTAATGCCACTTCTCGATCTTCAGTTTCTAACCTCACTCCCGTAGCACGCAAGTCAGCCAAAAGAGGAACACGATTAGCGTACAACGCATTAATGCGGCCCTGAGACTTCCTGCTAAGTGTATCAGCCACTACGTTCGCACGACCAGGATGATAATTAATCGTGCAATCGTAATCGCTGAGCAACTCCAACCACCTCCGCTGGCGAAGATTAAGTTCCTTCTGAGTAAAGAGATACTGGAGACTCTTGTGATCTGTAAAGATCCTGCACTTCTCTCCGTAAAGATAGTGTCTCCACAACTTCAACGCAAAAATGATAGCAGCCAACTCTAAATCATGTGTAGGGTAATTCAACTCATGGGGCTTCAACTGCCGCGACGCATAAGCAATCACCCTACCATGCTGCATCAATACACATCCCAGACCATTCAAGGAAGCATCGCTATAAACCTTGAAATCACCACTATCGTCTGGGAGTGCCAAAACCGGTGCATGAGTGAGACAATGCTTCAACTGCTGGAAACTCTGCTCACACCTATCATCCCACTCAAATTTAACATCCTTCCTTGTTAATCTCGTCAGTGGCGAGGCAATCACCGAAAAATCCTTAACGAATCTACGATAATACCCCGCCAAACCAAGGAAACTTCTCACCTCGGTGACGGTTCGTGGTTGCTCCCAACTCTCCACAGCTACGACCTTCTGAGGGTCCACCAAAATACCCTAAGCAGAAATGATGTGCCCCAAAAACGCAACTTGATCTAACCAGAACTGGCACTTGCTAAACTTAGCATATAACTGGTGTTCCCTCAACCTCTTCAACACCAAAGTAAGATGTCGAACATGCTCCACTTTGGACTTAGAATACACCAGAATATCGTCGATGAAGACAATAACAAATCTATCCAAGTAAGGTTGGAACACCCGGTTCATCAAATCCATGAAGGCGGCTGGTGCATTCGTCAACCCAAATGGCATAACCAGAAACTCGTAATGACCATAACGAGTCCTGAATGCCGTCTTAGGGACATCATTCCTACTGATCTTCAGCTGATAGTAACCGGATCTCAAGTCTATCTTGGAAAACACACAAGCACCTCTCAGCTGATCAAACAAATCATCGATATGAGGCAATGGATAACGGTTTTTAATCGTCACCCGATTCAGTTGCCTGTAGTCGATGCACAGCCTCAAAGTTCCATCCTTCTTCCTCACAAACAACACTGGAGTGCCCCAAGGCGAAGTACTAGGCTGGATAAATCCCTTATCCACTAACTCCTGCAACTGAACCTTCAATTCCCTCAACTCCGCGGGAGCCATACGATAAGGAGTTAGAGAAATAGGATTAGTACCTGGAAGTAACTCAATGGTGAACTCCACGTCTCGATCTGGGGGTAGACCAGGTAAATCCTCGGGAAAAACATCAGGAAAGTGTCTGACCACTCTCACATCCTCAACTCTGTTAGGAACAGCCTCATCTAACACCACATGAGCTAGATAACCCTGACAACCCTTCGACAACAACTTTTTCGCTCGTAGCGCCGAAATAACGCCGTGTCTCACCCTACTCTGCTCACCCACGAAAGTAACCACAGGTAGTCCAGGTCGGTGAAATGTAATTACTTTCCCGTAACAATCTATGTTGGCACGATAGAAGTGTAACCAATCCGTGCCCAGAATCACATCAAAGTCCACAATATCTAACGGGATAAGATCAGCTGACAAAGCAACACCCTCTACGATCACTGGACATCCCGGGTACACACAATCTACAACACATCTCTCTCCTCTAGGCATAGCGAACTCTAAATCGTACCCTAGAGGTGTGGGGCAAGGTTGCGTCACTTGAGCAAATGTATGAGAAATTATGGAATGTGTAGCTCCACAATCAATTAAGACTCTAGCAAAACAACCAAGAATTTTTAACGTACCCATAATCAAGTCTGGGTTGTTCTGAGCGTCCTGCAGAGAAATATTGTGAAGACGCCCCTGGCTCTGCTGACGCCCGCTGCGGTCTCTGCTCGCCTAAACACCGCGTCCCTGAGCACCACGCCCCTGACTGGGCTGGCCCGACTGTCTCGAAGACCTTGCACTGCTAGTGGCAATCTCACCCTGCTGATATTGTCCTCCCTGATACCACTAAGAACCACCCGCTGGAGCTGGAGGATACGACATATAGCCGCCTGAATACTGGGGATAGCCACCCTGGGAATAGGGATCCTGAGGGTATTGATACTGCCCCGGAGCATAAGGGACAGCATCACCCTGATAGTGGTAAGCACCACCTCGACTCGTCTAGCCGTAGCTACTAGGACCCTGGATCTGCTGGAGCGGTGCAGGTGGTGGCATAAAGGTCTGCTGTGGTTTCTGCTGCTGCTGACCCTGGGGACAATTCGCCGCTCTATGTCCCATCTGTCCACACGTGAAGCACCCACTGCTACCACGCCTACACTCGCCGAAATGCCGGTTGTTACACCTACAGCAAACTGGGGTTCTGCCTCGCCCACCATCGCCCTGCCTCTGGCCTCTAGCGCCACCAGAAAATCTACCTCCACGACCCTGTCCAGTGGCACTGAAGCCACCGCTCGAAGAACTAGAACTAGCTCCACCTCTCTTGAAGTTCTGAGTTTGACGGGGCCCGAGCGATGCCTGACCTTTACCTTTGTCATCCTTCTTCTGATTGCCGTCCTTCTCTTCATCACTGTCGCTCGACATATTCTTAGAGTCCTCGATCCTTAACAGTATCTCATAGAAGTCCTGGTAAGTCTCGCTGTGGACAGCGGTCGCCATAGAACGCCATCTCTTCCTGGTGCCTAAACGGAAACGACGGAGCATCTCTGCTGGATTACCAGCAACATCAGGATGGTAGCGGGACAGATCAGTAAACTTGCGGTAGTACTCATTCGCCGACATCTTCCGCTGCTTCAGTTCAGTAAACTCCTGTTTCTTTCTATCGATGTACTCAGGGGGCACATATCTCCTCTTAAACAAATCCGTAAAAACATTCCAATCCGTCCTTTGATCTGGAGTCAACCTACGAAGCTCCTGCTCCCACCAAGCTGCCGACTCCGTATCCAAAAACCACGAGGTCTTCTCGACCCACCTCTCCATAGGCAAGTTCTTCTGATTATGCAGCACACGGAAAGTCTTCTCTATGTGTTCTAGCCAGCGCTCTGCGCCCTCATGCCCCTCACTACCCTTAAACTTATCTAACTTCAGATTGTACATAGTTTCCAGAGGAGTCCTCTGGGGAGGGCGCATCACTGACTGAAGGGCTGTAGCAAAAGCTTCCCCCAACTGAGTAATATCGGGGAAACTAGGCTCAGAAGAGCGACGGGGTTCCCGATGAGGCGGCATAATTCTGACAGAAGACACCAAAATCATTAGAATACTCACAAGGACACAGGACTGCCAAACCTAAGCTCTGATACCAAACTGACACACCTCGACCGAGGTCGGAGCGTGCTGGCCGTCACACTAAGGTGACGTAGCCATGTGCACGTGCGGAAGCTAATAAAGTAGTAATAAAAAGGTACGAAATAATTAAAAACTAGCATACAAAGTACTAAAACAAGTGCTAGTAAGTGAGATACAATTTCAGAGCAGGTCTATAGCAGCCCAAACGAAAACGACAACAATAGTACACCCGAAGGTGACCCTACAATAGTGAGTATCTGTCAGAAACACCGAAAAGTCCACTGGGGAAACCACCGCAACTGCTAAGCAACTAGAACCTGGAGGGGCGCAAAACAAAAGCGTGAGTGGGCAAAAACAAATCTTTTGAAAACCATTTAGCAAAATACATTCTAACCCCTCGCCGTAAAACCTGCATACTTCCCAGAAATAAACATATATACGTATGTATAGATGTGCCAAACATGCACACAGATATGCCAATCATGCTCGATAATATGCCATGCCGAAATCTCATAACGATATGCAAGTGCTCAGGTATAAATCACATCAATAGCATAACATCTGGCAGCCGGAGTCACCTAACGTGACCTGTACGGTTGCATATAGAGCTCAAATCTCACAATCAATAACTGAACCTGCCCACGAGTCGGAACCACCTAAAGTGGTCTGTACGACAGGCCTGGGTGTAATATATATGTACGCTGTAGTGCTACGATCACGTGAAGGCTGTGCGAATAATCGCGGGTCACCTACGAGTCGGAACCACCTAATGTGGTCTGTACGACAAGACTGTGCACCTAACTTGGATCCAAGCTGAGCGTGTGGTGCGGGAGGTGAACATCACGTGAAGGACTGTGCCCTACTCTGGGCGGGAACACTAACACCGGGGGTGCAGGTTATGAGCACTCTAATCATCTCAAACTACTGCTGAATGTAAATATGAATACCACTTACCTGGCACTTACCTGTGCGTCCACAGCACCCAATATGCATATGTATAAATATATGCAACTACTAATATAACCATCAATGCACGAAATATGATGAAATAATGCATGGCATAAACTAATAAACATTTATTCAATTTCTGGGAAAATATAGTATATAGGTATATACGGAAAACAAAAGCCCACTCACTGATATGTGGAAGGGTCGTAGCCCCCCTGCCTCGCGTGACCACGCTCGACCTCGGGGTACGTGTCACCTATAAGCGAAATAACTACGAAAACGTCAATCTAAAAGTACATAACCAACTTCTCGTAATAACTTCTCATACATTGCTCAAAATGGACAATTGAATATACCAACGTGCTATACACAACCTCAAGAACACAACCATATTTTTAAAATAATTTTCCTCCGCCGCACGCGCCCCCACGCGCCGGCCAAGGCACGGCCACACACGCCGGCCACGCGCAGGCACGTGTGGCGCACACTGACAGCGTCAACTGACGCCGTTAGGAATATTCCGTCAGTTTTGACAGATTCCGTTAACGGCGTCAGGAATATTCCGTCAGAATTGACGGAATATTCCGTCTCCTTCTCCGGCGAGACTCCGGCGACGTCGCCGGCGCCGGAAAACTGGAAAAACTTCAAACCTTGTTTTCTCGTTCGTTTCTCAACCATTTTCTATGATTCTTGGACCAAAAGAAAGCCCTAGACTAGTAGAATCACGTTACACAACTTTTAAAAGCTAAAAACCACGCGATCATACCTGTCTCAAAACTCAAACTTCGGCCAACTTCGAACCAGGCCTTCCCGACGTCCAAAATCGTCCAACGAGCTACTCCAATGCTCCTTAGGACCTCACTAAGACACCTACGAGCTCAAAAATCCCAAAAACTCAATGTATAAATTTTGCATGAACAGTACTCAAATCGGCCATTGTCGAATCGACGTGAAAACGAAAGATTTCTCACCTGAAAATGGTATGGCTGAGCTCGCCTCGACCTCACGAGTTCAATGGTGTAGTTGGTTCCCTCGATCTGTGATGGTTTGGGTGGTTTTGGCGTTTGTCCGTACGTCGAAGGAAGAAGAAGAAGAAAGGGAGAGAGAGACACGGGACAGAGACAGAGGGAGAGGGAGAGTGTGATAGTGTGTGTGTGTGTGGTCCAACACATGCCACACCACACAAACAACCAAAAACGGGACAAAAACGAACTAGGGGCAATAATGTAATTTCACACGTGCGTTCTAATAATCCCGGGACGGGATGTATATATATATATATATATATATATACATACATAAAAAAACAGCAACTATATATATATATATATACATATATGTAATTTCACACGTGCGTTCTAATAATAATTCGTCAGCAATTATACTTAAAAAAACAGCAATATATATATACATATATATATATATATATAATTTCATAAAAAAAATTGAAAAATTACACGGAGCTCTTATGTTGATCACCAACTATTTGAAACAAAAAAACCATTTGGAAATTGAAATAATATTAAATGTTTGCATAACCAAAAAAAAAAAAAAAAATCTGTGATCGAAAAAACATATTTGGAATAAGAGAAAATATAGTTTAATTACTGATATCTCCACTAAATAAGGAAAAGTACATCATGGAGATAAAAAGATAAATTCAAAATGTATTTTAATTTTAAAAAATATAATATTGACATGTAATTTAGCTTGAGGTGGTTATTGGTCAAAGCACTTTAATCAAATTTTAAAAAGGTAGAGATGTTTAATCTAAATGATATAAAAAAACTGTAGAAGATTTAATTTTCCCAATATAAGGAAAAAACCAAAATTAAAAGGTCTTACAATTTAAGGAATTAAAAACATTCATCCCTATGTCCGAGTTGGCGAACTCTTGTGTTCACACAAACCATGCATAAGGGAAGCCTCGTGTCCATTGATATATCACATACAGGTATCTTCTGTATTAACACACGCCACACAGTATAGTAGAAGATTCCCCCTGTCCCAGTAAAATCAATTTTTCTTCCAAATTTTTTCACCTCTACTTTGAGACCTAATAAGTTCAGTCGGGCTAAATATTCTTGGCCTGTCCTCTTTTCCTTGTTGAACCCCTGGTTTATCTTTTGGACGAGTACAAACAAAACACAGCTGTTGTGTGAAACCAAGGGTAAAATCTAGGCCCCTTGTAGTACCTCCAAGAACAAGAGGGTCTGGCAACTAGCAAGCTAGAGAGAGTACGTACGTACTACTATTGTTAATTATATTCTCCTGAGAGAGAAGAGAAGAAAAAGGAACAGTAATAACCTGTATAATAAATGAAATAGGGTAACAACTATGCATATTGCAACTGTGTGATTGGGACAACCCCTTGAGCTCTCAGTTGGCTGAGCCGACCACTGCTCGCGCACCAATGGAAATGCTGGAGGCTTCACCCAAACTACTTGCTTCTTGTCAAATTGTCCATGTTTCTGCATTATATCGCTCTTTATTTGATAATGATGTATAACTTGAAATAAAAATGAGATAACGATCGAGATGCACACATGAACACACACACACATTCTCACAACTCTAATTGGTTGTGTACGTAGTATTACTTTTATAAAAGGAAACCAGAAATTGAGAGTACGTACCACATATTTATATCTTGTTGTATACAATCTGATGTGCTTAGTGATGTATATACTCAACATATAATGAGATAAATTTATTAATTAGTGTGGCATGTACATGTACCACATTAGATGGGTATCCAAGTACCACAAACATATGGTATGCCTCACATTTTTTATTTCTATTCTAAGAAAAATGGTATATACTGAAAATTTTATTTATCGATGTTATGTGTATGGATATAATAAGATAAAGAACTGAAAAATGAAGTACTTGTTTGGGCCCAAAATATTATTGTTGGGCCGAGCAGCAAGATGCACTCGGCCCAAGGGGATGATAAATACTATGGGCCGAATAATAACTCCCGGGCAAGCTGGCAGGGTTGGCCAAATCCTATCCCAAGTAGTCCGGATGAATAGAAAAGGTCGAAGAAATCCTAGTGCGACCAGGATTCTCGACCGGCAAGGAATGGAGTCCCGAAAAGAAGGAAAATTCAGAATCCCAGTGGGAGTAGGTTTATTCGAGTTAGAGTCGAAATGGGACAAGGACTCCCAATCCAAATCGGAATTGGTTTCAAGGAATGGGGTACTATAAATACAAGAAGTCATGCAACAGAAAAGGCCCTTCAAATCAGCATACAATTGCCCTGCGCAAAACCTCTCAAACACCTTGAGATTTTTCCTTTTCTTTTTCCTGCCGACACACCTTCAGTTTGGATAAACAGCACTGTGGAAGCACCCGGCGAGCACCTTCAGTTTGGATAAACAGCACTGCTGCCGCAGAATCAGCCGACTGAGAAGCATCTTCAGTTTGGATAAATAGCACTGCGTCGAGGTCGACCGGTTATCTATCTAAGTCTCGGCCGAGAAAGGTTTTCGAACCTTTGTTGGCAGAGGTCACCTTGCTAGCCTTCTCGGCATAGTTAGGTGTTACGAATTGCATTGCTCGGCGTACTGGACGCCGAGTGGTTTTATGATTGGATACTCGCAAGTGAGTTTCAGGGTTCGGCATTCCGACGGCCGAACTACGTTCACCATCAAGACATACATCACGTTTGAGTACCTGTGCCCATATAGTTTGGTCTCGATTCGACGTGCTTATACTCTTACGAATATAATCACAGTGACCGAATCGGGCTCCGACGATTTGTGAACTCCGCAGAATTAGCAGTCTTGTCTTCAGGCTGTAGAACCCAGAGACCGAGAACGTTCCTTCCTCGGTCACAATTGCAAGATAGAGAAGTCAACGACGCGCCCAAAGCGACATCAACAAATTTTACTCCTCGGCCAAGCTCGGCCGACGAGTTGGCACGCCCCGCATCCGACCGAAGGACATAGTTAGCTTATTAGTTACTCGGCCTGCGCGCCACGTAGGTTTTGTAATTTTTAGAGTCAACATTTTGGCATGCCCAGTGGGACCTTTGTACTAAACCTTCGGAGTTCATGCTCGTTGAAACACGGTCTACAAAGAAGAAAACAACCATGGGAAAGTCAACAACTGACTTGCCAGTGCAAGGCCTTGGGCAGGATTTGCACTCTACAAAAAATTCGATCATTGTTGCGCCGCCCGAGGCCACAAGTGTAACATGCCGAGAGAATGAAATCTGTCTCGGCGGGCAACCTCACAACCCAACAGTCCCGAATCAAACGGCTGTAATGTTTGTGGAAGGGATTGTGGAAGATTGTGATGACGATGGTGGGGAAGGTTCCGATCCACCAACTAGGACATTCCTTTGGAGACGACTGGATGAACAATATCGTCAGGTCGAGCAGTCGATTGGTCAGAAGATGAATGATTTGCTAGACGCAATACGTAGTAACAGCGATACACAGACCAGAATGCTTGAACTACTGGTTAGTAAAGCCTTCGAAGATGGCCAGGTCGGCCAACCTCGGTAGCTCCCGACGAATGTGCCCATACCAGCCGAGAGAGGGTCCACTCGGCCGCAACCAGTCCACTTAGAAAGAAGAGGACCAGGAAATAGATCCGAGGGACCAAGCCAGGGAGAAGAAGCCGCTTCCATAAACGTGACCGAAGTCCAGAGAATGATTGATTCGGCCCTAAAGAAAGGGCCGAAGTTTCCAAAATTCATTCACCCATACCCGGCTTATGTGGAAAGGTTTGAATACCCACGAGGATTTAAGATCCCTGATTTCAGCTTCTTCGCCGGGGAATCATCTTTATCCTCACTAGAACATGTGGCTCGGTTCACAGTGCAGTGTGGGGACGTCAATAGCGATTTCTACAAACTACGGCTGTTTAACTTTTCACTGACAGGATCAACTTTCGCCTGGTACATTAATCTTCCACCCAACTCCGTGCAGAGTTGGGAAGAGTTAGTCGAAAAGTTCCATGAACAATTCTATCGGCCAGGGATGGAGATGTCTGTATCATCGTTGGCCAGGATGGCTCAAGCATCTGACGAATCTCCAATGGAATACCTAACAAGGTTTAAATCGGCCAGGAATTGGTGCCGAGTGCCACTCCCCGAAGTGGAATTCGTCAGGATTGCCCTCAACGGATTAGACGTGGAGTACAAAAAGAAGTTTCTGGGGGCAAATATTCGAGATATGTACGAACTTGCTCAACACGTCGAGCAATATGATTATCTGCTTCGAGAAGAAAAGATATCAAAATCACCATCCCGAGGGACGTTGTATAAGAACCCCACGGTTAGCTATGCATCGGCCGAAAGTGAAGACCCTCAGTATGCTAGTGTGGATGCGGCCGAGATAGTAATAGACCAACCCTATGTTTGCAAGGCTTTGGCCCAAGTAAATACCAAAGACGCCAAAACCCGTTTGGCCGCCGAGGAAACGAGTAAGTCCTCAAAAGTATACACTTTTGATATCACCAAAGCTGATGCAATTTTCGATCAATTATTGGCAGCAAAAATCATCAAGCTTCGGCCGGGACATACTATCCCTAAGGCCGATGAATTAAAAGGAAAGATATACTGCAAGTATCATAATTCTAATAAGCATGCAACCAATAATTGTGTTGTGTTCCGGGACACAATTCAAAGTTGGATCGAAAAAGGAAAGTTGAAATTTCCGGAAAAGATGGCGGTCGACGTTAACCCTTTCCCTTCAACAACGATTGGTATAGTGGATGCTCACCTTCCTAAAAACAAAGGGAAGGCCGAATACGTCCCGGTGCAACATGTCCATAAACGGAATGGTCGCACAAGACTACAACTTGATATTTTTTCAAATGCACCACCAACGGAACAATCGGGGCCACCCGCCGATGAGCCTATGACAAGGTCAAGTGCCGACGAAACTTATGAATCAAAGGTTTTATGTGACCATTGTAAAACACCAGACTAGTTGAACCTGGGAAGAAGACATTTTCAACACCACCCACGGCCCCTACAACATCATCGAAGGGATTAGGTTCACGACGTCAAGTGTTTGATCGACTCAGCCCACAAGTACAGCCGACAGATCAGACCTCGGTCAGGCGGCGTCTTGATTTCGATGCACCGTTTTATAATAAGGATTATTACTCGCGCAATACCAACAGTTCGGGCTCACCAGCCAATCGCAAAACTTTCAAACCACCCAGGACATCGGATCAACGCTGGTATAGTTACAATTCTCCGACTGGCTTATATACGGCGCTATCCAAATCCCAAAAACGTCGTCATCAACGGATAGATTGCATGGCTCGGCGACGAGAAGCGCAGGCCAGCCCTTCCAACCAGTGGCAACCAAAAAAGGCCGTGGACAACATCAACGAACGGCCAACCCCGACTATCATGACCGAGTTGGCCGAAGGGAAGAAAGTAGCAGCTGCCGGTTTCGAAACCACCATTGAGGAGGCTGAGAAACGTATCAAGATCCTTCTCCGGCCTGGGGAAACGAGAGCTCGTCTAGAGTACTTCCGACAAGAAGCCGAAAAGAAACTTTCTCCGTTACCCCCGCGCGAGCCGTTTATTAAAATACGGCGCAACTTACACCCTCCATTCCTCGGTGAATCCCTGGAATACATGCGAGAGTTTCATAAGAAATACTCCGCCAATGACTTGTACGGATTACCCAAGGCGTGTCAGGAAGCCCTCGAATTAGCTTTAACTTGCCCTGATGCCGAGCAAATTATCCAGAAAACTTCCGACCCAGCAATTAAAGCTAGGTTCCAACATATACGGGAGGCTCGGGTCCTTGGTTTTGAGGTCGATCCCTATACAGACATCGACACCGCCGAATTACCCTTTTCGCTTGAAGATCTCCAGCATTTACGCTATCATTTCGAAGTTTTCTCGGCTGTATCGCTTTTCGGCCTCACGGCCGACGAGGAACAACGGATAGCACGGTTGGATACATATCTAGACACGAGGAACGCCCGTATTGCCTATGAAGAACGAGCCCGTGTAACCAAGGACCAACGTAAATCTTCGGCAGTCAACATCGTCGAGGGAAATAGCCCACCCGCACTCGATTTGGTTCCCACGTCTCAAATACCGGTTCTTACCAAGGAACTCAAAAGTTTAATTGAGGATGTTCCGCCAACTACTACTGAGGTTAGTTCTGCAGACGACGACGACGACGATCCAATGGGTCCCTCGGTCCTCGAACATATGGAGATCAGTATGGTCCACGTCCTACCAGCTGAATTCCAGCCAGGTACCCACCAGTCGAACTTCTTGGACGGGGACGTAGTTGCCGAGGAAGCAATGCAAGTAGACTTCGTCGCAAACGACGACGATAGAGAAAACCGAAACGGGGACAACTTTAAGGCAGCTTTGGCCGAGCTATTTCCCCGTTCCCCCTCAGTTAATCTCCAACACCTGAAGCCGTTGTATGTCACGGCTCACATCGAAGGATTTCCCATCTCTAAAGTGTTTGTCGATTGTGGAGCCACAGTCAACATTATGCCGATATCCGTCATGAAGGCTTTACGCCGTTCTGATAATGAACTCATTCCGTCAGGGATCACTATGAGCAGCTTCGTTGGTGATAAGTCTCAGACCAAAGGAGTGCTCCCGTTGGAAGTTAGCATTGCTGGCCGTCAACACATGACGGCATTCTTTGTCATTGATTCGAAGACCGATTATAACGCGTTACTTGGCCGCGACTGGATCCACCAAACCAGTTGCATTCCTTCATCACTCTACCAAGTCCTCATCTTTTGGGATGGCAAATCGGTCGTAGTCCACCCAGCCGATAACCAACCATTTGAAACCAACATGATTCAGGCTCGCTATTACGATGATCACGTCAGCTACATCACCCTCCAAGGCCTTAACGAGGATGGGCGGCCAACGAGAATTTCGGTACAGAAAGTGATTGAGTTCGGCGCCGAGACTGTCCAACAGGATTCGGCGAGACTTGGTTTGGCAGATCTAGTCACCAATGCCGATGATTGAGCACACCACGCAAGAACGACGTCAAGCCGCGGTTTCATCCACAATGGAACGTCTGCTGGCCCATTGGTACGCCATTACCAAGCAACCACATTCTGGCATCAATTTAATCGAATTTCTGGCCGAAGCAGATAACGGCCCCGTTCTATCTTTCGACAAAGTTCAGGCTGCGCTGGCCGAACTTGAAGACCATCGGCCTCAAGTCAAGGACCTGTTAGAAGAAGTTAACGTAGGCACGGCCGATGATCCTCGAACATTGTTTATTAGCGCGTTACTCCCACCGTCCATGAAGGTCGAACTCTGGAAGTTACTCCATGAATTTAAAGATTGCTTCGCGTGGAGCTATCATGAAATGCCAGGCCTCGACCGAAACCTTGTAGAGCATGAGCTACGCATCAAGGCGGGGTGTAAGCCTTTTCGACAGCCTCCTCGCCGATTTTCGAACGAAGTACAACTCGGCATTAAGGAAGAATTAGTTCGGCTTCTAAAAGCCGGGTTTATTAGGACCGCTCGGTATGTCGAATGGTTGGCCAATATCGTCCCCGTGTTAAAGAAAAAAGGTGCCCTTCGCATTTGCATCGATTTCCGTAATCTAAATCTGGCTACTCCCAAGGACGAATATACAATGCCGATCTCAGATTTATTAATTGATGCCGCAGCTAATCATGAACTGCTATCTTTTATGGACGGTTATGCGGGTTACAACTAGATTTTCATCGCCGAAGCTGACGTCCACAAGACGGCTTTCCGTTGCCCGGGGGCACTTGGTACTTACGAATGGGTAGTCATGCCTTTCGGCCTCAAGAATGCCGGCGCCACATACCAACGAGCCATGAATATGATCTTCCACGACTTAATCGGTACAATCGTCGAAGTTTATATCGATGATGTGGTCGTAAAATCCAAACGTCGTCAAACACATTTGGACGACCTGAGGCAAGCGTTCCTTCGCATGCGCAAGAATAACCTCAAGATGAACCCGGCTAAGTGTGCTTTCGGTGTTTTGGCCGGTAATTTCTTAGGATTTTTGGTGCACCATCGCGGCATCGAGGTCGATGAAAATAAAGCCCGCGCCATCATCAGCGCCCCACCTCCGACGACAAAGAAACAGCTCCAGTCGTTACTCGGGCAGATAAATTTCCTCAGTCGTTTCATCGCCAATTCGGCCGGTAAGATGAAAGCATTCTCTACACTCCTTAAACTGAAGGAGTCCGACCGATTTGAATGGCGCGAAGAGCATCAAGCTGCATTTACGCAAATCAAGGTGGCCCTTTCCACCCCACCTGTGCTCGTTCCACCTTGTCGCAACAAACCCCTTAAATTGTACATTTCGGCAGCCGCTGAATCCATTGGGTGCCTCCTCGCACAAGATAACAACGTCGGACGCGAACAAGCTATCTTTTACCTTAGCCGAAACCTGAATTCACCGGAGCTCAATTATTCACCTGTCAAAAAACTTTGCTTAGCGTTGTTTTTTGCCGCATCCAAGCTTCGGCATTACATGCTCCCAAAAGTTACACAGGTTATCGCCCAAACAGACGTAATTCGTTACATGCTGACTTGGCCCATTGTCAATGGCCGAATCGGGAAATGGACGCTCGCCTTATCCGAGTTCAGCCTTCAGTATGTACCCCAAAAGGCCGTCAAGGGCCAAGCCCTCATCGATTTCCTGGCACAGCACCCATCCCCTTATGGTTTTGAGGGAGGCGACGTCGACATCGGTTTCGTCACCACACGCGATAACCATTGGACTATGCATTTTGATGGTTCCAGTACTTCGACCTCGGCAGGTGTCGGTATCGCAATTCAGTCGCCTGACCACTGCCGATGGTATTTTTCCCTCAAGTTAGATTTCAGCTGCACCAACAATCAGGCCGAGTATGAAGCCCTCATTATCGGCCTCCATGTTTTACACGATCTGCGGGCTCCCCGCGTTCTCGTCCTTGGTGATTCCGAACTTGTGATTAACCAACTGAACGGCGTGTTTCGTTGCATGAGTTGTACTTTAGCTCCCTATCACATGGTCGCCACCTACCTGGCCGAGTCATTCGAGCGAATCACATTTGAACACATTTCACGTATCCACAATACTGACGCCGATGAACTCGCCCAGATCGCCTCCGGAGCACAACTCATGGGGGGCAAACTAGGTCGAATTGTGGAAATTGCGAACACGGGTCAACGCTCGTACCCCGTTTTGATCAATCAGCAAACTCTCCAACGCGCGCACGTAACACGTACAAGGGTAATGTCGCTCCCATCCCTATTAGAACGAGGAGATCCCATAGAAGTATGTGTCGTCGAAGTAGAACCAGATGATTGGAGAAAGACGATGTTACGGTACCTCGATAACCCTAGTGGGAAACACGACCGAAGAACGAAGGTGCTTGCGACGAATTACGTGTCGTATCAAAATGAATTATATCGCAAGGGGGATGATGGTTTACTACTATTGTGCCTTGGCCCACACGAGGCTGCCCAAGCAATGGCCGAGGTACATGAAGGAATTTGCGGGGTACATCAGTCTGGACGAAAGATGTGCTGGTTGCTCCGACGACACGATATTTTTGGCCCAATATAATAAAGGATTGCATCGAATATACACGGAGATGCGTATCATGCCAAATTCATGGACCCGTGCAGAAAGCCCCGGCCGAATTACTACACTCGGTCACTAAACCATGGCCGTTCAGGGGTTGGGCAATGGATGTAATTGACAAAATCACGCCATCATTGGGGGCAGCGAAACACGGATGGATAATTGTAGCAACTGACTATTTCACTAAGTGGGTCGAGGCAAGGTCATACGCCGAATTAACTGCTAAAGAGGTATGCAACTTCGTAGAGGAGAATATTGTGACCAGATTCGGCGTGCCAGAAACGATCATAACTGATAATGGCACTATATTTACGACCGATAGGTTTAAGGAATACGCGGCAAGTTTGAATATCCGACTTGAGCAATCTACGCCGTACTACCCACAGGCAAACGGGCAGGCCGAGGCAAGCAATAAAGTGTTGATCAGCATCCTTGAAAAGATGGTAAAAGAGAAACCTGGTTTGTAGCATTTGAAGTTAAATGAAGCATTATGGGCATACCAAACTTCACCTCGGTCGGCCACTGGAACCACTCCTTACGCGTTAACTTATGGACACGACGCTATGTTACCAGTCGAGTTGAGTATAAGCTCGTTGCAAGTAATCGAGCAGAGTGTTTTGTACAGTATTGAATATAGTCAAGTGATGCGACAAGAGTTAGAAGACTTAGAAGAAAGTCGAATCGACGCGTGTAACTTATTAGTAGCACAAAAGAAAATTGCCGAGCGAGCGTATAATCAGCGTGTAAGACAAAAAACGTTCGGCGAAGGAGAATTGGTTTGGCAAACTGTGTTGCCCGTTGGGATTAAAGATCCCAGATTTGGTAAGTGGTCGCCAAATTGGGAAGGGCCATTCATCGTTCACAAAGTCCTCGGCAAGGGGGCATATCATCTAAGAGATCGGACGGGTTCAGTTCACAAATTGCCGATTAATGGAAAGTTTTTAAAGAAGTACTATCCAATTACATGGGAAATGCAAGAGTAAGACCATTGTATTGATAGCAAGACAACTATTGTATTGATAGCAAAACGACCATTGTATTGATAACAAAATCATTACAAGAAGAACAAATACAAATACAATGATTGAATTGCTAAGGGGTCGAGGGGAGGAAAGTCTCAAGGGCAGCTTTTAGCTCCAGCCACTTCGCTTCGCTCAAAATTATCTCAGCCTGCCGTGTCTTCTTGTTGCACTGCAGTTGCTGGATACGCCTTGCACCGGCAGCGAAAGCCGTCAGCCGACCCTTGTTGGCCTCAAAGTCTTTCTCCAGCTCGGAAGCAGCAGCCGACCTCTGCCGTTGAAGGTCAGAAATCTGACGTTGGAGGTCAGAGATCTGACAATCAAACTCGGTCAGCTTTGCTTTCTTCGCCTTGATTGCCTCCATCTCTACTAGGCCAACCTCATGCATAACCTTGGCCACTTTCAAATCATCTTTGGCTTGTAAGGCTCGCTCGAAGATGAGAAAGTGTTGCCGAGTCCGCTCCAGGAGATCGGTGAGGAACGAGATACCCTCCGGGCTCAGGTGACAACCGCTGGCGAGGTCATTGAGACACTCTCCAACAGAGTCAAGGCCCTTACACCGGAGAGCTTGGGAGGCAGTCAGAGACAAGACTTCGTGCAGCTTCACGAAGACTTCGGCGGGTGTGGCTCCCGCCGATTCGGCCGGAGCTGCAGAGGAGCCGGCCTCACCGGTCGTGCTCTGAAGAAGAGCGTCGAGCTCTACTTCCCACGATGGATGCACATAAAAGGAGAACTTTGTGAAGGAAAGTAAGACGTCGTGATATAGTGCATAAAGGAAAAGGGGATTGTTTTAGACCTGCCGAGAGGAGACTTCGGCCATGCCCTCTGGGTCATTGCTCGAACCCAGGGAGCTTAATGGCCGAGCCCAGTGCCTTAGACCGCTACGCAATTCACGCGGCCGATGGAGGTTATCTACATTTGATGGCCACGACGGCGGCCAGGAAATATAGACAACGCCCCTCAGCGCATAAAATTGCCGGTGAAATGAATGTTCGAGCACCTGACATTTAATAGTTTTTTTAAGAAAAACATGTGTCACGAAAAAATCAATACAAAAGAAACGAGACTTACAAAGGCCGAAGAGACTTCCTGTGGAGGAATGGGAGGGTCTTCATCCTGTGGATGGATCGGCGTTTCGGCCGTGGCCTCTGGATCGGCCATAGGCCTCTTGCCACGATCCGCCGCAGGAGAACGCGGTCGAGCGGTCGCCTCGACGACCGGAGGAGGATGAACGGGAGGGGAGTTGACTGGTCGACGGCGGCGTTGCAGCGGGACTTCGTCACTCTCGCTCTCGGCATCCTGAACAAAAAGAAAAAACATTTAGCATTACGACCAGAAACCTAAAGAAACAAGTGGAAGCAGAATTATACCTCCAAAACAACCGTTGGAGTCGAGGGTGCTTCGGCAGGAGCAGCCGGCGCCACGACCCGCTCCAAAGCTGGAGCGGGTGCGACGATTGGATCGGCCAAGGAGACGGCTGGAGGAATCGGGGTTGGAGATGCCGGGGCAGCCGGCACAGATGGAAAGCCGGCAGGAGCAGGCGTCCCAGTAGTGTCATTGGGGACGACATGAATTTCCCGGTCGCCCTTCTTCGCCAATTTCTTGACGCGTTTAGAAGGGCGAGGGGCCTCCTCCGCCGGCTCGGCCCCTCTGTGGGGGCGTTTGGTAGGGGACTGGCCGCTCGGTGACAAGGGTCCTCTTCGTGGGCACTTTCTTTGCCTTTGCCACTGCAGCGACCGTCCTCGACCTGCGGCCCCCTGAAGAACAAAGTAATTAATAACAAAAATGATGAATAAAAACAAAAAGAATTCAAGAACGGAAAGACTACCTTGGGCCGACTCCCTAGGTTGAGCCGAGGACGTTGACCTGGGAAGGTCGCCGAAGATCTTCCTCACCAGATCTTCGGCCGGGGCGCCGAAGAAGTCGCCGGTGTACTCCTCCCACCAGTCCCCAAAGGTGTCGGTTCCTAGCGATTCAGGAACTGTCGGTCGAATCCGAAACTTCCTGCACTTCTCTTGGAATTCCTGGTCCGACGTCTTGCATTCCCTTTCAGAGGAACCGGTAAGACGCCCCCGACTCAGGAGAGATCGAGAAGCAAGCAGGGGGACAGGGCAGCCTTGAAGATAGTCGAGCTGCCGGGCGACAAAATAGGGGTGGTAGACCTCCCAACTGGCTTGGCGGGCATCGCAACCAAGAGGAAGGTCGCGAGCCAGAACGAACGACCCCCAGCACTGACGGATGCCCGTATCCTCGGACTCGGCCCATGCTGCCGTAGGGAGCCTGAGCGAGGAAGGGTACTCCTGGCGCCGGCATACCAGGAACTCGTCATCCGAGAGGACGTCGAGGCTGAGGAAGTGTCTGAAGACCTCATCGGCTGGGTGAGGAGGCGCCGGTCGAGAGGCTAGTTGAAGGCCGAGGGCGGCCGTTCGCTGGAAGGCAGGAACCTCCGATCGAAGGGTGGAGAAATAAACCTGCAACCAGGAGTTGGAACACCCAGAGGGGTCCGTTCTGGTACGGGTCAATCTTGCCAATGGTCGCCTCGGCCAGGCAACGGTAGAGGTTGGCGAGTATAGCTGGACTGAGCGCCAGCGAGCGACCATTAACCAGTGCTTGGGCCACCGACATATTCTCCACCAGGCATTTGTTTGACCTGGTACAACAGATGAATTTGTTGTACCAGTAGAAGAGGAAGGCCTCGTGCTCTCCCTTCCTAAGGCCTTCTTCGCCTCGGCCGGCGAAATGAAGGATGAGAGTATTGTAGTTGAAGAAGTTCTTGTGAAGCTTCTGAACTTCTTCCATTGAGGGCTCCCGATCGTCCCGGCTTAGCGTTTCAACGGCCCTTTCGTCGAATAGTGCCTTCAGGTCGAGAGGAGAAGGGTATCCAGAAAGGGCGGCGTCAATAGGAAGGCCGGTCGGGGAAGTCCCAAGGATGGCCGAGACGTCGAGGACTGTGGGGCCGAGAGGGCCGAAGGGTAGGATCATGGTGTTGGTGGCCGAACACCATAAGCTCAGGGCCGCCATAAGCAGCTCCTTATCCATGGCAATCTCCATGGTCGATAGAACGATGACATCATAGATGCCGAGAGCCTTCCATTCCTCGCCGAAGAATACTCTCATTCGATCAACCCAGGCAGCCCAGGCCGTGGTGGTCGAGGGCCAGGCTCCCTGAGGCCGCGCCAAAATCCACTTTGACCAATCATACCCCTGCAGCAGGGGTGTTAAACACTGCTCCTTGAGCAGGTTAGTGACAGACGACGGCACTGCGTCTCTGAAGAGGGGACCCAGAATCTGGTGGGTGGTGGCCATGTCATTTTCAAATCGCAGCGTCTTAACGGCGCTCCGATCGATGAAGTCTTTACACTTGTTGACTTCATCGGAAAGTTTCGAGATAAAGGAGGCCATTGGAAGAGATGATAGGAGATAGTTTGGAAGAAGAAGAGATTGCAGAGGGGAAAACTGGAGAAGAAATCGCAGAAGGAAGAACTGAAAGGATTTTTGCTTAAACGAACAAGTATGATAAAATTGGGATTTTGGAGTTTCTGAAAGCGTAAGATGCGAATGGCAGAAATGTGGGTATTTATAGGCTTTTCAGAATGAAGATCAAACGTCTGGAATTCGAAAAGCACTGGTTCAAGTTGGGGGGAAATTTAACCGGGAAAGCCTAATCATTTCGGATATTTTAGGAACCTGCGAAGAGGGGATCGAGGAGTCGAAAATCCAAGACGCACGATTGCGTGCGGCGTCAGTTTTAATGCATTAATGAGGATAAACGTTTCAGTTAGTGCACGGTTTCGAGGCCCATGAGTGAGTTTTAAAAAGCAGCAGCGGAGAAACAACACGTGGCCACGCGTTGGGGGCAACGAAGAAAGTGCAATCATGTCTCATAAATGCGCAGGAATAACGGTCATTAGGGAAGTAAAGTCCAAAAAAGCAATAAACGTTTTCGCTTCTTCGAGGCCGAGGCCCGACCAAGAGTTAACAGTCGGCGACCTCAGAAGCGAGGAGGCAATGTTTGGGCCCAAAATATTATTGTTGGGCCGAGCAGCAAGATGCACTCGGCCTAAGGGGATGATAAATACTATGGGCCGAATAATAACTCCCGGGCAAGCTGGCAGGGTTGGCCAAATCCTATCCCAAGTAGTTCGGATGAATAGAAAAGGTCGAAGAAATCCTAGTGCGACCAGGATTCTCGATCGGCAAGGAATGAAGTCCCGAAAAGAAGGAAAATTCAGAATCCCAGTGGGAGTAGGTTTATTCAAGTTAGAGTCGAAATGGGACAAGGACTCCCAATCTAAATCGGAATTGGTTTCAAGGAATGGGGTACTATAAATACAAGAAGTCATGCAACAGAAAAGGCCCTTCAAATCAGCATACAATTGCCCTGCGCAAAACCTCTCAAACACCTTGAGATTTTTCCTTTTCTTTTTCCTGCCGACACACCTTCAGTTTGGATAAACAGCACTGTGGAAGCACCCAGCGAGCACCTTCAGTTTGGATAAACAGCACTGCTACCGCAGAATCAGCCGACCGAGAAGCACCTTCAGTTTGGATAAACAGCACTGCGTCGAGGTCGACCGGTTATCTATCTAAGTCTCGGCCGAGAAAGGTTTTCGAACCTTTGTTGGCAGAGGTCACCTTGCTAGCCTTCTCGGCATAGTTAGGTGTTACGAATTGCATTGCTCGGCGTACTGGACGCCGAGTGGTTTTATGATTGGATACTCGCAAGTGAGTTTCAGGGTTCGGCATTCCGACGGTCGAACTACGTTCACCATCAAGACATACATCACGTTTGAGTACCTGTGCCCATATAGTTTGGTCTCGATTCGACGTGCTTATACTCTTACGAATATAATCACAGTGACCGAATCGGGCTCCGACGATTTGTGAACTCCGCAGAATTAGCAGCCTTGTCTTCAGGCTGTAGAACCCAGAGATCGAGAACGTTCCTTCCTCGGTCGCAATCGCAAGATAGAGAAGTCAACGACGCGCCCAAAGCGACATCAACAAATTTTACTCCTCGGCCATGCTCGGCCGACGAGTTGGCACGCCCCGCATCCGACCGAAGGACATAGTTAGCTTATTAGTTACTCGGCCTGCGCGCCACGTAGGTTTTGTAATTTTTAGAGTCAACAGTACTGGGAGAAAAACATTGATGATTTTATTTTGATTTTATCTTTTAAACTAAAGGTTATTAATGTTGTACCCTTAATATATTATCTTTTTAAAAGGAAAATTAATGAAACATGCTTGAAAAGTTTTAGTTTTAATAAAAAAAAATCATGTTATAAATTTTGTTTAATGATTAGTATAAGGCCCATATTAAAGTAGTCCAACTAAAAATAGCCTAACTATAATAAATTATGATTTGTCAATTTTACCCCTAACTTTTTTAAGTTGAGTTCCAGATTTTTGCCGTTAATCGAGTTCATCGTTGTTTTGCAGACCTTCTTCTTTTTCTTTGAAACAAAAATATAGATCCCCATGCTATTTAATTTATATTTTGTATTATTTCCTTGAAACATGATCGTCGTTATTATTCATAAAGTATTCGAGGTACTGTTTTTCAAATTTTCTTCGTTAGTAGAGTTCATCGTTTGTTTCTTTAGAAAATAAATTTGAGATCTCCATGTTATTCAATAATAATGACGGGTCATTGTTTTTGGACTGTAAAAATAAACTGTTTTTGGATTTTAAGTAACACTGTTTCTGGAATCTAAGTCACTGTTTATGAAATCTAAGTTACTGTTTCTGGAATCTAAGTCACTGTTTATGGATTCAAATGAAATAGACACACTGTTTCTTAAATGTAAGCTAGAAAAGAAATAGTAAAATTCATTGTATTTGGATTCAAAGCAAAATAAGCATCATGCTTCTTAAATATAATCAACTGATGCATGAAAGAAAAGAAACAATCAAAGGTTAAAACATAGACTGTTTCTTAAATATAATCAACTGAAGTATGAAAGAAAATAAACAATCAAAGATTAAAAGATAAACTGTTTCTGGAATTTAAGTCACTGTTTCTGAATTTTGGTTCTTTTCTTTCCAGATACAGTGTTTGTTTGTGCATAGAAAAAACAAAAATTGTATCTGATTTTTTTTTTTTCCAGAAACAATGTTATGTTTTGTGTTCTCCAGAAACAGTTTTATGTTTTGGTTCTTTTCTTTTTCCTATTTATAGACGCCTGATATGTATGTACATCACCGGGACCGTAGGTCCTTATTGGATTTGATTGGAATAAAATAAAAACACTGTAAATTGTTCGTGGTGCAGATAAGAGGATGAGGATGAGGACAATGACGAGGAAGATGAAGATAAGGACACGAAAAAGATAAACAATAATTTTAGATGGTTTTTTATTAAACTTTGAGCCATTTTGGTTAAATAACATTTTAGGATGGTTTTTGATTAAATATTTGTTGACCCAAGCCCTTTTCATTAAAGCTCCCTTTTATTTATTGTAATTATTCTATTTTTATTTATTTATTTGGGAAATGTAAACATACTTTTAGAAAAGAATTAGGAAAAAGAAAAGAAACTAAAACGTACTATACTCCAAATATGATTGAGATGATATGTCTTTTATGATCTTAGTCCTTATAAAAATAAATAAAAATCACTTAAGATGAAATGATTTTATTTATTTATTTGGAAAATGATTTTCACCATCTTTTTTTAGCTTCTTATGCACACAATCCTGTTTAATCATGTTTCTTGTTTTCATTTGATTCATTTAATTTAATGGTCAAAAATAAAGAAGGGTTTGAATTAACTTAAATGTGATGTGTGAAAGTTAGCTTCCTATATTTTTTTGTTACAATGGAAGGATTCAAACTCTGAATTTGACCTCTCATGCCTATCACCTTACTTCTCACACCACTAAACCTGAAGTGAAAATAATAATCAAATAATATAATTGGAAAAGAAAATTGATTTATATTATATCATTACCAGAAACTACCATTTTGTTTGACGAAAGTATGGTTGACGAAACAAATTTGGTTGGGCAAAGTACCAGACGAAATAAAATAATTCGTTGGGCAAAAGTAGTTAATGGTTTGGTTTTTTCAGAGACTTTAGGCAACAAAAATATTCGATGGGCAAGGTGAGTATGTCAGGCAAAAGATTTCACCTCAAGGTAACTTTGCCAAACGAAAAGGTTCATTTGCTAAAGTGAAAGTATGTGTTGGGAAAAGATATATTTTATGGTTTAGGGTTTACAGTTTGTCGAGCAAAGTGAAGATTTCATTAGGCAAATGTGAAATTGGTACTAGACGAAATATCCTGCAAATAAAAATTAAGCTTTGCACAGTGGACTAGTCAAATGAGCTAGTCAACTTTGTGCAACGTTGTCTTACACGAGATGAACTCCTTTGGTTTTCACGAAGTGGTAGCTTCTCCTAAGCTTATCACCTTGTGGCACCGATATCAACTCAAATCACGAAATGATATGATGTTATGATATGCATATAAAATCTGGATTCAACAACCAGTCAGTTTCTCTAGTCAAGCAGTTGAAAGAAGAAACTGATGAGAATCCAAGACGGGTCAGTTTAAAGATTTGAAACTTAAAGAACTTAACCATAAAAAAAAAATAAAACCAAGAAGAACAATGCAACCCTATTCTACAATGAGTGGGTGTTTAATGCATGAACATGATTTTGTGGTTAGGGTTTATAATGAAAAACACAAGTGGCAACCCAAGGTTTTAAAACACTCTTTGAAAGTGTAAATTTTCCTAGCCAAAACAAATGAGCAAATAAGAAGATTTTAAACAAGCATTTACAGAGAAGGATTTATAAATATTTCAAAGAAGAATATTACCCAGAAAAATGTTTGATGCTCTTAGGGAGATCTAAGATAGAGTGGAAAAACCCTCTCAAAATTATAAACTTTCTCTCCGAAGAGGAAATGAAATCCTCTAACCCTATTAAAACAAAACCTTTGATTGCTGCAAACAAGGCACAAAGAGACACTTGTCAAATGTACAAGCAACTTGAGCAGATCAATGGTGAAAAGCTCAATCCCATCTAAAAGGTGTCAGTTAGCCTATGTGGGTTGTCTTAAATTGTGTGCCCAGATAGCTGGACAATAGCGAGAAATTCTAACTAGACAAGGTCGTTGGTCGAAATGCATCAGTAAGTTAAACATGAAATCCATATACATGAACAAACCTTTTGAGGTGAAATATGCCATATCACATTTACTCTAGCAGCAACAACCTATAATCAGAGTATATCCTAAAGCTAGATTGAGCATGTGTGAGGTTCAATTACAATATTTGACAAGGAAAGCCAAACCTAAAAATCTTGACTTCACAATCTCCCCATTTGTCTTTCTTTGACAAAATACCCGAAGCCTATAACTAATTTTACTCAAAACCCACACTCAAGAGAACATCAATCTACAGAAGAAGACCAAGGAACAACTCTTGACAAGAACAAGTGAAATTTATCATGGGTAAAAGGCTTGCAAAGGTAAGAAACACAAATTTTACTCCCCCATTTTTTCATGGTAAGGCAAAAGGCAATGTCCAAATAGGCAGTAAATAACATAACAAAGAGGCATGAGTAGCAGAAGCACAACGGATCACAATTAGCAATAAATCATATAAGCATGCTCAAGCACAATTGAAACGTCAATACAACTAGCAACAAGTAAGCGCATGTAAATGAACCAACTCCCCACCAAGGATGCATGCGATATAAATGAACTTCCCCAGAAATGATTTTCTTCATGCAAACAACTCCTAAGTAAAGCACAAGTGATGCAACTTGTAACACAAAGTCCTAAAAAAGAAAACTACTCCTTAAAAATTAGTGCTCACCTAAACAATTCACTCCCCCATAAGCAATACTCCAATGCCTTTCAAGCTAGAACACAGGAGATGAACATAACATCATAACTCCTTAGAATGAAACTTGTTCTTGAAGACATGGTCATCCAACCCAAACTAACTGAAGATATCTTCTTCCAAATTATGGATAGAAGCTGCAGTAGTAATAGAGGTGCAAAATTCAAAGCATACAACCTTTAGGGTTTTGATGAATAGACCAGAACCATGGATAACTCAAAGGAATGGTGGAGATGAAGTAGATAATTGAAACTTGACAAGAGAGAAGCACAAAAGAATAGAGTTAGGAAATGAATTTAGTACACACAATAAATAAATAAATAAAATATCATACTCCCTCATAACATGAGTTCTCAACAAAATACTATACTCCCCCAAAATGAGTGCTCTCATAAGGCAACATGACTCCCCCATAATACCCATATGTGAAATGGACAACAAGACATAATATCAACACAAAGTGATATAATGATGCATAAGTGCACTTAGGAGATACTTAGACTTAGTTGTGTCAACATAAGTGATGACAAGATAATTATATGGTGAAAACCTGAGATGTGACTGAGATGATTCCATATCAAAAAAAAAAAAAAAAACAGAATATTACTTGCAAATTGACAATCCCAGATGACCTAAGTAACCCTAAAAATTTTCACTCTTTCGACGAGAACCAATTACTCGGCATAAAAGGAAACATGTCCATTTAAAAATGGTTTTGTGCAATAGCACATAACAATGTACTCAAGCAATTTGGACACACACAACAAAAAAAAAAAATGAGATCAAAGAAGATATGCATAATCTCAGCACCAATAAACTACAGCTAATGAGACAATCCACATGGGAATTGAAACACGAAGTAGTTTTAATATCTATGCTTCCAAGGTGATTAGCAATACAAGAACTTTAAGAAATAGACATGCAGTGTAACTCTCAAATGACAAATCTTCAAAGGCATAATGAACAGTAAGCATAGATTAACACAAGCTCATAATGCAATAATGATGTGTCAAGGTATAGCGAAAAGGACATATGATAGCGTTCTTGAAATCATAGCTCCATGCCACTAGGCCCAAGGTTAATTCAAAGACTAACCAAACTTTTAATAATTTATTAAGCTTAAGAAACAACACTTCCTTCATAATATGAACAAAGGACAAGACTCGCAAAAAGCAAAACACAAGCCTTGAAAGAAAGTGAACTTTGGTGTGGGACTTTGAGTGAGGCACCAATTTGAGATATGCCAGGGCCAATTGAATGAAGGTGAGTATTTATGAGACACCATTTGATTTTTTAGAAGTTCGAATCCATGACCTGTAGAAGGGATCTTGAAGCACAACTTCATGACATTGCATGGAAGGCCAAATTAATGGGATTTTCCCATTTTTTATGATATATGATTTCTTTTCGAAGACACCCCTCTCATACAACAGTCCAATTTTAATTTTTAATTTGGTTTGGGAGATGACAAAAAGAAAAAGAGAAATGACACATGATTCAGATTATGGAATAAGTAAAGTCACTACAACTTAATCAGGACCAAAGTAAACTTAGCCCTCAAATCAACACAAGGTTTTGTAAGGTAAGAAAAATAATTTTTCAGAGGCTATCTGTGGTAAGGAGAACCTTTGACATCGCAGTGGAAAAATTATCCAAGGGTTAATCCACAAAATACTAAAAATATATGACAATATTATCTGATGAGTCAACTAACAAAGTAGAAACATGCATAGAAACTGGACATACTAGAAAAACTTGGAAGCTTAGCTATTCAATCTATTTAATTTAGCACAAAGACAATTAGCTATTTTTTAGTTGGCACAAAGATTAAAATAAGAAATTTACCCTTCATGAGATCTCTAATGAAGTGATGTCACATGTCAATATGTTTGGTTTTTGAGTGTTGAACATGGTTCTTCGAAATGTCAATCACACATCTGTTGACACAAAAATAATAGATTGTAGGATCTCCAAAACTATACAATTTTATAGACATAGAGCACTTGGAGTTTGTCACACCATTAGAATTGCTAGAATCCTTAAAACCATTTGGTGAATCAATGTTGACTTCTTCATTGAGGTGACCATTAGGAAAAATAGTTTTGCCACCCATTTTAAAAAATTTGAACTTCAACTTACATGTAATGGCACAAAGGAAACTTACAGATTCAAGTTATGCAACAAAAGCGAAGATTTCAGTAATGTTAATACCTTCAAGTTGAGAGTTACCTTGAGTAACAAGTTTGGGCATATTTCTTTTTACATTCCCTGACACAATAGACTTGTTGATGTATATCCATTTAGTGCCAATAATATTGATGATTGATGAACGATTGGCTCCAAGTGACCATACAACAATTCTTTCAAGATGATTTGGCTTTTCTTGAACAGCTGAGATCCATTTCTCCAGTCAACACATCTTTGATGTACTTTAGCTTAGATTGGGAAACAAACCACACATGATAAGTCCTGATTCTGACTGGAGCAGGAGAACTAGACATAGATTCATTCGGTGTAACTTTGTCAAAAGACTTCTTGCTTCTTGTCAAAAGACTTTTTTTTTTTTTTTTTGTGATTGAAACTTTG
Source organism: Pyrus communis (assembly GCF_963583255.1). Taxonomy (NCBI): domain Eukaryota; kingdom Viridiplantae; phylum Streptophyta; class Magnoliopsida; order Rosales; family Rosaceae; genus Pyrus; species Pyrus communis. Next base: position 21,471,451 of record NC_084811.1, read on the forward strand.
GATTTTTCGAAGAGTCTCCATTCCTTTTGACGTCTCTTCCCTTGTTCTTGAGAGACCTTTTGAATTTTTTAATAAACAAAGCCAAATCTTCTTTAGGAGATAGATATTTTGATCTCACATTAGCTTTAGTTTTTTTGAACCCCTTGGAAAACAACATCCTTCCTCTTTTTCTGATCTACGTCTTCCATATCAAGAGTAAGAGTATCAAAGGCAATCAAACCATGAGCATCCAAAAAGATTTGAAACTTCTCACTCCAAACAACGTAATCCAACAAATCAGCCATGATCCATAATGAGATTCCACCCAATACCAGTAACTCCCAGAGATCACTCTATGTATATTTAGAGCAAGGCTCTGATACCAATTTAAATTGATACCATGCGAAATATCCAGCAAATAAAAATTAAACTTCGCACAGTAGACTAGTCAAATGAGCTAGTCAACTTTGTGCAATCCTGCCTTACACGAGATGAACTCATTCAGTCCTCATGAAGTGGCAGCTCCTCCTGAACTCATCACCTTGTGCAACCGATATCAACTTAAATCACGAAATGATATGATGTTATGATATGCATATAAAATCTAGATTCAACAATTAATCAGTTTCTCTAGTTAAACAGTTGAAAGAAGAAACTGATGAGAATCCAAAACAGGTCAGTATAAAGATTTGAAACTTAAAGAACTTGACCACGAAAATAAAAATAAAACCAAGAAGAACAATGCAACTCTATTCTACAATGAGTGGGTGTTTAATACATGAACATGGTTTTGTGGTTAATATTTCTAATGAAGAACACAAGAGGCAACCCTAGGTTTTAAAACACTCTTTGAAAATGTAAAATTTCCTAGCCAAAACAAATGAGCAAATAAGAAGATTTTAAACAAGATTTTATAGAGAAGGATTTATAAATATTCAAAGAAAAATATTACCTAGAAAAATGCTTGATGCTCCTAGGGAGATCTGAGATAGTGAGGAAAACTAACCCTTCTCAAAATTATAAACTTTCTCTCCAAAGAGGAAATGAAATCATCTAACACTATTAAAACAAAACCTTTGCTTGTTGCAAACAAGGTACAAAGAGCCACTTGTTAAATGTACAAACAATCTGAGCAGATCAATGATGAAAAGCTCAATTCTATCTAAAAGGTGTCAGTCACCCCATACGGGCATACCCAGCTAGCTGGACAATAGCGAGAAATTTTGACGAGACAAGGTCACTGGTCGAAATGCTTCAGTAAGTTAAACATGTAAGGCATATTCATGAACAAACTTTTTGAGGTGAAATGTGCCACATCATATTTACTCCACCACCAACAGCCCATAATCAAAGTATATCCTAAAGTTAGATTGAGCATGTGTGAGGTTCAATTACAATATTTGACAAGAAAAACCAAACCTAAAAGTCTTGACTTCACAAAATGTGAGGGACATTTTAACATATTTGATTCCTTTGGTGATTTTCGCAGTCTGCCAAATGCATTTCAACAATCTATCTGTTAATGTAGTTGGTATATACTATGAGATGACATATGCTAAAAATCACCCACATATATAAGTTTCACGTATTAGGTAATGAGATGAAGTCTTTTGATTGTTAGAAATGTACCATCACGATTTAAAAATTATTTTAGCTCTGATTTAGATGATTTTTTACATCTACACTCCTCGACCTTAGAAAAATATGATGAATGGATTCGAGTGGTTACTACAAAATCTTACGTTCTACTTTATAAAAGTATAAAATAAACTCTAATTGTTTGTTGAAATTATTGTTTTGATAGGATATGCAATCTACGTAATTAATTTTCACGATCCAACCATCAAATTTGTTTGAATATAGTACGATATCACATACGCCAAAAATCACCAAAAAGAAACTTTCAAGAACGGGATGAAATTTTTGACGGTTACAAACATATCATCACAATTTAATGGCTATATCACCTTTGATTTTGATGATTTTTTGCAATGATGCTAATTGAGGGTTAAACTACACACTGAATTGAAATGATCATCAAATTTGATAATCTTTTAACCGTTTGAAAATAAAAATAAAAATAGGGAAAATTTTGAATTTTTTGTACCAATTTCGTCCGGCAAACTTACCTCATTTCATCGGGCAACAATACTAAATTTTTCAAGAAACCTTTCAATTTCCTCCCACTTTTTTCCCAGAAGAATAAAATTTTCCCCCATATTAAAGGGTTTACCTGACAAACTGTTGTAAAATTCGTGGAGCAAAAATGTTTTCCCACCACTTTTTTGCCAAAAATTAAAGTGAGTGGACATTTCTATGCAATCTTTGCCTGACAAATTAGTCATTTTTTCCGACAAAAAAAAAAGTTCATAATACACGCCTCACATTTTTTACGTTTGCTTGACAAATATTTAGGTTTGCCAGTTGCATGGGTTTGTCAGGCAAAGGGCCTGAGGTTTCTCTTACTCGCCATCTGCAAGTTCTCATCCCCTCTCAGGTCTCTCTTACAAAGAAAGCTAGCATGATTTGCTTGGATCCCAAGTCAACTTCCAAGGGTAGTATCCCAAAAGTTCTGGTAATGGCTCCAGAGAAACTGGAAACTGTTAAGTCAATAGGAATAAGATCGTCTTCATTTCTTCCTAACTTCTCCATTTGTTTCAATGGTATTATGTTGACCATAACTCCTCAATCAATTAGAACCCTTTTGAACGGTACTCCATCAAGATGAGCAGTTACGTATATAGGCTTGAGATGGTTAGCTAAGGATTTACTCGGGCGGCTGAAGATCATCCTATCAAAATACACTCTCTCAGGCTCATTCCTTGAGAGTTCGGGCAAACCTGTTTGGCTAGACTCTTATTTTCCTATTTCTTCAACATTAACATGTGTCATTATAAGTTCTGTTGCCAAGTAATCACCCTTCATTGTGGTAGGTTGATCAGGTGCAGTGTAAAACATGGCAGATAGTACATGTCATGTTTACATGGAAGTTGCTAGGTCCAGGTAAATCCTCATTCTTTCCTCTGATATGGTCTGTAAACTCATCTAACCGGGCTTATGCTTCTCTTAGAAGCATTAGTTCGGGCAGTTCTTCCTCCCTAGTTATAGTAAAGTTTGGCACTTGCCCTAGAATCTCACAAAGAGTTTCAAACAACAAAGGTAAGGGTATTTCTCTCTTAGGTGAAATAATCCCAAAACATATTGGTTCCAGATTCCATCTTGGGGTTGGCATCATTATTATATCTTTTTGAGCTCTCTTCAAGATTCCGTACTTTCCAGGATGAGGGTTTTGTGGCACATGATCCCCCTTTCCCTCAGTCTTGATATTGGCTTTTTCTACCTCCTTTTTGCTTCTCCATTGAAGTTGATTTCTTCCCTCATGAGACATTTTTTCAAACTTCCCATTTTCAGAGGTTTTTGATGTAGTAAGGACTTTTAGTGATTTCATATAGGCTTTGTGTTGCCTTTGGACTCTCCTGATCATCGAAGCTCTCATTTCCTTCACTAGTTTTCCATTCTTCCCTACTACATACCATTTTCACCCAAGTCGGGTATAATCTTTCTTAGTGACTGGGGATATTAGGTTCATTCTTCTTCCTTTCATTCTAATATCATTTTAACTTGGTTGGGGCCTTACATCCATCCATTTTGGCATTTTGGCCTCTCTATCATCCACTTCTTCTGAGGCTTCATAGTTTCTGAACACCTCGGACAACCTTTTTGGTTCAGAATCTCCTCCTAATCTTTGGAAAACATTTCTGGAAGTCTTTTTCTTAGCTGCCCGATTGATGCTTCTACGGGCTTCTTGCTCTTTTTTCTCTTTTCTTCTGATCAACTCTTGTTCAATAATAGGTCATGATGTTGGTACTTCTAGCTCGCATTCACATTGGCACTTGTTACACAACATCAGCCTTTTAACTATGGCTGCTTTAGGTTTCTCGAGCAACTTGATAACTCATTCTGTAGGTTTGTCAACTTGCCTCTTTTCTACTTTCACTTCCCAAGTAGTTTTTCCCTTTCCTTTCTCAGCCCAAGTCAGGTTGATCATGTTTATTGGGGCTTCTAGGAAAGGATCTGTGTCAATCATTATATTAGCCTAAGGTTTCTCCAACAACAACTTTCCCTTGACTATGAGGTCTTGTATCCAGTCTCTGAACTGGACATAATTAGTTATGGAATGATTGAAGGTTTAGTGCAGCTTGCAATACTTCTTTCCTCTTAATTCTTCAAGCTTAGGCATTTTTTTAGTGTTGTCGGGCACAATCACTCTTGCCTCTTCATAGATTTCCAAGGCCTTGGTTAAATCAAAAGAATAACTCTGGAATTTAGGGGGCTTCATAAGGACAAATCCACCATCATTCATCACCACTTTCTGATCCTTAATTGGCTGGACTAACCCTTTTGCCATTAAAGGTTTAAAGGGAATAGTCATCTCTGATGTACACATTTCAATTCCCTTTCCTCCATGACCATCACTTTCTTCTAGCTCTACTTCTTCAAACTCTACTTGGTGAATTGCAACTTTATTCTTGTAGAAAAGATGCATCTTGGATGAGTGCTTCACTTGTTGTTCTTCAATCAACAACTTCTTATACTTTGTGGCAGCAATTACCAACTATTGCAGCTCATTGAACTATACATCATAAAACTTTATTCTCAGAGGTGGCAACCTCAATGCCTTCTGAGCAATAGATATAAGTTGGGCATGGTTGATAGGGAATTGGCACCGCATCCTTGTCTTTCTAAACCTCATCATGAAGTCCTCTATAAACTCATGCTCATATTGCTTCACCTCAACTAGATCGTTGATAGTCATCTCAAGCTCCACCCTATAAAACTGTTCATGAAAAACCATCTTCATTTGCCCCCAGTTAGCAATAGAATTAAGGGCAACAAAGAGTACCACTGAGATGCGAGGCCAACCAATGAGTTCCCAAACAATCTTAACTTATAATTAGGCTTGTCTTCAAATGCCACGCAATGGTTGGAGAATTTGAAGATGTGATCTGTAGAGGACATACTACCATCATCCCCATTAAAAGTTGGGAACACGGGCATCTTGAAGTTGAGGGGAAAAGGATTTTACTCATCAATATACTCGAGGTAGGGTTTCTGGTAAGTGATGCTGAATAGCGGGTGGGCCTGGGGTTGAGCATTCTGGACCACCATTCTTTTTCACTCAGCTAACTCGTCTATAAGTTGCTGGTTGGCTGTATTATTATGTGCAGTGTAAGGAGGTTCCCACTTTGGGTTACCCTTATTGCTTGAGAAAGTCTTATTCTTTGGTTTAGGTTGTTTTCATCTGGCCTATCCTCCCTTATTAGCCAGTGGTGGTAGCCTATAAGGAAAAGGCTTGCCTGCAGTTGTGGACATAGCTTTTCCATTGGATTCTTCAACTTGTTGGTTCATTCCATACTTCTTTTTGTCTTGCCCGGCCTGCCCCCTACTATCTAGTGAAGATAATAGTGGGTACGGCAAAATTGTCTCCAGGACTTCTTCTAGAATTAGCTGGCTAGCCCTAGGCCCTACTTTCTTCTTTCCTCTTTCTTTCTCTTCCTCGAGTAAGAGAAATAGAGGAATAGCTGGTTCCTTCTCAAGGCTTGCCTTTCTCATCATTTCTCAAGCATAACTGTCTTTCGGAGTAGAATACTCCAGATCTAATCTTCTCTACAAACTTCCTGTTAAGGAACAGAGTCTGCTCACCTCTCCTCTAGTCTCCAGAGAGATATTCTCCATACTTTTCAATACTTGCACCATGGTGGCTTGTAAGTTTTCATTGGTCACCTTTCTTTCTGACTTCTTAGATGAAGTCGACCTTCCCAAAACGGTTGGTCCTCGTAGGGATGGGAAATCATCTAGATGATCTATCATTTCTGATCTTGGTAAACATTAGGGTGGCTCGTATTCTGTATAGGTTGGCTCATTCCTCTTTCTTCTTAGCATACAAGACTAAATGAGTCCCACCAGGCACGCTAAAACTATGTTCGAGGAAAGATTTCTCTGGAAAATGCACCTTAGACCTCAGCACAGCTCCCCAAGGGATTGGCACTTTGGATGTGTATATTTGGTGATAAAGCTCTTACTTGCCTGGTGTTCTACAATAAGATCTTAAAGTTAGTTCTGAAATGTGCCTTTGTGAGGCCTTAGGTGTAGGCCTTGAGGCTCGCAATCAAAACTAACTAAATGCTTTATGTGTGCCACTGCTATCTCAGCATAGCAAATATAGAACAAGTATGTTTTAAGTCGATTACTTACGCCTCAAGTTACTCAAACTTCTTGTTATCAAAGGATTGTCACAGATGGGTTAAGTTTGTATTAAATTCTTTTTCTTGCCTTATAAACAAGGATTTTTAGTTCATGATCTTGTATGTTCGAATGGATGGAGTCCAGACCCCCTTAAGTCATTTGTTTGGTTCCAAATTGCTCTTAATGAAACATATACATTAAGTTAATCAGATCCAGATGCAAATGGAACTCTCAAAATAGAAAAATAGGTGGAAATAACTTGAAAACATGCTGAAGAATGCATTAAGCAATAGATCTACTAATTTAGAAAACAAACAAAGAGATTCGGGCAAGATTTCACCTTGTCTAGCAAGACTAAACCTCTTGCAGCCACTTCTCTTTGAGTTTACTGGGGTTGTATGCTAAAAAAGGGATGGATGGTATATAAGTTGACATGAGGTTATCGATACTACAACACTAAGGGAGATAGCAGAGTTTTATACTAGACAAAAGATAGCTTTTCTAAGGAACTATCACTAAAAGGACTGAATCTGGATTGATTTCAACTTTTGGATGCAAATATGGCTTGAGAGCAAAGTTTGTATGTTTGTTTGTTTGATTGGTTGAGTGTCCTTGTCTCTGTTGTCTCTTCTTCCTTTTATAGGCGATTTGGCCCAAGGTTCAGGACATTGCTCTTGTCCGAAAGCTCTTAGAGGGTAGTGAGTCATCAGATTTTTACTTATAATGCCACTGGAAAGTGTTTTTTGGCTAATAGTAATTTAGTCTCCATCATTTGTCACTTTAGTTATAGACATGTGGCTTGTGTCTTGGCTGAGAAGGCTTCAGTTTGCTTCTGGGTTCGATGCTGGGCTTCGGGCAAGTTTTCCTTTAATTTGGCATCCTTGAGCTTTTCTTCATTCAAGCCCAATATTCAAATATTAACCCAAACACAAATCCTTGCAAAGTCTCTCCCATTAATGTAGGATTAACTCTCAATAGGATCTACCACTTATTTCCACTCAGTATGTGTCTGGCTGCAGATAGATTAATTTGGAATTTTGACCCAAAATGCTTATTTTGTGTTAAGTGCGTATGGCTTGAATTTAAATGGTGCTTCTTCACGATCGTCAAGGACTATCGGTTTTATGGGAAGCAGTCGGCCGCCTGGGAGTTTCGTGTAAGTTCAAAGCCTGCTTATGGAAGATTTTGTTAGGACATCCTCCCTACCTGAACCAATTTGGTGAAAAGCGTGGTGGTGGACAATAGCTTCTTATTTTTCAGTTTCTCTCCAGAGTTGGCGTTACATCTGCTCAATAAATGTTCGTTTGCCAAAGGTGTCCTTTTATCATATTCTCTACAGATCAAGTCAGATGATTAACTTGTTATTATCATTCAAGATTGGTTGCTCAAGGTTGCTAGTTATCGGGTTAAAGGGATTTGGTGTTTCGATGATGTTACCCCACTCCATTTGGCGGCTCGATATTCTCTCTTATGGGAGGGCAAACGTGAAGAATCTGGAGTCCACCCTTGTCTCTTGTTCATAGGGATAATGTTGGTGGGTCTTTTTGAGCTGCAGATAAGCAGGAGGAGGGGGCATGCTGTTTGTTGGTGGTTGCATATGCACATTGTCTGTCTGATGTAGCATCCCCTGACGCAGAGTTCTTAGTTGCAAGAGAAGGGGTCCGAGTGGCTATAGAAAAATAGTACAGTAGCATTCATGTTGAGAGTGTCTCCATCAAGTTAGTCCAGACAGCCCGTAGTTGCGGGTGGATTACTCCCCCTTGAGTCCTGTCGTTGTGTACATCAAAGTTGAATTACACACCTTGTCATAAAAAAGAAAAGAAAAAGAAGGTTGAATTACGCTCTAGTTCACTAGTGCCCAGAATAGTCACATTCAACGTTCTGCTAATCTTATTCTCTAATCATGAGTCTTTTGGTTTGAATAACTCCAGAAATTGTTGGCGATGTTATTTTTTAGGGCTAGTTACATTTTACACACTCAAGGTTACAGTGATTTTTAAAAAAGAAAACTAATGAAAAAAACTTGAAAACTTTGAGTTTAAACGATAAGGACAAAATAAAGGGTAAGGTGAATAGTACAAAGATTGACTTTTTATTGTAAAAATGTGTTTTTTCGTTAAAGTGAACAATACCGTAGGTTTTTTGTTAAAACTCCCTCTTTAAAATGGGCCATGAGGTTTTAAGTTATTCACATTGTGCTTTAAGGCTTTGTAATTGTACCAATTTACACCTTTTGTCTATTTGAATACCTAATTCTCTATTAAATTGATGAGTTTTTGTCAATTTGGTACAAATTTGGCTTACGTGGCAACCTAATTACAGGTTACATGCTCACTATGTCATTAATTTAATGAAGACTCAAATAATTCGTTAGACAATAGGCATAAATTGATACAATTTTAAAACCTCAGGGTGTATATGAAAAAGTTAAAACCTCTTTGGCCAATTTAAAAAGCATCCCAAACCTAAACGGTGTAAATATATTTAGACCTATTTTTTACAACTGTAATTCACCCTAATATTCAATTAAATTGCTACTGTCTCCCAAAGAAACGAGTGGCCCTCTACCACAGTGGTGAACATGAGTGTTGCCTTTGGATAACAGTGTGGGTTCAAATCATATCGGCTTCCTAATATAACATCTAATCTAACAAATCTATCGTTTGACCAAAAAAAAAAAAAAAAAAAAAGAAAAAGAAAAAAACCATTAAATGGCCACCAACGGTATTATCCTAGATTCTACATATACTTTTGTGTACAAAATCAATCAAATAGAACTAGATTCCTTTTTAATCAAAATGAATTAGATTGGTTGTTGTTGTTGTTAATCATTTATTTTTGGGTTGTATTTTTTTTTTTTCAGGTTTAAAGTATATGACGTAATTGTTGATTTGAATTATCATTTAAATGTTAATTAACCTCAATATTTTATTACATATGTAAATTTAATCTAAATATTAGTCTACCTAGCATATTATCCTTTCTGTTTTTCCCTTGCCTTTACTACATCTTTCACTCTGTTGTACTACTTTAACAGCTCGGCTCTCCACCGTCCACTCCCTTCAGTCATCTTGTACTCTCTCTCTCTCTCTCTCTCTCTCTCTCTCTCTATAAGAGCAAGGTCACCCCAGCAAAAGTATTCCCCTACTCTTATACAGTAGTGTACTACCCCTTTTAATTAGCCATGGCTGACTACCCCTACTCATCAAATTTCTTCTCAGGTCTGTTAAAATTCAACCCTCTTCATCGTCGCCATGAACCACCACCTCAGCCGCCTCCTCATCCTTCACAACCTCCTCCTCCCTATGCTCACAACTTCTTCCTTAACCAAACCCACTCCTTTTACTTCCCCACCGACCAACAAAACCTTAACACTAGGCCTCCTTCCCCTCCTCTCATAGAAGCCCTCCCCCTCCTCAGCCGCCTGAGCCCAACCAACCAGCGCCACGATCCCGAAGATCAACAACAACAACATCTTCATGAAGATCATCACCACTTTAAAGATCAACAAGATGAGGAAGATGGTGACGGTGAAGACGATGAGAGTGTGACTGTTGCACTGCACATAGGGTTGCCAAACCCTAGCGCTTCTGAAATGGCTTCTGTGCTTTCTGCTGCAGCTAATTCTTCCTCGTCAGAGATGAGCAATGATTCTGAAGGGTACCCCATGACTTGCAGGCTGAACAAGGGTCAGTACTGGATCCCTACCCCTTCTCAGATTCTCATAGGTCCTACCCAGTTTTCTTGCCCTGTTTGCTACAAGACCTTCAACAGATACAACAACATGCAGGTAAATCTCAATTTCTTTAACCAATAATAGTTTAAAAGTAAATTATTCAAGAAAATTTCTTGATTCACCTGCAAAACCATGCCCCCAAAAGCCATTCTCCCTTTTCTCCTCTCTCTCTCTCTCTCTCTCTCTCTCTCTCTCTCTCTCTCTCTCTCTCTCTCACTTTCATTCTCCCCATATTTTTTGTTTTGGATCAGGTTTTTCTTCTCTCTTTGTTTTTGTTTTCCTTGCTTTATCCCCTCATAATTTAAGGACAAAAATCAGTCAAATAATGTGCTCAGCTTTTTCTTTTCTTTAATTTTTTTGCCTTAAGTATCATCCTATGCTTGGACGTATAAAGGGAAAAATTAGATTGGAGTCATTTTCTTTTAGATTTTTATATTTTCATATTTTACATTTAAAAAAAACTTTAAGTATCATCTTCTACCTTTTTTCTTATTGCATGGTTCTGGGAATTGGGGCTGAGTAAATCTTTCTGATTCAACTGAGGCTATGACCAGTACCTCCCCCTTTATGTGATTGAACAACACAGGCAATGTTCCTTATGCCCTTAGTACTTTGGAGTCTGCTCAAACATATACTGGCAGGAGCTGAAAAATCTTGCAGTGTTCGAAGGAGCCAGGTCATGACATTATTCCAGTAACAGATTAGTTTCTCTATGTGGACCTTCAGTCTGCAACAAAACAGTTTTTGGTCATCAAAAACCCCATACATAGTAATATCAAACTCTATATTATCTAATGAATTTTGACTGGCGCTGATGTTGGGGGGATGGGATGTGTGTTCTGCTCGCTTAATCCTTCATTACACGTTGTGGGTTTGTTTTCTTTTGAAAAAACAAACTCTATATCCACAAATTTTCAAACTCGTAAGTTTAGCATTTGTTTCTTTTTATTATTACTTAATAACAAACTAGTTAGGTAATAGGCAAAAACATGGAAATATAATAGCAGATTCATATCCCTCTAAAGTAATAAAACATCCACTATTTGTGTTCATTGTGACAATTAACTCTCCGAGAAATAGCATTTTCAGGGAGATCCTTGTGTTTGAATATATAACAAAGCCTAAAATTTTAATACCCAAACATTTGCACCTTTAATGAGCAGATTGTTACAATTTTTCTTTCATGTGTAGAACTGAAATTATGGATAACTAACACTCTCATAGTTAATCCTGGAATTCACCAACAACACACTAACTTATTAGAAGTCATATCACAGGATTAAATTCTGCAAGGGCAAGCAATTTAGTTATTTTTGTTTCTTTTAATTCATTTGTAGTGTATATTCGTGGTCAGTAATTCACCTGAGTACTAATTTTTCACTTCCCTAATTTTTTGGTCGTGATTCCTGTATACTTGTAGATGCATATGTGGGGGCATGGATCTCAATATAGAAAAGGGCCTGAATCTTTGAGAGGCACTCAACCAACAGGAATGCTTAGGCTTCCTTGCTATTGTTGCACACCAGGTTGCAGGAATAACATCGATCACCCAAGAGCAAAGCCGCTGAAAGACTTCAGAACACTTCAAACACATTACAAGAGGAAGCATGGAATCAAGCCTTTCATGTGTAGAAAATGTGGCAAGGCGTTTGCGGTGAAGGGGGATTGGAGAACCCATGAGAAGAATTGTGGCAAGCTTTGGTATTGCATTTGTGGCTCTGATTTTAAGCACAAGAGATCTCTTAAAGATCATATCAAGGCTTTTGGGAATGGGCATGCAGCTTATGGATTTAATGGCTTTGAAGAGGAAGATGAACCTGCTTCTGAAGTAGAGCAAGACAATGAGTCCATGCAGCAATAATAACTTGGAAGAAAATTAAGAACATTAATTAATTGTTAATGAGTCAAATATTAGTATATGAACTTAGAGAGGAAGACCTATTGACATAGCCATGGTTTTCTGAGTGAGAACTATATGTAAGCATATCATTTACTTGGAGAGCCACCTTTTTCTTCCTATATTTTTCTACTTTTTGGCACTGCTCTTATTTAGTTCTCTATCAGCATTATTGTAGGATCTAAATCACTTTCCATGTTAACTAGTAATTTCTGTGAGTCCATTGTCCTAACAATTAATGTTAATAGCTGCTTCATTTATAATTTTGTTCCTTATTGTATTTTTTTTTTTTTTTTTTTTTTGTTTGAGAGAACTGGTGTATTACATGTGTTGGATAAAGCTTCTTGTTCAACCCATTGTAACCTACATTTAAACTCTGCCCCTCCTCGTAACATGAATTAAACTAAGATATCTTTGTAAAAAAAAAAAAAAAAAAAAAAAATTTATGTCCTTATTGATGTGGTACAAATCTTTAACCATTTAACCACTACTTTAATTAGTGAACCTCATGATGAGAAACAATGTCAAAAAGTCGTCGGTTTGACTGGGAAACTATGTGAATATTTATACACACACACACACACACACACGCACTGAATGAACAACTAATAGTTAAACAGGTTTTTATTAAATTTTTAAATATCAGGTGTGCTCTCATAGCATTTTCGTTCGACTTATACATCATCTGCGTACATATCTATAAATGCATCTCCCTTGCCACGTATATGGGGATGGAGAGAAAGAGAGAGAGAGAGAGAGAGAGAGAGAGAGATGGTCAATAAGAAGAGAAGAATCCTTGAAATAAGATGACCATCTGTAGATTATAATTCAGAGAATAATATACGCACGGATAATTGCACTTTAGGGGTTTCGGGCTTTTGGCTTTAATAATTCAGTTTCCTTTTAAGATCCTCTTCAAGAGTAGTATACCCCAATTCACAAACCTCATTAGTCGTTATTTGTGTTATGTGAGTGATGCATGAGTCTCGTACCAGTACTTATGTGCTAAGTTAATCTAGAGCCAATTTTAGTTGTGTTGTTAGAAGGAACTTGAGCACTAGAAAACAGCAATTTTAATCATGTCCTTGACGAAGACGTAAGGCATTTAAGTGGATATATAAATAAACGTATTATCCAATCTTTTTTGTTACACTAAAGTGTTTAGAATTCTGAACCTAACTTACTCTTACGGTTATACCCATCAGTTTTATTTGTGCCTAAATTGTGTATATTCGAAGCATAAATTAGGAGATTATGCAAGGTTGATCTTTGGTTAGTTATAAATGAGTAAAGAAAACAATATTAGTGCCTAATCTTTTTCAGATATTGCATCAATATAGGACGAGTTCGTGTCTGAAATGGTGGCAATATAAAGGCAAATATAAGGGAAAGCAAGACAAGGGTTGGGGTATATTTTGTTCCAAATGTAGTTGAAATAGGCTTTTCATCTCCTGCTGCAAATAACATGGATCAGCTTTTTGTTGGTGATGCATACGATGCCCTTTTGCTTTGTTAGTGGAGAGAGAGAGAGAGAGAGAGAGAGAGAGAGAGAGAGCGAGATCTGTGTTGATGGATGGAACATGTACCATTTGAGATTCACTATATTGCTTGGGAAATTCAAGGGAAATGATTAACTTTTAGAGAGATGAAAAAAAAAAAAAAAACTAATGAAAAATGTTTTAAAATTTTGAGTTTTAAAGATAAAAACAAAATAAAGGGTAAAGTGAATAGTACCAAGATTGACTTTTAGTGTAAAAATATGGTTTTTCGTTAAAATGAACAGTTACGGAAGCTTTTCGTTAAAGTTCCAAAAACAAAAAAAAGAGAAGCGCATAAAAAATAAAAACCTATAAATGTATAGAGATATATGTATACATACATATCATTGTTTTAAAAGACGAAGGTGTGAGCGAGGCATTTGATGGATAGGCCCGCCTAGAAGAAAGCTTTAAGACATGAGGCGAGACTTAATTTTTTAATACATATTTTATACATATAAAAATATAATAGTCACAAACAAGTTTAACTCACATAACCAAATTTAATCAAGCAATCAAATTAATCGATTTCAAACATCTACTTAAGTAAGTGCCTATATATATGAGAGTTTTGGATAATATTTGGATGGGATAGGTAGTCTTAATAAAAAGAGAAATAAGGAAAAAAAATTTAACGAATTTCTTAAAAAAGAATAATATAACATTAAGAAAATAATAATCCAAATAAAAAGATGTTTTCTTTTCTACATCCAATTATGAGAATATTCAGGAAAATAATAAAAACAAAAACAAAACAATGCTTATGTAATATATATCTAGTATATGAGAAAATAAATATTAGAAATTCAAAGGGGGTGTGATATCCACACACCCCTTTTTACTTCTCACACACCCTTCTAATTTTCAGTCGTCTGATCAAATGACAAAAAGTAAAAAGGGGTGTAGCACACCCCAATAAAAAGTGAAGAGAAAAGAGATGGTAATAAATGTCTTTAAAGTGGGATTAGTTTTATTAAAAAAAATGAAGATAATTGGGTAATAAATTTGGCAAAGTGGGGTTGGTTTAAGCATTAAAAAAAAATTAAAAACACCAACTCAGCCTAAAAACCCTAGCCGTCTTCTTCATCTTCTTCATCTCCTTCTGATGTTCATGGCCTGCAACTCAAAACAACTCTGCAACTCTAAAAAATTTCTAGATTTTAAAAAGAAAAAGGAATGCCCAATCGATGCCCCAGGCACGTCTAGGCACACCCTAAGAAGCCTAGGTGTGTATTTTGCCAACTCCCTTAAAACAAAGGTGAAATGGTGTAACCTGCCTCCAAGGCCGCCTAGGCGCATCCCGTGAGTCTTTTAAAACACTAATACATATATAGATATTGGATATAACAAAACAGAAAAGGGAGAAAGGAAAATGGAAAATGATATTGGAATAGATGGATCTTGTTGGCAGCTTAATTTGTTGAGAGAGAGAGAGGATGGGTAAATGCTAGGTCAGCTACAGGCTGAAAACGCAAGAAGGTGGAGCCCAAGGCGTATTGGTTGTGCTTAGTAGTTTGCAAAATGATGTGCTTATACCTCCAACAGTGATGCAAACCCTTGTTTCTGATGAATAAACTGTTGATTGAAACGACCTTTCAATAACACTTTGACCACCTCTCTCTCTCTCTCTCTCTCTCTGTGCGCGCGCGCTGCAACCTTGAAATTCAGCAAGACTGCAAGACTGCAAGACTTGCTAGCTATTTACATTGTATGATATATGAATGGATGGTAAAGTTGATTTGCATATCTTAATTATTAGATTACTTTTGTGGCCAAATTAGGGTTACATAAAATTTACTACTATACTGCTAGATTAAACCCCAATTGAACTACAAGTAAGAGCATTTATAACAAAATCAATATCCTACCCTTTGTAGAGGAGACCAAAACCCTACCACTACATTGATCCTTTTGGACCACCTCCTCTTTCCATTACATCTCATGCACACATGCTCTCTCTCTCTCTCTCTCTCTCTCTCTCTCTCTCTCTCTCTCTCTCTCTCTCTCTCACATATTTGGATAGTGCATGTAGTATCCCCTAGCTGCAACATGGGAAGGTTTGGAGTTACATGACATGAGATGCTTGAAGGGTAAAATTGACAATTCCATTTTTATATATGCTTTGTATGCCATGCATTGTCACCATGCAAGATCTTTGCCGTTTCTTTAAATAAATGAATAAAAAGCAGATGGTTTTGTAAACTCACCTTCTTATCAACTGAGGCACTTTTTTTTGATGGATAATCGATGGTAGAGAAGTGTTGAGAATGAATTCTACATTAATGAGAGGACATTATATGGACTTATAAGTAAGTCCAATTTTTTATGGTGGAATCCCAACTTCTTAATAGTATCAGAGCATATTGTTTCCCGTGTAAAGCCCAACGTCACACGCACTCCACGTCACCACATTTATGTTGTCCATAAGTTTAGTTTGAAAATTTGTCATACATGAGAGGGCCTGTTGAGAATAAATCTTACATTGATGGAGGGGGGACCTTGCATGGACTTATAAGTAAGCTGGGCTATTCCTCATATTGCCAATTAGATTTATGGTGAAACCCAAACTTCGTAAAAGAGATCATCTACTTCAATCATGTGGTCTTAAAACATGATTTCTCTGCCATTTCCCCTTCCTATTTACCCATCTGCTCACACTCGAGGACTCAACCATGCACGGCCTTCTTGCTTAAAATCCCAAGCATAAAACGCTTTTCTATTTGATTATAGAGATCCTGGGTGTTCTCAAAGCTTTTTTTAATACAATTTTTTTTTTGCTTAAAAATAATTACTGATTAATTTATATCTCATTCTACTATTACCAAGAGCACAAGGAGACCAAACATCCTTACCCGAGAATATGTATATAAATGTTCTTTTTTCTTTTAATTTTGTTTTTAGTTTATTTTTACCTTTGTATTCACATCTCCAATACATAGGGGACAACTTTGTCTCCTTTGGCACAAATCACTATCTTTTCCTGGCATATTATAATTTAAGCCACTCATCTTAGCCCTTGCCAACTAAATGAGAATCCTAACTATTGATTCATTAATTTCATACATGTAGGATTGTCGGTAGAAGAATATGTAAACACAATTTCTTCACAAAAAATCAAAAGTGCATAAAATATTTTATATTATGGACTTTATCAATTTATGCAATCAAAACACATAAGCTTTACATACCTGGAGAAGGTGGCACGGTGAACTTCTGAATGATCAAACTCGAGGACGAGATTGTTGAGAATGAGTCTCACATTGATAGGAGGATGGACCTTACATGGGCTTATAAGAGGTTGGGCTACTCCTCATATTTCCAATTGGTTTTATGGTGGAACCTCAACTTTCTTTATGGTATCAGAGCAGGTTGCCCCACGTGTGAAGCCAAACGGCCACACGCACTCCACGTCACCCTATTGTGTTGTCCACATGTTAGGCTTGAAAATTCACCACACGTGAGGGGGCATATTGAGAATGAGTCCTACATTGATGGGAGGATGGACCTTGTATGGGCTTCTAACAGGTTGAGCTACTCTTCATATTACCAATTGATTTTATGGTGGAACCTCAACTTTCTTCAGAGATAGCTTGAAGCACTTCTATATATGCACTGCGGTTCCTCATACAACAAACTGATGGGGAGTCTCATGGTTGTGATGTGTTAGTAGTGTGCAAAGAGACCTCAAACTTACATAAGCTCCACGTCCCTAAAATCCCTTTACAATCACGAAAACAAGAATCTTAGTTATCCACATAAACTGTACAATTGGACTTAGTAATAACAAGATGACTGGCATTTCCTTAATTTGAATATTTGTAGCAAAATCACTTTGGTCCTCCTTGAGCAAACAACTATGCGTTTACTGCTTGCTTTCAACAAAGCTTTATAATTGCACAAGATAGTTATAACCTAAACCTTATAAGACAACTGAAACAAACGTTGTTCTAACATGAATTTGTGCACTATAACTTTACAGCAAATAAATACTCATGTTGTCAAATAAAACATTTTATAAGCATAATGTCACACCCAGAACCCAGGTTGGTAATAAAAACTCAAATCCGAATCCGAAACGTGAGTTAAAACTAAATAATCAAAAGGAATTTTAAACATGTCAGAAAATAAATTTATATTAACAAAATAACTCATGATTCTTAAACAAATCAAGAATTCTTTACAACCTACAGTAAATAGATGAATAAACTTTCTATTCTCATATCCAATCCGATGTCATCTTGCCTAATCTCTTGAATGTCTAGTTCGTAAACCTGAATAACAATAGAGAGATGAGGTTCAACAGCTTAGTAGGGACATAACCTTACTACAGTAAATTGACAATACCAAATTAAGTGCCATGAAATCATATAGCAAAATATCAAATCCTTATTGATAACACTGCACGAATGCAGTGCAACCTCTTCGGCTATCCCTGTTAATTTATATAATAAAACACACGGACATGCACTTCCCATACCATGCATTTTACCACTGCAGTGGTGGTTCGAATGTTCTATTATAGAAACTAACTCCCATACGATATCCCAAGTTCATACACCCTTTTGCTAATCATCTTATCTAATTCATTGATCTCTAGCCCAAATCAGCCACATCGACAATTTATCCCGTCGATATCCTATTCTAATATGCACACTGGGTTTCCCAATGAATAGATTCAACTACATAAAAGATCTTGTCCAACTACCCTCATTTCCAAAATTCCAATCTCAACACTGAAGTTCCAACCACATCTTACAACATGAGTGATTCACAGATAATGTCATTTCATCTTTCACATGTATCACAGTATATTCTCAACGAATAGCATTCCAGTAATAATTCCATAACCAATAACAAGTAAACACTTACCTGAAGCAATTAGCCAATTAATATCCAACCACATTAATCAACCAAAAAGATCAAGAATATTATAACACTTCACGAAATTTAATAAAATCAATTTCCATAAAGGTCTGCCTTATTTCCCCTACCTCGATTCCAAAGTTAAAACGAAGATCCACATCACTACTGCAATAGCTAAGCTCCACGTACTTATCCACATTACTACCAAAATAACTAAATTCCACGTATTTGAGGAAGCTCCTTAATCGCTCCTAATACCATATATATATATATATATATATATATCTTTCTTTCACTCTCTTTTCTTTCTGAAATCTCTCTCTTTCTCTCTCTCTCTAACATATATATAAATATATACACGCACAACATATATATATATATACACGTACTAGTCTCTCTACGTAATGCATGCTATCTCCATTTCTCTCTCCTACGAGAGCTCACATGCTGCATGCTGCATGCTGCCTCATTTCCAAAAACATTAATGGAGCGAAGCTCCTATTTATAGTTAAAAAGGACGGCAACTAAATGCCTCTGATTGGATGATTAGTGCGGCTAGTTCCACTTGGTGGGCTTATCTCTAAGTTTAGATAATTGTCTCCCACAAATGAACAGCTCAAGCTATTGTTTAACCACTTAATCAACCACAGCTCCTATTTGCATGTAATATTTATGCCACCTTACCCCTATATTCTGCCACCTCAACCTATCACCCCACTCAAGTACCACGTGTCATCCTAGCTGGCAAAGTGAACATAGGAAACAAGTAAACTTGGCAAACATAAATAAATAATATCCACAATCAATTCTAAAAATACGGAATCTGACGCATAAAAACCGAACGAATTCCATAGATAATTAAACTTAAACATTTAGAACAATTTGACCAAGTCCACATCCAAGAATTAAACCATGACCGAGTCCACATCCAAAAGAAAAATTAAAATTAATTGGAAACATGTTGAGATTAAAACACGACTTTACTCCCGCATACTTCTTGCCTCAAAACTCAAAACCAATCTCATATCTGCAACATGCTTATGAAAAATCATGTTTGGCAATGGCTTCTTTAGTGGATCTACATGCATTTCGGAAGCTGCAATATAGTCAATGGAATACGCATTTCAGAAGTCCGGTTATAGATTCGACAATCTTCAATGCAGAGTTGAATAAATGAAGCAACAATACCACTTATTTTGTTCCGGAATCAGTAGGCAAAGTCTGTCGACTTCTTTGAGATTGATCATGTTTATTCTGAAGATATGTAAACCTAATCCAACAAGGAAATAACGGGTTTCCTATAATCTTGGAGTCCTTACAATCTAAGGATTGGCTTCTGCCGCGAGTAATCATACTCCTAAAATGATGCAATATCTACTTCCTAAATATCCTCTGTCGTTGATCTGGAAATCAAACGGTCCAAATTCAAATTGACTGGTGAGGCTGACACGCGGGCCCCATCATCTGAAAATATCCCCAAGACGCACCCCCACACAGATGTGTTGCCCACACGCCTAACACAAATTTTTTTATAACGTGGTTGACGTCAGCCTTGCATCACTCCCCCTCTGGCACGACCTTGGACTCTGGCATGCCCTCTCCCATAGGCTCCCTCTTAATCCAATTGCCTTAAGAGTAGTTCCACCGTGGGCTATTGCCCGGTGGACTGGCTTTGGAACAAGGCCAGATAGCCCGAGGGAGATGGTCCAGCGTGTACTGGTGTTGGAGCCCGAGCGAGCCCGAGAAAGAGGTTGATCATGAGTTGCCAGCCCGAGAGCCCGAAGGTAACATGACAGAAGGCTGACGTCAGGGCGACGTCAGCCACAATATAAAATTAATAAAAATATAAAATATTAATAAAAAATGTAAAAAAATAATAAAAAATGTAAAAAAATAATAAAAAATTTTAAAAAATGTAAAAAAATTATTTAAAAAAAGTAAAAAATTAATATATTAATAAAAAAATACTAATATTTTATTGCCTATTGTCAGGGCTATTTAGTGTAGGGGTGGAGATGCAAAAGACAGTTACTGTTCACTGGATAGATTAAATAGTGAATAGCCTGAGGGGGCCTTAGCAACGGTGAAACTGCTCTAATAGTTTAGGAGGGGATTGGATTGCAAATGGAGCCTATCCACAGGGCAAAAGAGCACGCTGAAAGTGCTCTTATCCATTAGTGGACTCCCTGACTCCCTTATGCTCGTCATCTCATTCACATACCTTGCTGAATCGCCGTATTCCTTCTGATTCCCAGCGGCCAGCCTCGCTCAGTTGCTCAGTCTTCCCTCGTGTTCACCCCTGTGACCTGTGAGCTTCATTCCTCTCTCTATTTCAACATCCCATGGCCCCAAAGCCTACCACGATTCCAAAAGATTAGTCACTATCTTGTAAGTTGTAATCCTAATTTGCTATTATGTTTTTCTTCAAACTGGTCGATTAAGATGTCAAACAAAGTACTATTTTTCTGTTCAATTTTCTATTTTTCTATATAATCTATAAAAAGTTTGGAGTATTTTTTAGGATCGTAGAGTTACAATTGGTTCTAGCATCCACCACACAGTAAATTTAATTATTGTTATTAAAGAATCCATTCCAAAATGCCGGCTTAAGGAATTAGTGATTGTTTTTTAATTAGTGATTATTGGAATGTTTAATTTATTGATTATGTTGCAATCATTAAACTTTGAATTTAAAAGAAAACAAAAAAAATCTAAGCAGACCATAATCGAATCGGAAAAAACTGAACTGAACGAAAATTGAACCAAGAAAAACAGACAGAAAACCTAACCGATCCGCACAGTAATTTTGGTTCAATTTTTAGTTTGGAAAAAAAATCGAACCGAATACAACCGAACCAACCCTTACTTTTAGGATTCATCTCTAGTAATGCAATGCTCACATACTTATTCTCTTACCCACATCTTGAGTCTTATATTGCTTACTATCTTGACTGTTTAAGAGCCTTTGACTGGCACATCCCCAGTTTTTTGGCTTGCTTACAACTGTTTATTCTTTTACATGTTCCTTGGATTTGTGCATCACCACCGCCTATGACAGTGGGAAAATTTGGTTCCAACAATTGGTGTTTTCATTGAGAGTGAACTCGTATTCATCCTGACCAAATCACTTTACCACTGCTATGAATGTTGCAACATGACCATAATGCGACTACGCCACTTCCAAGTGCGGTGCCACCTCAAGAAAGGAAGACACACTCCCACCATGAATTGAATGTGGGAGAATTTATTGCAGTTCTACGATTTTGTCAAAAAGATTCACGAATAAGGGAGTAGATAAAGCTCGCTAACCTTGAAAGGCGGTTGAAAGCCCTTGAGGACATCGTCTCTAGTTTTAAGGAGCCGCTGATTGAGGCATGCCTATTCGGCCTTCAGCAAGAATCGTTGATCTGAATTCACGTTACTCCTTAAACATTTCACAAGAAGATTCTAGCAATCTCTAAAAGCAAGGGCCCGATGAAAGGTCACATGCTCCACATCAACTGCATTTATAGGGAGCAAGATTATCTGGTTTAAACCAAAAAGGAAAAAAATGCTGCATGCAAAAGGTTTAGGATGGTGTTTACCACCAATAAGCCATTTTCTATTGATTCTAACATCCATATGTTCTTGAATAGGGATTTGAACAGGAAGACTTGTTAACAGATATACTATGTGCCTAAAGCTCTTCTCCAACCAGAAACTCGACACCCGAAGATGGAAAAGCTCATCCTGACATTGGTATCAACAACTAGAAAACTTCGTTCGTACTTTCCATTCATTCTGAATGGTGTACATGATGGAATATCCCCTTCAATCCATCATGCACAGTTCCGACACATCATCTAGGATTAATGCATTTAGAACTAAGGAAACACAAAATTATCTATCATCCCAAGACCTCAATTAAGCCCTAAGTGCTTCCACACTTTTTGGCAAAATTCACCCTGACGAATCAAGACATCCATTTCTTCACAGATCCGTAGAAAACACTCGAGAATACATGCTTGTGGAAACTCTACATGAATGGATCGTCAAATATAAACGAAGCATGGGTTAAGATGGCTTTGATAACGTCAAATGAATCTATACTCGAGTAATCTCTGAAGCTTGGATTTAAGGCCAACAACAACGAAGTTGAATACGAAGCACTACTCACTAGTCTAAGGATCATGGCAGAATTACAAGTCAATGAGCTATCATTCCATTGCGACTCAATGATGATCATATAAGTCAAAGGTGACTACGCAACTTATCATACAATGATGAACTCTACTTTGCCAAGGCCAAGGCACTACTCGAGGGTTTTGACAAGCACAAAATCCAATAAATCCCTAGATACAAGAATGGTCACGCCGATGCCCTAGCAACCATTACGTCCACCGTTGATTATGCCCTTCGGCGAACAATGTCATTCAAATACATTGTTGCCCCAAGCATTTATGAACCTTAACTGGAAGTAGACGCCACCATCGACACAAGGGAAAACCAGATAGATGAGATCATCGATTGCATCTAATTCGGAAAGCTGCCTGGAGACGCCACTTGGCCAAGAAATTGGTCCTAAAGGCTTCATGATATACCATCATCCTTGGGAAACTTTAACAACGTTCCTCCTCTGGGCCCCATACTCTATGTGTCACTCTGGAGATAGGCCTACAAATCCTAAATAACATCCACTCTGGCGTATACGGGAATCATGTTGGTGGGGGACCGCTTGCCCAAAAAGCATTAACAGCTGGATACTACTGGCCCACTATGCGACATGACGCCATAGTTTGTGCTCAAACTTGCCACAAATTAGAGTACCTCATTTCCCGACATTCTTGTTTTTACCCCAAAAAAAAAAAAAAAAAAAAAAAAAAAGCAAAATAACAGAAAGAAATGAAAGAATTCTGATGTACCTTATTAAAAAAATAAGGTATCGGTATCATTTAAGATACACTACTATGGTTCAAAATTACACTCCTATGTTACATAACTATGATATTGTTCAAGTTATTGATAAAGAATGACGTGATTATATTGTCACATTGTGATGTTCTCTTATATTGTCAAGGTACGTTTTTGTTCTTCAACGTGATTAAATTACCAATGACGTACTATTATAGTACGAACGTATGTTATTAATTATTATGTAACGTTATGAACTTACACAACATCATAATCGTTCAAAATATACAAGGTCTAAGGTAAGGGTTACATCTTAACAATTTAAATTTACACTCCAAGGTTATACGGTTATCTTAACGTTACACCAAATGATGTTGGTATTACTATACCAAAATTGCCCTTTACGGTGTGGATGTTAAGTTACATAGTAATTGTTCAAATTAAGACTCCATGGTTGCATAACTTACATTACACTGTTACGGTAATATGTTATAGAAACGTTAGTGCATTACACAGTTTGATGTTCAAATTAAATATATCCTAGATGTCTGGGCTCTTAATCCAATATATACCAATTCATGCATGCTATTAAATAACAATAGGGTAATTAAAGGCAATGTTTAAATTATTGGTATCGGTAAAAATGTCAATATGTAAATTTGTAAAAATATCGATGGATATATCGATATCGATATTGATATTTATTGCTTTCGACAGAAATGATGGAAATTCAAAATGAAATTTTAGAGATTGTCAAACATTAATTTGGATTAAATATAAGAGTTTCTTCAATATTTAACATATGTGTCAGAAATGTCGACGATATATGTTGATTTTAGCCTAAACTTAAAGAGTTTTCTAATATGAGATAATTTTAGCCTAAACTTAAAAGGTGATGTGTGTAACTGTTAATCAAAATCGGTCACTTTATAATAATTTAAAAGCTGTTTGAAAGCTGTTTGATGACCATAATCCTGATATCCCTGCAAGATATGTGGGCACTAAAAAAATGCGAACCAACCATTTGAAGGCAGATAATCTTAGCTGCTTTTGATCATCAAAGTATACGTACGAGACACCTTTGTTTGAGAGGCCCCAATGACTAAAGGGAAAAGGGCTGAAAGGCAACAATCTTGACCCCATAACCACTTTTGTAAAGAAAGAAAAATGCCTCAAAAATAAATAAAACACGATGAAACAAAAATCTTCTTTTGGACATACCTATAGCTTCTCTTTTCTCATGATCATTATCCATGACATATGCTTTCTCCTTTCCATTTTCTGCTGCTAAAGTTTTCTTGCTTTAATATTTGGAGCTAGATTCTCCAAGTTGTATGTATGGGGAATATAGAGAAAAACTTCAAGGAGAAGAAAGTGAGCATACTTCATAACACACAAATATTGAGGGGAGAGAGAGAGAGAGAGAGAGAGAGAGAGAGAGAGAGAGAGAGAGAGAGGGAGGGAGAAGAGTTTATAATTTTTTATTCATTACTTTGTAGTCAAGGACTTGAGAAAATTTATGTTTGACGTTCATTAAATCACATAGACAACCATCTGCGATTTATATTTTTGGGACTATTACCTTCACACATGATCAAAGTCTCAAATTTGATTCTACCATTGCACGATATCATTTGATAACAACAAAAGAAAGGATACTCTTACCCCAAAGAACACTCTTGTAATCCATTTGGTGATATTAATCACGGTCATCGGAAGCACCAAGAACTTATCTGTATCTATATATATATATATATATATATAAAGCCAGCAAACCCCTTTTGGGGTTACGGTTTCACCAAAACATTTTGGACAAAAATGCCCCCAAAACAAAAAAGTTCAAAAGTAGCCCAACATAATGCAGGGGTATTTTCGTCATATAAACAGTGTTTTTTAATAATAATTATTTTTTAATTAGTACCTAACAATAAACTAGTAATAATGTGATCCAATTTGTTTTGTAGACTGCAGTCGGCAGTGTTTTTTCTTAATTAAAAAATAATAATTATTAAGAAAGAAATATAAATTTTTTAATTAGTAACTCACAATAAACTAGTAATAGCGACAACTTCTTGTTTTGTAGACTGCAGGTTCCTTTATGACCTTCATAACATTTTCAGCACCGGCCCACACTTCTCAATTATATATACTTCACAATCTACTTCATATAATTCCTGCCCTTTGGAATGAGAATTCTCTAAGGATCTTCTTTATGAGGGTTTCAGAGATCCTCAAATCGTATTCATTCATCGTACATCGTGCGGTCAATTTTTGTTAGATATTATTCATGTCTAATTTTAAATAAAAGTATTTAAAATAATTGATGGTCGTATGATATACGATGAACGGATATGATTTAAGGATCCCCAAGATCCTCACAAACAGAATCCGGAGATCCTCTTCGAATGTCCTCATTCATCCGCTTTGAGATACATGCAGCTTTGTTAGAACTGCAAACATTCACTCACTCAATCTTTAATATATATATATATATATTTAAAATAATAATAATTTTTAATATATGGTACCATCTCCAAACCTTGCCTTAAACCCAAAATTTTTAACTCAGAAATTATTATTCTGTTTCAATCCTTGTTGGTTAAATTTTTAGCTCAAGATTATTATATAATGAAGTTAGGATAAATTTTTTTTTTCTGAAAGTAACTTTAAAAAAAAAAAAATATTATGTAGACTATCCTAATTTAATTTTATGAACATTTTTTGGTTAAAATATTTAGATTCTGATAAATATTGAAAAACCGCTAAACTGACACCTTGGAACTTATGGAATACTAAGAAAGAATATGAAATATATAAAAGATTTTTTTTTTTAAATTATTTTAGCCGTTGGATTTAAATTTGGATTGTTAAGTCTTTTTTATTTCTGTTGAATTTGATAACATTAGACATTAGCCATTGGATTCAAAGAATTTATAATATAAAACTAAAAAACAATACACATATATGGTGGGCCAACCCACTAATCCAGAGAGGAATCATATGAGTTTTCAGTTAAAACTCATGTTTGACCCAAGGGTTGGAGCAAGTTGGGGTATATTTGGAACCTAAAATTTGAGTTCTACTCCATGGGTTGGAGTAGGTCTTAAAGGGTATTTCACGTATATGTTTTCTTGAATTTGCTTGAGTGATACTAGACCCATCTTATTATCCTATTTCTACACCCACATTATAATATCACCCATCATAAAAAGGTAAAACATTTCAATGCTATTTCTCCACCCACTATTATTCCTGAAATATCCTCTAATAATATCTAAATTCTTTTTAAATTTTTCAAAAGAACAAATATTAATATGTTGTAAAGTTTTATGCGATGAGCTCCCACCAATTCCCTTCTCGTGAGGGCGTGATTTTTTTATTCTCCCTTAGCCATCGTCTAGGGTTTCCCAAGCCTTCTTGGGTTCCTCTTGATGCATGTTCAAAATATTGTGGTGTACGATTTAGGGAGCTCTTCTTGGCTATTGGAACTTTCTCTGTCGTCTCTTGATTGTAAGATATATTCTAAAATCACAACAACAAAATTTAGGATCACAAATAAATTAAATCAATATAAAATAGAGATGAACTAATTATATTGAACTTATCTATAGAAAATGAATGATATGGCTCTTCCGGATGACAAGGGATAAGTTCACAAGGTTGTCTTCTCCTTCCAATACTCCAAAATATCCCTCTACTATATGAACATGTTTTAGTATTATGAGGAATTCAACATATGGAAGCAGAGACTTAACCTAGTATTTATATACCATTGGGGTTCCTTATTAGCCAGCCTATTAACAGCTATGAAGGTCAACCCTATCACCTTGATTGAGTCCTATCATGATGCAATATCTTTGTATTTGAACCTCTGGATGATTCTCCTAGATTAGGTGCAATGATTTAAGACTCTACAATTCTTACCTAACTAGGACTCTTAATTTACTCGAATTGCACATCACTGAATAATCAAGTAATTTGTTCCTCAAGCAAACCAATTGTCACACGTTGCCATTCACAGAAATTTACATTGATGTCAATGGAGGATGTGGTTCATTCTTTTGCTCCCCGTTTTCTCTCTCACTGAGGAGGAACAATGTGAGATTGTTATTCAAAGATGCCTCCCAAATTCGCATCTCCAGTTTCTTATTGGTGGGTAAATTGTTAACCACAAGAATTACAGCAAAGAGGCCTAAGACAAATCCACAACCCCACAACCACCACCCAGCCAACCACATGCACCACCAACATAAATCCACAATGCCACCATAACCTCCATCCTCTGTTGCCACAACCAGCATAAACCTAGATCCAAAAATGATCAAATCGATGACCCAATGACTAAAAATCCAAAATTAACAAATTGGGTGACCAACAAGAATAATAAAAATTTAAAAAAGGAAAAACAAATCGGATGGGGGAAATAGAAAAGGAGGATAATACTGTAAGGGAATGGAGAAAGAAAAGGAGGAAGAAAAGGAGCCAGAGAGCAATAGTTCGTTGGAAGTAGGAACGTTCACAGCTTCTAGGTGCTTATACGTCATTTTGTCAAGGGTAAATTTGTTAATAACATTTTTATTAAAAAGTAGGTGGAAAAAAAAAGCACTGGGTGGAGATATCAGCACTCATTTGCTCAGACCTAGGATTATGTCCACGGTACCTCTCGTTCCTACATGTTTAAGCCTTAAGCCACCCCTCATTCAAGAGTTTTATCTATCTTTTGGGGCTACATGTTTATACAAAAATTATATGTAAAGGGCAAAAAAGCAAAAGGTTCATTAAAAGGGGTATTGGAATGAAGCCCTCCAATTATAAGATTACATCCCCGTTCAAAGATCTCTACAAATCTTTTTTTTTTCTTTTTTTTTCTTTAGGATTTAATAAAGTAAAGGATGTGTCTTAGTTCCTCTGAGTAGGATAATGTACGACGCTTAGCGTCCACTCACAAATCCAAAGGCGAAGGGCCCTGCACTCCATGGGATTGCTATCCTTGTTACCTTGTATAATAAGTCATGTAACAAAGATCAGCCTTTTATAAAAGGGTGCGGATCGAGTTAAGATAATTTGAGTGCACTTACATGTTTTGGCTCCTTTTCATTCTTCAGTGGGTTGAACACCAATCTCTCCTTTGCTTTTTGGTAAATGTTCCTTTTATCTCCCACTTTCCCATACCCCTTCCCTGATTTAACTTTGGGAAACCCAATCAAAACCGCACCCTTCGCTACATTAATAGGAAAAGAGGACTAAATAAATAGATTATTTTCAATTAATATCTTTCTCAAAATTGCGTCATGTGCGACATGTTTAGATTTTGGGACCGAAGCTCCAATTTGTTTGACAAACATTATCGGTAAAACGTGAAACCAATGCATCATATTGATGAGTTTGGATCAGGGATTTACATTCTTTTTATTGGTGTTCAGATTTATATCTTTCTATCATGACATTATGCTAATCATGTCTAAAGCAATATGGTTAAAGATTACTATTAATTATCTTTCTAAAACTACTAGGTTTTTTTATTGGTGTAAGCGTGGCTACAGGAATTTAGGAAATGGCATGGTTCGAAACAGGGCAGCAGACGGATAACCCCTCAAAAATGGGAGAAACCTGGTGTGGGATGGGTTCAATGTAATTTCGATGGTGCGTGGGACGAAGTAGGTGAACGAGGGGGTGTTGGTGTCGTGGTGCGAGATGAGAATGGGGAATTTGTAGCAGCTACAGCTTTGCATTTCAGAGGAGTTAGCTCGGCAGTTTTGGCTGAAATAATGGCTGCTCGGGCATCAATTCTATTTGCTCGTAATCTGGGAGTGACGCAACTGGAAGTGCAGGGGGATACAATGATGGTTATCAATGCGTTGCAGGGTGACAAGGCAGCGCTAGGCAATGGTATGTTTGGTAATGTTCTGCATGATGCCAGTCAAATGTTGAATTGGAAGGCTATGTTCGGTCCACGTGAGACGAATAAGATTGCACATCGGCTTGCGAGATTGGGCTTAATAGTGGATACTCAAGTTTCATGGTTTGAAGAACCTCCTGAAATAATTTCTAATTTACTTTTTGAGAATAGTATAACTATTTAATTTAGAGGTGCAAGACGCTCTTTTTCCCTTAAACCGGGTTGAAAGTCCCGTCAAGGTTTTTATCAAGGCCCACTATTAACACACTATCCTCGGATTTTGTACGATTTCTTTCTCATCTATGGAATATGGTACTTCCTTTAAAAATAAAAAAAAATATATATATATATATATCTTCTATCATGACATTATGCTAATCTTTAACATTAGAAAGTCAGAAGTCAAGTTTGGTGTCTCAAGCCATTTGGTTAAAATTTCTATTTAATTATGTTTTATTAGCCCCCCACAATTTGATGACATCCCTTTAAATTTTTAATATTAAATGACATATCAATAACCAAATATTTAGGCTCTAAGAGCTTTCTAAAATATAATATAGTATTCTGAACACACCCGGCATGTCTAACTTGAGATAATCTTACACTCCAAAAGTTATTTTCTTCAACCTCTCAAACCTATTCTCACTCTCCATCATAGATCAAAGTAAACAATAATTGTGGCAGCGAATTTCCATCGTCTTGACGAAAATGTACTTATAGGAGAGAGCCGACCATGGTGTTAGGGGTTTGCCCTACACATGGCTGCATCCTATTCGCCAAGGTGTATGGAAAGAATATTCTTAAGATATTAAATATGAGATTTGGTAATTTTATTCTTATTTAATGGAGGTTTTTCACAAAAGGACCAAAATGATTGATGGTGGACAATCTCAAGGACCAATTGTATTGATTTCAAATCTCAGGGACCAAAGTAAAGAGTTATACAAATCTCAATGACCATTTTGACTAAAAAGCCTGACTTTTATTTATGTATATACATGTGCAATTATTTGTGTCTTTAGTGGTTTATCTTGGAACCTAAAATAATTCAAAAAATCCTGGAGGCGACATGTAGACTTTTACTCAGGAAAGACAAAATTGCGGGTGCTGAGCTGTGTGTGAGAGTATTTGAGAAGCCTATCCATTTAATAAGGGCAATTTTGTCTTTCTTGAGTAAAAGTTTACATGTCGCCTCTAAGATTTTGGAATTATTTTAGGTTCTAGAATAAACCATTAAGGACACAAATAATTGCACATGTATATACATAAATAAAAGTTAGGCTTTTTAGTCAAAATGGTCCCTGAGATTTGTATAACTCTTTACTTTGGTCCCTAAGATTTGAAATCAATACAATTGGTCCTTGAGATTGTCCACCATCAATAATTTTGGTCCTTTTGTCAAACACCTCCATTAAATAAGAATAAAATTACCAAAATACCCTCAATTTTGGCCAAATCATTTTGGCCTATTGTTTGTTAAATTCAGGGTATATTTATCATTTTGATCCTTACCTAACATAATTTTGCACAGAAAGACCAAAATGATTGATAGTGGACAATCTCAGAAACCATTTCTATTAATTTCAAATCTTAGGGACCAAAGTGATTTGTTATATAAATCTCAAGGACCATTTTGACTAAAAAGCCTAAAAGTTAATTTTGACGAGTAGAACATAAAATCAACTGTTTGAAGGCTCCACGTGAGGTTTAGATTCATATATATATATATATATATATATATATATATATATATATATATATATTTTCGTTGTCCATCAATCTTAGTGATGTTCATAATGTTGGTCATATAATACGATGATGAGACAATTTTCAGTAGATGAACAACCGAAAACGAGAAGATCATTTTGTACAGCTCTACTGTAGAGCTGTACCAAAATGGTGTTTCTGCATGTCAGTGTCGAAATTGGTTTAAAAAGGTCAGTAACTACAAATCGAACGTAAGTTTTCAGAAGGTAATCACTGAAATTGTTTGTCGTGAAGAAGAGGTTGTGCTTTGTTTTTTGTTTTTTTTATTCATAGAACTATACGAGGTTTTGTTCTTCGGGGTGGAAGATCCGGGGTGTTATGTGGAGATTGGAGAGGGTGTGTGTAAGTGGTTTGGGTTACTTACATCAGTGTTTGAAGACAGTTTCTTAACAGAAAATATTGATTGGGAGTGTTGGCTCAATAAAATTTGGAGTGTTAATACAACCACCCAACCTTAAACATTGTTTGACTATAAGTCCAAAACGACATCTGTCTGGACATAAACTCATACCAAAACAATTTCATGTGAGGAATCCTACTTACATGGCAATATATAATCGACCTTATTACGAACTAGCTCTTCATTCAGTGTCTTCAAAGTTAGAAAATGTCCCGAGTTCATTTTCTTTATTTCTATATATATATAGGAAGCTTTTAAGAGAAGAGATCTCTATTTTTTTTTTTTAATAAAAATGCGGAATAATTGTGGGGTTCATACCACATCGAACTTTAACGATGTGAACCGTCTATTTTTCAAGCTGCACCTCTTAGATCATCCTTGTAAAATATTAGCCAAATCGGAAATATTTAAGACACCTAATTGGGTTCAAAAAAATTAACGAATACTTTGTTATATAAGAAACAATAAAATTTTATTTTGATAATTAAATAGACAAATGGTTTTAGATTGAATTGAATTTTTGCAAGGATGATCTAGATAAAAGTGTTTAGGGTTTGAATTGTATGTTTATTCTTCTCTCTAGGAGGTAAATATATAGTTGTACAATATCCCACATAACAAGAAATAAGAATCCCAATTATACAAGGAATAAATTATAGGATTACATTCCTAAATTGAATGGTTGACTCACGCCAACACTCCCCCTCAAGTTGGTGCATAGATATCTCCTATGCCGAACTTGTCAAGTGAGTCTTGAAACACCCTTGCTGAAAGCGCATGAGTTAACACATCTGCTAATTGTTCTTCAGACCTCACGTTTGGAATATCAATCAATTTGACATCTAACTTCTCTTTGACGAAGTGTCTATCTACCTCCACATGCTTTGTACGGTCATGCTGAATGGGATTATTGGCTATTTCTCTCGCAATTTGATTGTCGCAGGATAATAACATAGATCCCTAAGACTTGAACCCAATCTCAGTGAGAAGAATCCTGAGCCATAACAATTCACAAATTCCATGTGCCATTCCTCTGTACTCTGCCTCGGCCGTGGATCTAGCCACTACATTTTACTTCTTGCTTCTCCAAGTTACCAGATTTCCTACTATAAATGTGAAGTAGCCTGATGTGGAGTGACGATCAGTAATGTTTCCCACCCAATCAGCATCAGTATACCCCTTTACCTCCATATGTCCATGCTTCCTGAAGATCAGTCATCTACCCGGTGCACCTTTCAGATAACTCAGTATACGCATCACTGCTGCCATGTGATCCTCACTAGGAACATGCATGAATTGACTTACAATACTAACTGCATACGCAATATCCGGACGTGTAAGTGATAGATAAATCAACCGTCCTACCAATCTCTGATATCTTTCTTTATTGGTAGGAACTTGATCCTGGTATATCGCCAGGTGATGATTCTGCACAATGAGAGTTTCAACTGGTTTACAAGCCAACATTCCAGTTTCAGAGAGAAGATGGTAGAGTGACATAATCTGTCAAGGCTTCCATGGGAGTTCGGAAGTTCTGAATTCGAGAGGGCATTCGATTAAGAAGATAAACGGAATACGTAACTACATCCTCCCAATAGGCATGAGAAGCATGAGCTCCAATTAGAAGAGCCCGTGTAGTTTCCAAGATATGTTTGTTCTGACGTTCTGCCACACCATTTTGTTGAGGAGCTTAAGGACAAGTAGTCTCATGAAGTATGCTGTGCTCTGCAAAAAATTGTGATAGTTCAAAATTAAGATATTCTCCACCATTACCGGATCTTAGGACTTTGATAGGAAGAGAAAATTGATTTTCAATCATTCGATAAAACTGTTGGAAAATTTGCCCACGAATACCGTGGCGCATCGCTATTGGTGAGGGACCCCATACATCGGAGTGAATTAACTCAAAAGGCACGCATCTTTTATTGAGACTCAAATGGTAAGAACTACGATGACTTTTTACAAGAATGCAATCCTAACACTGAAAATCAGAGTCTGAAACACCATTAAATAAAGATGGAAGTAATTTTCTTAAATAACGAAAAGATGTATGCCCTAGTCGACGATGCCATAACCAGATTCTCTTAACCTTGCTGTTGTGACCACTGCTCACTTGGTTGACTCGGCCTAGTACCACATCATCCACATAATATAACCCTCTCCTCTTAGTACCACACCCAATGATCGCCCGTGTCTGGATATCTTGTAGTAGGCAAAAAGTGGGAAACATGAGTACAACACAATCTAATTGTTCCATAACTTCACCAACATAAAGTAAATGATTCGACAATGAAGGAACAAGAAGAGTGTTATGCAGAGATAGAGAGGAAGTAAATGCGATGGAACTTGCTCCTGTAACTGGAGCAATTTCACCGTTTGTTGTGATAACATTCTCCTTAGGTGGCACAGTTAAGTGGTGAAACAGGGATTCATCATATGTCATATGATTCGTAGCCCCAGAATCAATTATCTAACTAGAATCTCGTTTACTGGATGTCGTGAATACAGTGCCAATTTTACTTGGATCATCGTTACTTGGATCATCGGATTGTTGTTGAGAATTAATTAAATTTACAAAGGACAACTCCTAGCCCAAACCGTCTGGATTTGGATCACTTGTAGTTGTACTACCCAAAACATGGTTTCCTGTTGACGAGCACGACATACCCATAATTCCTACACTGGTGTTCCTGATGTCAGAAAAACTGGCCCCACTTGTGGGCCAACGTATGGTCCAGCATGTGTGACAGCATGTTCTGCCAATTGGCTGACTTGGGTTTGCGCTTGATAATCAACCATGGAAGAGACTGTTGGCACTTAAAGTCTAGCGTATCTTGCTTCAAGACACTTGCTTTGGTTTTCCTAGGTTTTGTTGTTTAGTAAACCTTTCTTCTTTCAGCGAGATAAGCAACAATGTCTCTTGCTTCGAGACAATTGCTGGAAGAAAAAAAATAATTTCTTTTGGGTTTTAGAGACGTGGCTGGAAAAATTGTTTCTTTTGGTTTTCAGATGCAGCGGCGGCAAGGAGAAAGAGAGTCACGTTCGGAATCTTCTCTGGTACCAAGATAAAAGTGTTTAGGATTTGAATTGTATGTTTATTCTTCACTCTATGAGGTAAATATATAGTTGTACAGTATCTCACATAACAGGAAATAAGAATCCTAATTATACAAGGAATAAATTACAGGATTACATTCTTAAACTAAATGGTTGACTCATGCCAACAAATCTATGAATCGAGACTTACAAAATAGATAGTTCAGATCGTTGAAGTTCGATGTGGAGTGGTCCTCACACTGGGCTGGTTTGGTATTGCTGTGCTTTGAAAAAAAAGCTGCTTCTGCTGTGCTGTGAGAATAAGCAGCTGTGAAATAAAGCAGCAGAGTGTTTGGTAAACTTTTTTATAAAAGTGCTTTTGAAAAAAAAAAAAAAAAAAAAAGCAGTATTAGAGTGTTTGGTAAACTTTTATGTAAAACAGATGTGAAAAAAAAGCCGGTTTTTCAAAGCTAGGTTTTGCAGCTTCTTGTTTTTGGCTTTTTTTCATCCAAAACTGTGAAAAAAAACTGAAGCTGAGTGTTTACCAAACACAAAAACAGCTCCCAGCTTTTTTTGATAGCAGCTTTTTTCAGAATCACCTCAGTACCAAACCAGGTCTTAGTCTCTATTTTTTTGAAAAAAAATGAAAATCCCTTTGCATAAAGGGCATATATATATATATATATATATATAGAAAGAGAGAGAGAGAGAGAGAGAGAGAGAGAGAGATGGTGCACATAAGAAATAGTACTATAAAAAAATTCAGCTCAAATCTTTTCTAGAGAGAGTTTGAAAAATGGTGCATTTTATAAGACACATGGGTTGTGGGAAGACATCATGAGAGAAAGATAGAGAGAGGACAAAAATGGGCTATGGCCTGCCACTTAGCTTGCTATGTTTAACCTTATAATTGACTGGTTGCCATGAAGGAAAGTGAACCGCAAACAAGAGCTACAAGAACCTTACATGCATGTTAAATCCTTTAACGAACCAAGATTAAACATAGAAAAGAAAGTCCCATAAAGTTCCATTCTATGTTTTGAATCTTTTGACAGTAGTTGCGA
Organism: Pyrus communis; assembly: GCF_963583255.1. Taxonomy (NCBI): domain Eukaryota; kingdom Viridiplantae; phylum Streptophyta; class Magnoliopsida; order Rosales; family Rosaceae; genus Pyrus; species Pyrus communis. Next base: position 21,506,766 of record NC_084811.1, read on the forward strand.
ACTTTCACACACTACCATTTTCTCCTCGTATCCTCCTCTCTCAATTCTAGGCTTGATGGTTGAATAGATTAACGAAGAATAAATAGATAAATGGATGGTGAGCTCCCTGAGAATGTAGGACATTTCCCCTTCAGATTTGAAAGTGGACGCTTTATGTCCTATATCGCCTTCTCAAGTGGTGAATAGCCTAATAGTTAGGGTTTTTCTCTTCAACTCAATGTGTCTTGGGTTCCAACCCTCCCCCTAGTGTAAATTAAAGTAGTAAAATTGCTTGTATTAAAAAAGAACCTTGTATTTTTATTATAAAAAGTAAACAAAAACAAAAATGGGTAGAAAAAGGGAATGAGAAGTAGGAGTGTGAAAATTGGTAATTACTATATGAGATTAAGATTTTAAAAGACACTAGACGCCAGTCAACTAGCGGACTAGGACCTAGATCCTAGGCGGCTAGGTGGACTAGACAGATTTAAATAAACTTATTATATATCGTATAAATAAACGTTTGTTTATACTTAAAAAAAATACATAATTGTATTGGAATACATAAATTGAAAAATACAATGACATATAGATTTGAAAGTATTAGAACATATTAAAAACATAGGGAACCAGAATAGAATGATTGTTCATCCTAGTATTCAACAAGGCTCTTACAATTTATTTAAAAAAATAAAACGCAAAATGAAAGTTATATATTTTCTGTTTAAGTGAAAATCGCAACCGAAGTGAGTACCTAGGCGGGTATAGGCGGACTAGGTGAGCGCCTACACGGACTAGGTGGTACCTAAGCAGGTCTAGACGTCATTTCTTAATTTTCAAACATCTAGGGATTCATTGAGGTATTGCCCAGCAATCTAGCATCAAGGCCACGCTAGACAATTTTTAAAACAGTGTATGAGATACGCAAAAATAAGTGGTAGACTGAGATTCGCACATGAGAAAGAGTCTTAAGATTAACTAGCATTGCTGCACACTACGTGTGTGAATAGTTGAGAGAGTAGTAGTGGTGGAAGAAAGCTTTGAGGATATATATATATATATATATATATATATATATATAGTTTTCAAGCAATTGTTCTTTTTTATGAATAAAACAGAAATTAGTTTTGTTCTGGTTTAACATAAATACTCATGATTTAGTAACTACATTTTTTAGCTCAATTATAAAGGGTTAAAATGATATTTTACAAGGATTTTGGTAGATAAGCAGTGTTGGCTTAATAAATAGTACAGATAAAGAGAGTTATTGATATGCAATCACTGATTTCAGGATCTCATAAGGCTCCAGCAGTTTCAAGTTACGATTAATGATAAATCATGTTATCAACTACCTCACCAACCGAATAAGAAATACATTGCAGAACTAAGTGCTTGTTAATGTTCAATCATGCAATTGAGGAAGGTAACAACTCTGCAAAAAATTGAATTTGGAACTCTGAATGCAATCAAGCCCATTCCCAAAGCCCCTAAGCGAACAAAAAACTAAGCCCAATGTACTGGTGAAGAGGCCCATGTTTTGTTTTGTTACTTTCTCTCGTTATGAAACCATGGGTCTTCACTATAAAATTAAAGAACTCTCTCCCTTCCTAATCTCTTCCCTTTCCTCATCTCCTATTTGAATGGTTACGGTTTAATTACGTCAACATCTTATATATATATTTTTTTTTATAAAGACAATAAGACAAAAAAAAAAAAAAATGTGAGAGGAAGAGAGGGAAGGGGATAAGAATAGGAGGGGAGAGAATCCTACTCCAAAATTAAAATGGCATAAAATGAATTTTTGGGTTGATAAAGTCTGGTTAACTTTCAAGACATGTTTACTTACAAAGAATATGAATTGAAATCATTTTAATTCTTAAGTTTCCTGCATTTATTAAAATATGAGTAAGGGAATCACTTCACTTCTTTAAATTTTCCTCGTGTTTACTTAAACGTAAAGAATCGAAAATTGTAAATTTTCTCTTGAAATCTATAACCACTTAAAAATCAAGAATCATATCGACTAGAGGTATAAGTAGGAAACATTCATCCTCAGCAAGGAAACTTAGTTTAGAGAAAATCAACTAGGATCGTACTACAAGGTAGCATAGCAGTAAGCATTGGGGATCTATGTGATCTTGGGAATTGACTTTGAAGAAAGCTTTTGGGTTCACGTGAAGAGTTATTTGAAGAGTTAGGTTGACTGAAGAATTACCATTTTTTTTTTATTATTATTTTTTTAATGTTGAGATTGAATTTAACAAAGATCATGAGGTTGGAGGCCTTTGCTTTTGTTTATAGTACTGGGGAAGCTTCCTGGATCTTATCACACAACGGTTGATGGTAGATGGGTATTTTGGTTGGTGCACTATTTGCAATTTGTGTTGTGATGTCACCCGTCTCTGCATTCCACCGTTCGTACGATATCATATCGCATAAAGGCTTGTTAGTTGACGTACTCCTCGTGGCAGTGGAAGAGCGAGAGTCTTGATATCGGTAGGGGGTGCACGCGGTTTGGTTTGGTGCGGTTTTGAGTGAAATCAAAATCAAAACCGCAAGTTTTTACTGAACATCAAAATCACTTTGAATCGGCTTCAAACCATTGGAAAATTCCATGTAGGGAATCTTGTAATAGTAGTTTATGAACCGCTCACTGTATCCAACTGCTTCCACCATTTCATCTATCACTGGCAGTGACAGAGGTCTTTATCACAGTTATCTATATATGTCGCTTTTCCCCCAAACGTAGAGGTCATAACTTATCTCCCCACTGTGATGCAGTTCAGTAGAGAATAGTTCTAGATATACTGAAATTTACAAAAACAAACCCTAATTAAAAGCCAACAACAAACAAAAGCAATTGCATTTTAACCTAACAACATTCCATATGCAACTAATGCACAACATTCCATATGCAACTAATTGCATTTTAAAAGCCAACAACAAAAACCAATGCACAACATTATATGTGCAACTATATGAAATTGCAACAAACCACAACAAACCACCTTATCTTCACAAGAATAAACAAAGTAAGAAAGCAACAAACCCATTATCCAACAACTCAGTAACCATTTCGAATTAAGAAAGCATAAACCACCCTTTCAAACAAGAATAAACAAAACCCACATTCAACCCATTCCAACACCCCAAGAACCATTTCGAATTAACAAAGCATAAATCTACCTTTTCAAACAAGAAAAAACAATGCTACAAGAATAAACAAAACCCACATTCAACCCATTCCAACACCCAAGGAACCATTTTGAATTCACAAAGCATGAATCCACCTTTTCAAACAAGAATAAACAAAACCCACATTCAACCCATTCCAAATAATAAGTTTAGTATGCATTTGGAATGATCAAAAGCACAAAAAAAAAAACTTACAATAGGTAGGCGTCGTTTCGTCTAGATCGTCACGCATGTACCACCCGAAGCCAATGAAACCCCCATCCAACACCAACAAAGTCAAGGAAGCGAGTCGACAAGATGATTTGGGTTTTTCGCTGAATTTCTAATCTCATTGTTCGAGATTTGGAGCCGCGATAACTAGGGTTAGGGTTCTTGTTTTCTTGGAATTGGGAATGGAATTAGATCAACAGGATTTGGGTGTATCGGGGGGGGGGGGGGGGGGGGAACCAATTTGAAAGGCACACTTTACAACGTTCCCTTAACTTTTTTAAATTTTTAAATTTTTATTGAAATTATTTTTTTAATTTTAAAGGAATATCCATGTGTCGTCCTGTGAGAAAGCCACGTGTATTGGGAATCTCAGCTGGATGCCATTTGGCGGGAAAATATTGGGTGGGCCCCGTATCAAGCTAGGTCAACATTTAATTGAGAAATTCACGGCCAAACTAACAGAGGTATAACATTGGACCAAATTCTAAAGATAAAGTATGACATTGTCAATTTTAAAAGATTAACATTTGACCAAATTCTAAAGATGAGGTATGACATTGTCAATTTTAAAAGATAAGGTATGATACTGTTTTGACCCAAATAGTTGAGGTAGTTTTTGTCATTTACCCCATTATTTAATAATTTTGAGCTAAAACTTTAAACCAGAACCATTGGAGTACAAAAGTTGTTTCTGGATTAAAAATTTAGGTTTTAATCCCAACCATTAAAGTTGATCTTAATAGGCCTAATTTTTGTTTATGGCCCAAACATGGTCTTTTGTATTATATTATTGGTTACCTAATTTCTTATAAAAGAATCACATTAATATGCGACATCTAATTTTAAAGACTACATTGATTGATTTTTAATTTTCAAAGCTATTTGTGATAAAATTCTAAATTAAAAGCATTGTCACAACACACAAATTTCTTTTTTTTTTTTTTTTGGTCAATAAATGATTCATTGAAAAAGGAGGCAAAGCTCCAAAGCAGATACATGAACCAAAGCAACACGAAGTTGAGGCCAAGAAAAAGATAAGGCAAAGGAAAAGAAGATGGCAGTCCACCCCATGGTCAGGGGAAGGTTAAATAGGACTTGAAGCGAAGCTTTAGTTGCCTCCCTGAACATGAAAACCGAAGGGAACCTAGTGAGGGCAAGGTAGACCGTCGATAGATAGGATATGGACAATAGCAAATGATGGTTTGGTCATCCAAACTTCTGGACACATCCTTCTTTTACATTGCGATGCAACCCAATCAGCTGCAAAATTCGCTTAGTGAGGGATCCAAGACCACTTTAGGAACTGGAACTCACAACACACTTCAATTAAAACTTAAAAAAAGTATACTTTGTGTGTAATTTCATTTTTTTTCATTGGTTTGTGGTGCAATTAACAAATAATAAAAGTCCATCTCAAAAAAAAAAAACAATGAGAATGGAAACAGCCAAAAAAAAGAAACGGCCAAGAAGAAAATTCCAGAAAGTCCTTTTTCAACAAAAAGAAAAGAAAAAAAATTCACGAAACTCCTTGTCCTCTTACCATGTACACGTGTAGCAAACCCTGCTCTAATAGCCAACATATCTCAAGCCACACGAAATAAGGATTCCTGTGGTCCCCATCAGAATCCCAACAAAGTACAACGGTCAACAATATTCAGCCCTCTTCCAATTTCCCTCTTCCCTCTCCTCTGTAGAAAAAAAGAAAAATGGAGCGC